>NC_142873.1:139901153-140208846 GCF_051225735.1 Oryctolagus cuniculus | reverse complement strand
GCCGGCCCGTCTGGGCTCCCGGCCAAGGCTGATCCACCACTGTCTTTGTTGGCATGAAGGAGGCCTTGGGAAAGGCTCCAGTGGTCACATGAGGCCCGGAGCGGGTGGCCGGGTCTGAATCGGATCCCCTCTCTGGGGGTTAGGAACCCGAGACAGCCAGAGAGCCGGATGCCAGGCCTCACCAAGATGTCATCGCAGCCACCTGCCCTCGGGGCGTCAGCTGGCACAGACTGTGTCCTTCAACCCAGCTCTGTGCTGAGCCCCCTCAATTCAAAGCCAGGCAGGTGGTTGGGAGACGGCTCCGAGGCTGCAGGGGTGGCTCAGAGGCTCTGGTCTGGGCCCTGCCTTTTACAGCTGGGCCACCAAGGCATCCAATTTTCGGAGCCTCTGCAGAGCCTGCTCCACAGGGGCGTGACGGAGACGGGAGGTCACACAGAGAAAGCTCTGATGCACAGTCCCAGGCATGGAACTAGGGCGCAGCTGGTACTGGCTGAGACGCCCTAAGCCACTGGAGCGAGCTGGCCAGGCCTCTCCTTTTCCACATGGCCCAGGTTCTCAGGAGCAGGTGAGGGGTGGGGGCAGGGAGAGACATCAGCATACACACATTGCATAAAGATTCTGTTGAACTATCGAGTAAGACTAGCCATGTTTATCCATGGGGGGGGGGCTGATTTCACTTTTATATTCTATAGCCTTACTTCTTACATTCATTTTATAATCAGGGTAAATAGGTACATAAAAATCGCTGTGTGCCCACTGGGCCAGTCAGATGGAGTATTCCTAACCCTAACAACATACTTCCCAGGAATGTCGCGTTATCCCCATGTTACAGGTTTGGAGAAGTGAAGTGACTCGGCCAAGGACATGCAGCCTGCCGGGACCGGACCGCTGTGTTGGTACTGGAGCACGAAGCAGTTCTGCCTGGCATGAGCTGATGTTTGGGCTGAATCTTGAAAGCTGAGTGGGCTGTCGCTAGGTCAAGGCTCTCAACCAGGAGTGATGTTCACCCAGGAGATGTGTGTCAATGTTTAGAGATCAGTTTGGCTGTCACAACTTGGGGGAGGGTATTCCTCCTGGCAAACGGTGGGCAGGGGCTAAACTTCCTGCAGAGCACAAGAGGGCCCTGCACAACAGAGTTAGCCGGTCCCAAATGGCCACGTGCTGCGGATGACGGGAGGCACTGGAGCTGCCCATCTCTCAGGGCCACAGAGGCTAATGTGGCACTATGCTTTTTCCTGGTTCATTTATTTTATTTTCGTCCACTTGGAAGGCAGAGCACACATGCATGTGTAAGAAAGGAGAGAGCTTGATCTTCTATCCACTGGTTCCCTCCCCAAATGGCCACAACCACACAGCCAGGGCTGGGCCAGGCCAAAGCCAGGAGGCAGGAACTCCACCTGAGTCTCCCGTGTGGGTGGCAGGACCCCATGCACTTGAGCCATCATCTGCTGCCACCCAGGGTGCACTAGTAGGAAGCCAGGACTGGAGCCAGTGCTCTGACGTAGGATGTGAATGTGCCACACGGCTTGCCCTGAGCACTAAGCTCTTCTAAGCTCATCTTAAGTAACGTCAACCCCATTACTTCCATGCTCTCAAGGAAGAATTGAGGCTCTGAGACTGCGATCGCAAGGACTGCAAGGCCAGTAATGGCAGAGCCAGGACTGGAACTTCCCGAGTTCAAGGCCAGAGCTGCTATTCTTGCTCTCTGCTGCCTCTAGCATTTCCAGGAAATGTCAAAGCTCCAGGCTAACTGCTAGGCAAGCTGTCGGAGACTGCAGCTGAGCACAGCTCTGGGCCCTGCTGGCTTCCAGGCCTCGGGCAAGTCCCTGTCCTCCCCTGCGGGCCGCATCTCCCCATGCATCTCCCCATCCGTTGAAGAACAAGGGTCCAGATGATCCCCCAGGCCCTGCTGGCTCTGAGGCTCCAGTGGCCACCAGCTGCTAGGGGAGGCGGGGGTGTGAGGGGTGGGCTCAGCCTCCTTCCCAGAGCAGAAATAGCTAACGAGCCCTGCTTTCCCACAAGAGGGGAGAGGCGGGCAGGGTGGAGGGTGGCTTGAGCCTCACTCAGGAGCGTCTCCTCTGGAGGGGGAAGCAGGTCTCTCTGCCACCACCCTGCCAAGCCCAGAGGGGACCAAAGGTGTCTCCTTCCCAGGCAAGAGAGACAGGTCTGGGCGACCACCCAGCACAGGAGCCCTCACCGGCAGAGCGGGGAAGGATGGGAGCTGTGTTGTCCTGGTCCCTACCAAGTGCCAGGCACCGCACATGGCAGGTTCACCCTGGGTCAGCCTCAGGAAGGAAACATCTGACCTCATTTTATTAGAGGGAGCATCAGGCCTTCCCTGAAATGCCTTGCCAAGTTACACAGACAGGGCCCAAGGCAGGTCTGGAACCCAAGTGTGTCTGTGCCCAGGATAGGGCGCTCATGGGTAAGCAAGTGGCTACCCTGCTTTTCTTTCCATCCAAGAATGAAAGTGTCTCAGTAATGTTGGCAGGAAATATATGTTCAGTTTCTCCTGCATGCCCCAGGTCCTAGAATGCAGGGCAAAAGCCCAAATCACAATCATTCGGATTTCCTGGTTTGAGGTAGGGCTAGAGAGACAGACAGGGAGTGAAGAGCAGGGAGGCAGGGCACAGATCCGCCCAGGTCGGGCTATGGGGGAGTCCCGGGACTTCCCCGACCTCAGTCCACATCTGCATAGTGAAGAAGCTGGCCTGCTGCTTCCAGGGTCCCTCAGACTCTCACTGTCGGTGTCCAGCTCTGTCCAAGGTTCTGGCCCCCTCCCTCTTGATGTGACTTCACAGGTGGGGAGATGGGGACACCAGCACCCAGCACAAGGACCTCGGGGATGGAGGGCCAATGCTCACCTCTGCAAGCTCCCAGAGCCCCTGACTCCTGCTCACCCTCCCATGTGGCCTCCATCCTCAGGCAGCTGACCTGAAGTCATGTTTTTGGGAGGAGAGAGACAGGGAGGTGGCGATGCTGAACACTGGCCATTTCTCCCGGGTCGATGGTCATCCTCATGGCACCTGCTAGGTACAGGCCACCTACCGAGACTTGCATGGGTCAGGGTTGGGACCCCTGGGAACAGAGAGGAAGGGCAGGTGTTGTGGTGCAGTGGGTTAAGCTGCTGCTTGTGGTATGGGCATCCCATATCCAAGTGCCAGTGCCTCGCTTCCGATCCAGCTCCCTGCTGCTTGTACCTGGGAAGGCAGCAGAAGATGGCCCAAGTACTTGGGTCCCTGCTACCCATGTAGGAGACCCAAAAAGAGTGCCTAGATCCTGGCTTCAGCCTGGCACAGCCCTAGATGCTGCAGCAATTTAGTGAGTGAACCAATAAATGGAAAACATCTCTCTCTCCTTCTCTCCCTATTGCTATGCCTTTCAAATAAATAAAACTTTTTTTTTTTCAAAAATGAATGCTTTAAAAAAAGAACACAAGGGAAAATAGGTACTTAGCTCCTGCTTGAGAGCTCACTACCTCCTGGGTGAGCCCAGTCCATTTGCATAAAATGTTTCAGCCAAAAACCTGCTGCTTCCAAACTCTCCACGATCTGGGCCAGCTTAGAACAGAGTTGGTCATTCATTCACTCTTTCTTTCATTCACCTGTACTGGCGTGTCCTCGGGGCCAGGTCTTGCACCAGGCTCGGGGGGGCCACAGCCCTGCCCTTGGGGAATTGTGTGCTAGAATGGTATTGCAAAGCCAGGTGCATGGGGCTGCGGATTTAAATGGTGTGGATTAAGAAAAGGATTCCAGGTTCAAGCAGGCTTGGAAACCATTTGATCAAACACAGTTAAATAGGCTCATTTGCTACAAGATTTCCCCAAGCCTTTAATAGGCAAATGCACACAGAGAATCCTCAGGATGTAGGTGTGTGATAATAGAAAGTATACTATGCTTCCCAAATATAGCCTGTCTTGGAACACATCTTTTTTAAAACATCATACTTGTTCATAGAGAGTATTTGAGGAAATCTTTCTCCAGCGCTAGGTTTTTGGCTGGTGGTGCTGGGGGAAGGCTTCATGGGGCGGGGGACACTGTGTAGGGTTTGGGGAGCTGAATGGCTCATCAGCAAGGTTTAAGGAAGATCAGTTACAGTTCTCCTCTGCTTGCCAAAACACCTGATGGCAATGATGAGCGAAGGGAGCCATCAAAAGCCCCGGAGGCCATCTCCCCTCCCTCAACTCCAGGCACCTCCGCTCTGGGTCTCCTTCTCCAAGTCTTTCATCTTCAAGCCTCAACCTGACCCCTTCCTCTGGTTTACATCCAATACGGTTCTTACAGGTGTCCGACCTTGACTGTGCAGCCTTACAGAGCCGGGCCTCACCTAGGCGCCCAAACGCCCCACTCTGACCCCTCTCAGGTTTACCCGCATCGCCCCCCCCGCCCTCCCCCGGCCCAGAACAACGGAGCCCGGGTACTGATGCAGCCATACCTGATTCAGGTGCTGCCCTAGAGGCGCTCCTCCCAACCCGGCCCCCTCAGCTCCTCGCGGCGGCCCCGACCCCTGACAGCCGCCCCGCCTTCGCCTGGCCTTCCTCGGGCTTGGCCCCCTGGCTGCCCCAAGCCGGGCACTTGCTCAGCTCTGCTGTCCCGTGACCGCGCCGCCTCACCCCACCCTCGCCCTCTCCCCCACCCGGGGCCCGCCCCTACTCCAGGTCAATCTCAGATCCAACCTGGCAGAGACAGCCCGAGGCCCCGCCCCCGAGGCCCCGCCCCTTGCCGCGGCCCCACCCCGGATTAATCCTGATAGGCCCCGACCTCGCCGGCGGCCCCGCCCCGAGACACCTCCGAAGGGGCCGTGCCCGCGGGCCGGCCCCGCCCCCGCCCCGGGCCGGCCGGGCAGCGCACCTGCAGCTCCTCGAAGGCGTCGTCGATGCCGGTGACCTGGTGCTGCTCGTGCAGCGCGGGCTCGTCGCAGAAGAAGCAGAGCAGCGCGCGGTCCGTGAGGCAGAAGAGCTTGACCTTGTCGTGCGCCTGGCAAGGCCGCGCTGCGCGGCGCGCGTTGAGGATGGCGTCCAGCGGGAAGGCGCTGTAGCGCTCCACGATGTTGGCCAGCTTGAGGCTGGGCGCCAGTGCGGGCTCGGCGAAGGTGCGCCGACACTCAGGGCAGTCGCGGGCGCCCTGCGCCTCCTGCCGCACCCAGTGCTCGGTGATGCAGCGGCGGCAGAAGTAGTGCTCGCAGCCCAGGCTCACCGGGTCCTGGTAGATGCTCAGGCAGATGGAGCACAGCAGCTCGTCCTTGAGGCTGCACGCCATGGCGCCGGGGGCGGCGGGGGCGCGCGGGCGAGCGCGGCGCGGCCGGGGCTGCCCAGGGAGGGGCGAGGGGACCAGGATCGCGGAGGAGGGGGTGCCGTCCGGGAGGGGCGGCGCGGGAAGGGTTAAGGGTAGAGACCGCCTGGGATGCGCGCCCGGGGTGGGGGGCGGTCCGAGGTGATGGGTGGCCCCGAGAGCCAGGAGCAGCAGGAGGGGGGTACCTGGCGAGCGAGTTATGTGGGGAACGGGCAGTCCTAAGGGAGGAGTGCTGGGAGCAGGGGACTCGGGAGTGGGGGCGGAGGCCTGGGGGGGCTGAAATCCGGGGATGGGGGCAGTGGGGGGAGGGGGAGAGGCTGGGAATGGGGAGTCCAGGGGGAGGGGGCAGCCAGGCTGAGGAGCACAGCGGCTGTGCTCTGCAGGAGAGAGGAGAGGCGCCGGCCTGCTCCACTGCCCGAGCCCCGGCCCGGCGCGGTCCCTTACCCCGCCGGCTCAGCAGCCACCGCTTCGGTCCAGCGCAGCCTCTCAACCCGGAACCAGCCGAGCCCGAGCTGCCGGCGGCCGCGACTCCCTCCCCGCCCCCGTGGGCGGGACCCGAGAGACTCCGCCCCCGAGGCGGGCGGGGGGAGGGGTGGGGCGGCCCGCCCCCCACCCCCCCACGCGGCTGCTCCTGGAAGCGCCAGCCCAGCTGTTCTGTAGGGTCTGCACAGGGAGGGCGTCTAGGTCTCTCCTGGAGTCCTTTCCAGGGGCTGGGGTGGGGGAGGAGGAAACAGGTAATTGCAGAGGGCAAGGAATAAACAAGGAGCGTCTTTCCGGATCATCAGTTTGAAGAGTTGGGAAAAAAAATCAGGTTTTATATTGAAACAAACAAGGATATGTTATGTACTCCGCACAGCGCGCAATTTTTGCCTGAAATAAAAAGGTGAATCTTGAGAGATACCCTCAGCAGCAAGTTCAAGGCCCTCACACTCCAAAGCGTATCTGGGGGAGAAGTTCAGAAAGCCCCGGCTAACGTCCATCCCGTTGGGCAAACATTTCTGCATGTGTGTAAGGGGGAGGGGGTGGCTCAGGAGCAGAAAGCATAACAGGAGCCCACGTCTGGTGTGCCAGATGGAGGGGATAGGGGATTACCAACGGGCGAGGCGCGAAAGGGGAGAACTTAGGGCGGTGGGGTGGGGAAGGGCCTTGGGGGCGTGGGCAGCCTTGAGAGTGGCACTGGGCTCTCTGCAGGGAAACGACCTGGCCAGATCTGGGTTTCAGGAGGTGCTCACCGTGGCGTCGCAAGGTGAAGGCAGGGACCAGGGCCTTGCTCTGATGGGTGTGTGCAAAGAGCTCAGGACACCACAAAGGTGCACAGCTGAGTAGCAGCAGCAGTGGCAGCGGCTGCGAGGGTTGGGGGGGAGGGAACAACACCGGGCCCCAGGGAGGTTGCGGTTGCCATAGTGCTTGTGGGAGGTGAGACCTGAGACCTCCAGCAGTGGGTAAGGAGAGAGGACGGGGCCATTGTGACTGCATTTGGAGGTGCGGGAGAGGAGGGGGTCAGCCCCCCCCTTCCGCCTCCTTTAGCAACGTCTTCCCTGGACTGAACTTGACTGAGGCATGGCTGAAGAAGCCGCTCTTAGTTCCCTGCTGCCTGCCAGCCCTTCATCACACAGTCCCCTGGCCCAGTGTCCCCAGCCTCGCTGGAAACAGGCTGTGGGCTCGAGCAGCAGGCACTGCTCCTCCTGGCCGTCGGAGCCTGCTTCTGTGCAGATGGATCCCACGGCGTACGCTGACACGCACCCCTGTTTCCTTCCTTCCAGCAAGCAGGTTAAGGGCTAGGTTGCTGAAGCGTTTGAAATTAAAACGGGCTTGATGACGGATGAAGCCATGGCTTTCTTATCCAATGCCTATCTGCTGATATGACTCCAGCAGACCTTGTATGTGCGGATGGAATAAATTAACGCTCCTCACTCCCATGATGCTTCAGTCCAGAGGGAAAAACAATGAGAAATTGTTTTCAGGCACAGTAGGGTCTGCTGAGCATGCTCACATGTGGATCTGAGTGTCTATCTCAAAGGCTTTGTAACTGGTGTATGCTATTGTCCCCACTTTAAGAGGAACGTACCAAGGCTGAGAAAGCAGAAATTATTTAGTTGTCCACCAGAATGCGTCCTCTCACTCTCCTAGGATGTCTGGCCCCTGGAGGCTGCGCTTCCGGCTGCTCCTGGACCCCAGCGTGGCTGAGTGTGTGTGTAGGGGGCGGGGGTTCTTCCAATAGCACAGATTTGGAAGCAGGCTGGGAGGCACCGGGCTTCTGCTCGTCCATGCTTCGGTTCCTCTTCCCTGGAGTCAACACAGCTGTGCCAGGGCCCTGCTTTCACAGTGATGGCCAAGGTTACTGAGAGAGCAAAGATCCGGAGGGGACCTTAGTTCCTCTAGAACCAGAGGCAGCCAACCACATGGTCCAGAAAGGGACACTCCCACTGTCTAGAAGCCATTGCCTTGTGGACCTTTTTGTTCACAGCTGTTTGTAGAAGAGGCTCTGGTCGTACCTGGTGCTGCTGGATAGATCCTTTCAGGAGCGAAGTTCCTCTTCATATCCAGCTCCAATCTCTTCCAAATGTACACAACATGGTTTTCTCTGGCTAAAAGTCGCATCTCTTTTCTCTCTCCTAAGACTTTACAGTCCCAAGTCTTTTTGCCGCTTGAGCCGTCCGCCTCCCCTAACTCCATCTCAGTGAAGGTGCAGGACAGCAACGTCACGCTTCAGCCCGGCAAGTCCAGTTGCTCTGTTTCCCCGACATGATGGAGCTGAGGGGTCTGGACCAAGACTAAGAGACACCACCCGCAGCTCCCATTCATGGTCTAAAAAGTAACACCAGGAATTTATTCAGTCTAAAAAGTAACACCAGGAATGTATTCATAGTCTAAAAAGTAACACCAGGAATTTATTCAAAATATGTTTATATATATATATTTATATGGAAAGCTGTCCAAGAGATTGTTGAGGGAAGGAGGGGGCTTGGCACGGTGGTTAGATGCCTGCGTCCCATATTGGAACACCTGGGTTCAAGTCCTGGCTCTGTTTCTGGTTCCAGCTTCCTGCTCATGTGTGCCCTGAGAGGCAATGGTGGTGGCTCAAGTAGTTGGGTCCCCACCACCCACATGGGAAACTTGGACTGAGTTTCGGCCTCCCAGCTTCTACATGGCCTAACTGCACTGTTGTGGACATTTGGGGAGATTTCTCTTTGTCTTTCTATCTTTGTTTCAGTCCGTCCCTGCTTTTCAAATAAATGAAAAGTAGATAAATAAGAAAAAAACGGGCATATGACCATCCCATATGAGTGCTGGTTCAAGTCTTGGCTGCTTCACTTCCAATCCAGCTTCCTGCTGATGTGCCTGGGGAAGCAGTGGAAATGGTGCGTGTACTTGAGCCTTTGCCACCCCTGTGGGAGACCCAGATGGAGTTCCTGGCTCCTGGCGTTAGCCTGGCTCTGCCCCTGCCATTGTGGCTATTTGGGGAGTGAATCAGTGGATGGAAGATCTCTCTCTCCCTCTCTCTATAACTTTGCCTTTCAAATAAATGAAATGAATATTAAAAAGAAAAAATGAAGACTCAAGCATACAGAGATGTACAGACATGGGCACACAATCATGTACAGCACATAAATTAAATAGAACTAAATGACAGTTATGTGTTCATCTATGGGCTGGGATTATGGGTAGCCTAACTTTGACATTATTTTTTTTTTTTTTTTGACAGGCAGAGTGGACAGTGAGAGAGAGAGACAGAGAAAAAGGTCTTCCTTTGCTGTTGGTTCACCCTCCAATGGCCGCCGCGGCCGGCGTGCTATGGCCGGCGCACCGCACTGATTCGATGGCAGGAGCCAGGTACTTCTCCTGGTCTCCCATGGGGTGCACCTCCACTGCACTCCCTGGCCACAGCAGAGAGCTGGCCTGGAAGAGGGGTGACCGGGACAGAATCCGGCGCCCCGACCAGGACTAGAACCCGCTGTGCCGGCGCCGCAAAGCGGAGGATTAGCCTAGTGAGCCGCAGCGCCAGCCAACATTATTTTTTAAAAATATTTATTTATTTTTTCTTTATTTGAAAGTAGAATTACAGAGAGGAGGCGAAATAGAAACAGGGGTTGGGGAGAGAGAGAGAGAGAGAGATTTTCCATACTCTGGCTCACTGCCCAAATGGCCACAATGGCTGGGGCTGGGCCAGGCTAAAGCCAGCAGCCTTGGTTTCTTCCAGGTCTCCCACGTGGGTACAGGGACCCATGCACTTGGGCCATCTTCTGATGTTTTTCAGGTCTCGAACTCGCATCCATATGGGATGCCAGCATTGCAGGCAGAGGCTAACCTACTAAACCACAACACTAGCCCTTTAACTTTGTCATTATTATATTAATTTTAAATTTCTACTTATTTTCATTTGATATTAAAGGGAGAGGAAGAGAGAATGAGAGAGCCAGAGAGCGCTTCTATCCACTGATTTTCTTCCTGAAATGCCAACAGCCAGGGTAAGCCAGGCTGGAGCCAGGAGCCCAGAATTTTCTCAGGTTTCCACATGAGTGGTAGCCAGGGCTTGAACTGTTATTTGCTGCCTTCCCAGGTGCACATTAGCAGGAAGCCAGATCAGAAGTGGAGGAGCCGGGACTGGAAGCAGGCACTCTGGTATGGGATGCAGCCATCTCAAGTGGTGACTTAACCACTGTGCCAATGTATTAATTTTATAACCAGAAAAAAATGCTGCCAATCCTCATTATTTGTGGGTTCCATTCACCTGCTCCTAATCAGCATCTGAGATTTTTTGCAGCTGTTTCCGGCCATCTGCGTGGCACGGAGAGGAGGAAATTTTGAGTTGCCCATGCACGCACCCCCAGCTGAAGCTGAAGGAGCAGACACGCTGCCTCATTGTTTCAGCATTCTTAGCATAAAGTGGTTTCCTTTTTGTGACCTATCAAGTGCCACATTTTTCTTGCTGTGCTGTGTTGGGTGATTTTGCTATTTAAATTTACGCCCACGCATTGTGCTAAGGCACCGCCTAGTGTTCCTGAGTACAAGAGGCTGTGATGCGCCTAAGGGAGCAAACCTGTGACTGCTGAGCGTCCTCCAGACGTGAGTGGTAGGACTGACGGCCATGGCTCAGAGCTCGCGAATCAACACCACGTAAACTCCAGCTTGTGCGAAAGGAGGTGTTTCTATACAGAAACGTCCATTCGTCGTGGTCACATACCGATTGCTTGCTGCAGACATGGCCAGAGGCTCACAGGAGCCTCACTGGATTTCCTCCAGGGCAGTGATCAGGATTTGCTTATTCGGTTTTTGCAATGACTTTATAGAACATCACTACTACGAATGAGGAGAGCTGAGTGTCTTTAAAATATGTGTAGCAGCACCCACCTGTACAAGGGACCAACGTGTTCATCCCCTCCATCCGGGGAATTTTGGCTCAAGGCTGCGAAAAGGGGGAGGAATAAGAGAGTGATTGATGGGGTTGGCGTTGCAGCGCAGTGGGTGAAGCAGCGGCTTTGCATGCCCTCATCCCGTGTCGGAGCACTGGTTCAAGTCCTGGCCCTTCCGCTTCTGATCTGGCCTCCTGCGAATGTGCCTGGGAGGGCCACAGATGATGGATGGCCCAATTCCTTGGGTCCCTGCCACCCACGTGGGAGATCAGGATGGAGTTCCCAGCTCCTGGCTTCAACCTGGCCTGGCCCTGGCTGTTGTGGACACTTGAGAAGTGAACCAGCGAATGAAGATCGATCTCTCTGCCTTATCCCCTCTTGCTGTCACTCTGCCTTTCAAATAAATAAATAAATAGATCTAACAGAGAGAGAGAGAGAGAGAGAGAGAGAGAGGGAGGGAGAGAGAATGAGCAATGGTTGAGTGGTGCCCATGGGCCGGCACTGTACTCAGGGCTTCACACTGCTATTTTATTAAATCCTGGGATTTTCTTTCCTGTTTGCCCAGGAGGAAGCTGTGTCTCAGAGAGGGGTCATGACTCCCCCAAAGCCCAAGCAAGCAAGCAAACGGCACAGGCTTTGCCACCGCAGCTGCAGCTGTTGGAGAAGATGCCGCAGTTGTGCAGCCTGGAGCTGGGCCAAAGCTGGAGCTCCGCTCACCCAGGAGGCTTTGCAAAGGGCCCGGCTGGGCTCCCGCTGTGTCCCTCCCCACCCCACTCTGAAGCTCTGCCTGCCGCCTCCAAGCCCAGAGGGCGGCCCCTGCCCCTTCCCCTCCTCGGGGCCCCGGAGACCTTGCCCCCTTCTCTGTGCACACAGTGGGACTGTCCAGGAGGACTTCTCAGCTCGCGGTCCCTGCAGGACCATCTCCCGTCACCTCTGAAGTGGGGGCGAAGGCAAAAGGAGCAGTGGGGCAGTGGGTGCGTTTCTAACTCCCCCCACCCTCCTCCACGTCCCTCTTCTTGCCTGCTGTTATAGGGCATTCCTCCCCCGGCCCTGGTCCACTCCCCTTAGGCCTCCAGGACCTGACTCCTTCAGTGCCCGCCCCCCACCCCGGACTTTACGTTTCTGTCTCCTTCCTTGTCATTGGCTGGATTCCTCAGCCCATAAAGATGCTGAAGCTTCTCTCTCTCTCTCTTTTTTTTTTTTTTACAGGCAGAGTGGACAGTGAGAGAGAGAGACAGAGAGAAAGGTCTTCCTTTGCCGTTGGTTCACCCTCCAATGGCCGCCGTGGCCGGCGCACCACGCTGATCCGATGGCAGGAGCCAGGTGCTTCTCCTGGTCTCCCATGGGGTGCAGGGCTCAAGCAGTTGGGCCATCCTCCACTGCACTCCCTGGCCACAGCAGAGACCTGGCTTGGAAGAGGGGCAACCAGGACAGAATCCGGCGCCCCGACCGGGACTAGAACCCGGTGTGCCGGCGCCGCAAGGCAGAGGATTAGCCTAGTGAGCCGCGGCGCCGGCCTGAAGCTTCTCTTAAAATGCTGTTTTCTGTAGTTCCCCCACCGCTAGCGCCTACCCCATGGCTGGCCTTTCGCTAGCCCGGCTTCTAGAAAGAATCTTCTGCACAGCCATCCCAGCTGTTCATCAGCCTCTGCAGCCTGGTCCTGCTCCCACCACTGCACTGAGCTCACTCACAGTCTCCCAGCTGCCAATTAAAAGTAGCTCCAGATACACAGTTGCTGTGTAGCAAACCAAAAATAGAGGGGAAAACTAAGAAGAAATCTGAAATATTTGTAATTCCACTACCAAGAAAGAACAATTGTTAATACTTGGATTATATCCTTAAAGACACACACATGCACACACACACACACAAACGTGGTGGGGGAGATTTGTTAAAAATAGAATTGAACTTACTGGGGTGGGTCTGTGGCCTAGCAGTGAAGATGCCTGCATGGGATACCGAAGTGCCCAGGGTTCTAATCTCAGCTCCGTCCTGATTCCAACTTTCTGTTAATGCGGATCCTGGGAGGCAGCGATGACAGCTCAAGCAGTGGAGTTCCTGCCACCCACGTCGCAGGTTTGGATTGAGTTCCTGGCTCCTGGCCTTCTGCACTGGCTTACAACTGGCCTGGTGCATTTGCAGAGCAAATCAGTGAATGAGAGCACTCTGCTCCTCTCTCTCTCTCTCTCTGCCTCTTAAATAAATGAACAAATAAAATATCAAAAAGAGGCTCACTCTCTAAACCAGTGCTTCTCAAAGCATAGTCCTGGACCACATGTGTCTTAACACGGGTCCTTCCAGGAGCTAACATTGAGATGAGGAAGGACTACGGGCTAGCACTGTGGCGTAGGCAGTAAAGTTGTCACCTGCAATGCTGGTGTCCCACATGGGCGTCAGTTCAAGTCCCAGCTGCTCCACTTCCAATCTAGCTCCCTGCTGAAGATGGGTAGCACATGGCCCCAGTAGGTTGGGCCCCTGCCACCCATGGGGGAAACCAGGATGAACCTCCTAGCTCCTGGCTGTTGTGGCCATTTGGTGAGTGAACCAGAAGATAGAAGATCTCTCCCTCCCTCCCCTTCCCTCCTCCCTCCCTCTCAGTTACTCTGACTTTCAAATGAATAAATAAATCTTTAAAAAAAGAGATAAGGAAGGACTAGAGTGGAATGGTTTATCTGGGAGGCGCAAACATTAGCAGGAGAGTGGGAGCCCCATAAGAGCACCTTATTTCCAGAGAGGGCAATGGAGGTTCACCCCACAGGTCAACTCTGGGAGCCGCTACAAGACCCATGTCTCCGTATGATTTCACCTAAAAGCCAAGGGAGCCCGGGTACTTAGACACCATCTTTGAATGTTCAGGCTGCTCCACAGTGCGTGTGAGCCGCGATGGGTGCAGTCAGCTCTCTGTACCTCTGAGGAGAAAGCCCCTCAAGCGCCATGCAGATGCCAGCGGTCAGCAGTCTTGGAGCACCCCTACAGGCTGAGGGGTAAGGCAGGCATGCACACTGTCTGCTGGAGTCCACCCCTCGCACCTACGCAGGTGTACCTGTACCCATGTTCGATTTCATGTTGTCACCGCTTCTCCATGGTGGTGGCCCGTCACTATTTATTTATTTATTGACAGATAGGGTTAGACAGTGAGAGAGAGAGAGAGACAGAAAGATCTTCCTTCCATTGGTTCACTCCCCAAAAGGCCGCCACGGCCAGCGCTGCACTGATCTGAAGCCAGGAGCCAGGTGCTTCCTCCTGGTCTCCCATGTGGGTGCAGGGCCCAAGCACTTGGGCCATCCTCCACTGCCTTCCCAGGCTACAGCAGAGAGCTGGACTGGAAGAGGAGCAACTGGGACTAGAACCAGCACCCATATGGGATGCCGGTGCCGCAGGCGGAGGATTAACCAAGAGAGCCACGGCGCTGGCCCCCGTCACTATTTATTATTATGGATATTATTGGGAGAAGGAAGAGGAAAAGGAGTAGGAAGAGCAAGAGAAGGGGCAGCCGGAGGAGGAGAGGAAGAAGGTAACAGGGGAGACGGTGGAAGGACCTCCAGCCCCCATTGCTGGAGTTGGTCCTGGGACTGTGACTGATGACATCTTCCTGGTCTGCCACCTATTCCACGTGCCCGTTACCTGGGCCAGCAGGGTCACCCACCCCTGCCAGTTCAGGAACTCCTGTCTTTGCCTGCTGGCCCACTGGCAAAAGGAATCCCAAAGTGCCCGGGAGCAGATATCCTGGAGAGAGAGACCCCCAGCTGGCTAGACAGGGACCAGAGAGCCTCTCCCCAGTGCCCAGGGAGGATCTGCGAAGAGACAGCACAGGCCTCTGTGAAGGCTGTCGGTCATGAGCTGAGCTAGTCCTTGTAGGCAAGGCTTGTCCGTGCTGTCGTAAATGACCTAGGAAAGGAGAATTTTATACGCCTTGGGGGAAAGTTTCACATGTTCTCCGTTGTCTTTATTGAGTCTCGATTGAAGACTTAACTTTCACCCGACTGACCAATGGAGATTATCTCTGTCCCCAACCAGTCACGAAAACTCCCCTTCGCCAGCCCATGAAACTCCAGGACAATCAGCTTTCAATGGTTCCCTTCTTCAGGGATCCCTCTGGGCACTGCTGGGAGCTTTTTTTTTTTTTCTCCCCTTTTCTTTCTTTCAATAAACTGCTTCTGCTTTACACACTCTTCCTCGCCTACGCTCCTCATTCTTCGTGGATACAAGACTTGAGCCAGCAGAGAAAAAGAATTGTAACTACTGCAGACTCCTGAAAGGGACTTGACGTCAGGATCGTTACTAGGTCCATTGTTGGAAACATTTTCCACCTTCCCCTGGGAATTAGGATCTCTAGGCCAACAGAACCCAAGCTCTGGGGACAGGAAGCATAATTTACCAAGAGCGTCATCAGGGAAAAAGGGGCGAGGGTCCCCTTGGCTCCCAGACCCACATGTTCCACCCGAGAGGGCTACGGCATGCGTGTCGTGGCTGCTGCCACAGGGTGTGTGAATCCAGTTAAGGACAGCCCCTCCAGCAGACCTTCAAGCTGATTCTTTAGGAATGCCTTCCAGTGGTGATTCCAACAGGGTTCTCAGCCTGGCAGCTTTGGCTGATTTGGTCTAGAGAAGCACCAGTGACTGTGAACAGAGAAGTCAATTCAATATGAATCCCATGAAGCCGTAGAATTCCAGCCCCTCCAGAGTAGTGGGGCTCAATGTAATCAACTGGACACACACAGGGCGGGTGCTGGTCTTAAGGGCTCAGCCTCAGCTGCTTCTCTGACAGATCGGATGCTTAGCGGTAGTAAAACCAGAGCAGCCTTGACCACAGGGAGCGGGTGCTCTCAGCACGCACACGGCTTCTGTCCCGGCCACCAGGGCTGCCTGGCTCCCTGGCCCGTTGCATGTGCTCTGGAATGGTTGAGGCGAGAATTAAGCTCACTTTCACAGGCGGAGCCACCCTATCTAGCCGGCTGCTGGGTGCTCACTCTGCCAGGGGTACTCTCTGGTGGACAGCGAGAGGTGACAGAGACCCGCACGTGCTGTGTCTTGTCTTGGGACCTTTCCGTCCGGTGCTTTGGAGGTTCTGAGCGATCAGCCAAACGCTCGCCACTGCCCAGCAGTCTGGCCTCAGGCTACTTCTCTCTGGGCACCAATTGGATGAAGTTTCACCTCCTGGGGAAATTCAGGGCAGCGAGAGAGCATTCTTACCTCTTACCAACTGATTGTGCCGAGCTGCCCACACAGCAGGCCCAGGCCCTCTCCTCCTTTGTCAGCTGGTCACGAGGAGCCCACACCATTTCAGAGGTGTGAGCGGAGGGGGAGACCCCAGGGCACACAGAGGTGGCAACAGGGGTTGCTGGGCCAGCATGTGTATTCTTTGTGACCTCTCGGCCCTATTCTTGAGTGTTCCATGTCCGGTCTGCATGGCCTGGCACCTGCATGACTTCAGTGTCCACAACGCCCCTGGAAGCTCTGGCTGTGTGGTCAGTGGATTGCCTATAGACATCTTTATTTTTATTTTTATTTTTTTAAAAGACTTATTTATTTGAAAGTCAGAGTTACACAGAGAGAGGAGAGGCAGAGGCAGAGGCAGAGGGAGAGAGAGAGAGAGAGAGAGAGAGAGAGAGGTCTTCCATCTGATGGTTCACTCCCCAGATGGCTGCAACGGCCAGAGCTGTGCCGATCCGAAGCCAGGAGCCAGGAGCTTCTTCCCAGTCTCCCACATGGGCACAGGGGCCCAAGGACTTGGGCCATCTTCTACTGCTTTCCCAGGCCACAGCAGAGAGCTGGACAGGAAGTGGAGCAGCCAGGTCTCGAACGGCGCCCATATGGGAAGCGGGCACTTCAGGCCAGGGCATTAACCCACTGCGCCACAGTGCCGGCCCCTCCTATAATCTACGTAGCAACTATTCAAACCGATGTCAGGCATTGATTTTCAAGCCCTAAATGGTTCGCTGCCTCACAGAACACACCCTCACTCTAGAATCCTAGGAGTCTGAACTGAACCCTCCTGCCGGGGCTTGCCAAAGGCTCCATGTGTGTCTCTTTCTCTATGAGCACTTCCATCATGTGTCATCTGATAATTAAATTGGCATGGTTGGGGCCGGTGCTGTGGTGCCGTGGTTAACACCCTGGCCTGAAGTGCTGGCAACCCATATGGGCGCCGGTTCAAGACCCGGCTGCTCCACTTCCAATCCAGCTCTCTGCTGTGGCCTGGGAAAGCAGTAGAGAATGGCCCAAGTCCTTGGGGCCCTGCACCCACATGGGAGACCTGGGGGAGGCTCCTGGCTCCTGGCTCCTCGCTTTGGATTGGCATAGCTCTGGCCAGTGCGGCCAATTGGAGAGTGAACCATCAGATGGAAGATGTCTTCTCTGTGTAACTCTGACTTAAAAAAAAAAAACAAAAACTGGCATGGTCTTCCTACAATAAACGGATCAGAGCAGTAGTCCCACATGAGATGCATGCCGTCTCCCAAATCCAAAGAGGCCCACTGAGTGACTCTTGGTGGTAAGAGGGACAAAGCACAATTACCACCATTGCTTTGGAGGGGATGTCTCTGCATCCAGGGTGCTCGCCACTTCCTGTTCCTTTGGTCTGACGGATGCGGTATCATCACGGTGGAGAATCAGCCGACGTTCTGAGCAACGGCTGGTACCATACTGTGACAGAGCAGGCGAGTGGACACAGCACTGGAGCAGAATCCTGCGCGTACCCGCCGTCTGTTAAAAGTGGACGCCAGGTGCGTCTGATCTTCCTCCCTGCCCAACTGGAGAACGTGAAGGCCAATGCATTTGCCAGAACCCTGGCTGATAGCAAGTGCCAGAGGTGAGCTTGGTCTGTTTTAGTGAAGTTACCGCACCTGGCACAGAAGCTGCAATTGAGTCTGCTGCTTGATACATTTATGGGAGCACACAGTCACCCACCACCATCCATCTTGTTTATCATCTTGACTTTTGCAGCGGTTGGTTAAATGGGGATACACGGGCACCACCCCTGCATTCTTTAACTCTCTCTCTGCAGTGAGTGGCAGGTGTGTGTGACGTCAGATGCTCCACTTGGGCTTTTCCCATCATGGATATTTCTTTACAGCCTAAGAAACTGAGAGGGAGCTTTCTCCTGCTGTTACCTTTAATCATCCCAATTAAATATCCGGGTGGGGAAACGGTCAAAGGGGAGTCTGCACACTCTGGGCCCACTGTGACATGCCTTTGGCAAAGATCCCGTCCACCGTCTTGTCCCCATAGGCCTCCACTTTCCAGGAGTGCCATGGTAGCACTTTGGATCCCGGGTATCCATGTCAGCGCAGAACCACAGAAATATCTGGATAAGCCTTTGTTCTGCAGTGACAGCCACTCAGGTCAAATGGTTGGGGGATCAATTCTGTATACATGCACCATGGCATTGTGGAAGGCACCCTCGAAGGGGCTGGGTCTTTCCTTCAAACAGTGGGCTCTGAGCCCGAGGACGAGCACTGAAAGTGGGGGCGAGGGGAACAGTGATGCCCTATTGCGATCACTTGCCTCCGCCTGCAGACCACATGCTCTTGCTCTGCTTGGGTTCTACTGGCCAATAATACCCTTGCTGGTTGCCCATCCATCTCCTCCATAGGAGCTCTGGGTTCCTGCAGATGCCTGTGTGTGAGGGCCCTCGGTTCACTTTCTGACTTTGCAATCGTGGTAATCCCACGTCCCTTGCCTCTGACGGCTACGTGCTGCCACGTGGCCTCTGCTGTCCTGGAATCCTAGAGGCCAGTTCCGTAGCCACCTCTTCTACTGTCCTCCCGGCCTAGGGAGCAATGCTGGTGCCCGCTGTGGGAGCTCCTGCTGTACCGCTCCAGTCAGGGAGCGCCCCGGGAACAGCCTCGGCTGCCGGGTCCTGGGTCTCAGGCCATGGATTCCTTGCAGCAGGCCCAGCTCTCTGCCCCTCTGCCCCTTTGTTCTGGTGGTTCATGCGGTTCTGCATGGTTTGCGGCAGCTGCTCTTTCTGTGAGTTGAGCCATTGTCCACCCTACCGCGCGGTGATTTAGAGCGCTGGAGCTGGGGCCCACAGCGGCAGCTCGGCACCGCCAGGTGCTCCCTGTTAGCCCTGCCAGTGAGGAGGCGGACAAGGCTGAAACAGGACAGGGGACCCCCCCTTCCTGCTGCCTCTCAGCTGCTGTGAGCGCCACTCGAGCCATGCTGCTTCCCCTGCGGCAGCCGTGCCTTCGCTTAGTGGCCCCCGGCTCCAGCCCACGGCTTTCCTAACACGTCAGAGCACCAGCTCCGAATCGGAGTTGCAGAATCTCAGAATCCTTCCTGTAAGCGTCGCTACTTCTCCCCTCTTCCTTTGCTTCCCCAGCCCTGGCTGTCTCCCCGCTCCTGTCTCTGCTGCCTTTGTGATAACGTAGCCCCCCCCGCCCCTTTACCTTTTCACTTACCTGCTTAAGAGATTTACTTCTGCTTTGTAATTTGTAGTGACTCTATTGTTTAAGAGATTTTTATTTATTTATTTGAGAGGTAGAGTGAAAGACAGAGAGAGGGAGAAACAGAGAGCGCGCGCGCGAGAGGTCTTTCAGCCACTGGTTCACTCCCCAAATGGCTGCAAAGGCCAGAGCTGGGTCAACCTGAAGCCAGGAGCCAGGTGCTTCTTCTGGGTCTCCCACTTGTATGCAGGGGCCTAACTACTTGGGTCACCTTCCACTGCTTTCCCAGTCCATAAGCAGAGAGCTGGATTGGAAGAGGAACAGCCAGGACATGAACCAGCGCCCATATGGGATGCTGGCACTGCAGGCAGAGGTTTAACCAGCTACTCCACAGTGCCAGTCCCTAAGAGCTTTCTTTCTGCTTAATAAATTATAGTGCGGTTTAACAAATTAGTGGTGTGGTTCCCGTCTCCTGATTGGACTCCGGTAATTCCTCCCCCACCCTCCGACGCCAAGCTTCAAGGAACCATCCGGGCTCCAAGTGTCCCTTCAAGGCCTCCATGGTGACAGACTCCTTCCCTGTCCCTGTGCTCCGTCCCCCTTCTTGACTGAACACCTTCAACTCCCAGGCCGAGGCACGACCTCTAGGCTCCTGTGGTACCTACTAGCCAGACCTGAAGTTGAACAAATCCCCTCTCTCTAGGCAGAGCTGCTACTTCCTGTGCAGCACCCTGCTAAGGCTGGACCCTGTGACTGGCCTAGAGGAGGGAGGCGCAAGTGTCCCCTGCAAGGGATCTGCCTTAGGTGAGGCCTCGGTGTGGTCTCCAGGCAAGGGCAGGGGCCTGCCGCCCTCCAGTGAGGAGGAGCTGGACTGGCTGCCTCTCTCTTCATCGGCTCCTGGACCGGGAGCCCTCGCTGCCCTCCCTGCCCTCCCTGTCCCCCCTGCCCACCCTGCCCTCCCTGCCCTCCGGCTGCAGGAGATGAGGGGATTTCACAGAGGTTACCCTGCAGGTTTCTGGCTTTTGTGCTGTGCCCCAGGTCCGTGGCTGGCTATTTTGACCCTATAATTTTCTTCCTCCGGCGCAGCAATGGTGCTTCCCAACAGCCAAAAACTCCCACTGGCTCTTTAATTACCATTGCCTCATATCGGAAAGTACTGTAAAAAGCTCATGAGAAAAATGTCTATGAAGAAACTATGCATGGATCTCAAAAAATTTTTGTGCCAAAAACTTAACATTCCACCTTCCATGAACATTCGGAAGTCGCCTCCTTCCGGCCTCCAATTGACCACAGGTGAGCGTCTTTACAGCGGGGGTTCTCGCAGGCATCAAGGGCAACCAGCAATGGGATCTTGCTGCTATTGGCTGGCGAGGCATCTGATTCCAGAATCCACCCTGGGGATCTGCTTGCTAAGATCCCTTCTGATACAAGCTGTCTTCACTTTGGCAAGCAGAAGCAGACTCTGAGACAAAGATTTGGGTTAAATGAGCTTATTTGGGAAGTGTGGGTTACACTGGTAGGGAGGTGGGAAGTGAACAAGGAAGGCGGCCAACAAGAGTTTTCTTGAGCCAGCTCCCCCGGTGCGTGGGGAAGCTGACTCCTCAGGGAGCCCCAGGAAAGGGTGTAAACTGTGCTTCAGAAACACCTGCCAGAGGGCTGGGAGGCTGGGACACGCATGCAGCAACTCTCAGGGTTCTGGGCCAAGGGCAATGCCTACAGCTGGCAGGAGGGGCCCAAGGGTTACAGGTGGGGAACTGGCAGCAAGTGCAGCAACCGGCGTCTGCCTCTGAGCCGTGGGGTCCCCTGCTTCCAACACGGACCCTTGGAGATTGGAGGAAGCTGGGAATAGGGCACACACGGCTTCTCTACAGCTTCCTGTGAATCGACAATTCAAAGTAAAACATTAAAAAACGCATGGGCTGCCCCAAGGAACACATCGTAGGCAATTCATTTAACAACTGTGCGAATTATTCCATTCATTTACCCAATGCAGTTTCCTGGGTTTGCTTTTCCTGGGTACCACACCGAGGACAGAAGCACGTTTCATCTCTTACTCCAAATAAGTAGAAATGCTGGTTAGAATGCAACAAACAGGAGTGGATCTTCAGCCTAGCAGTTAAAAGGCATGCGTTCCACATGGGAGCACCTGGTTCCCTCCCTGGCTCCAGCTTCTGCCAGCGCAGACACTGGGAGACAGCAGAGGATGGCTCAAGTAATTGAATTCCCGTTACCCTTGTGGGAGACCTGGACAGTGTTTTTGGCTCCTGGCTCTGACTCCCAGGTGTTGAGAGCATTAAGGGAGCAAACTGTCACTGGAGGAAAGAGCCATGGGAGCTGTGGAAGCCGCAGGGTTCTTGTCTTCATGCAAGAAAGAATTCAGGCGTGAGACAGAGAGCGAAGTCATACGGTTTTATTGGGGACAGGGCATCCATCAGAATGGAAGGGACAGAGAGAGGGTGCCCAGTCGCTCGCACTGGGGGAAAGCGAGGTTACATGGATGAATGGAGAGAATACACCTGGGCAGGCCAGGCGGGCGGCTCAGCAGAGAGCAGGGAGCTGAGCACGCAGTCTGTGTTTGGACTTCTGGCTTTTAAGGGAGTCTTTTACCCCCACGCCCTTTCCCTCCAGGACAAAAGATGGGGAGCCCTGGTGAAAAGGTTTGTTGGGTGAAAATTAGCAAATTGCTCCCCAGATTTGCTGGCACGGGGCAGAGCAGAGGGGCTTCCCTTAGGGGTGTGAGAAGGTTTCATTGCCCCATGTTGTCAGGTCAGGTGACCCATTTGGCCCTGAGGAGAGAGAATTCTCCCGGGAGCTTTCCCTGGGGGAAGGGCTGGGACCACCTGGGAGGTTATCAGGGTCTGGGCAGGACTTTGAAGTGCAAGATGCTGGGCTTCTGGGGCTTCCACAGCAGGTGCTGGTTTCTTCTCACACACTCACAGGCTAATTTTTAACTTCCTACCCAACAAAACCAAGAGACAGAAAATCTCTCCCTGTGTCTCTCTACTCTCAAATAAAAGCAAAATGCTTAAAATCTGTATATTTAAAGCTATACTGCTGAGTGTCAAAGCTGGCGGTAGAGCCGCCAGGGAGCAGGTGTCATTGCAGCCTGCATTAATAGGGGTGTGAGGCTGAACTTGTCATTAGCTCTCTACCAATGGTGGGGGCTGGGAAAACCCCTGACCATGAAATTGATAGAAAATTTGTCTTGAAGGGCCGGTGTTATGGAGGCAACGGCAGCATCCGGTGTCAGAGTGCCAGAGTGAGTCCTTTTGCTTCCAATCCAGCTTCCTGCTAACATGTCTGGGAAGGCAGCAGATGATGGCCCAAGTGCGTGGGCCCCTGCCACTCAAGTGAGGGGCCCAGATGGAGTTCCTGGCTCCTGGCTTTGGCCTGGCCCAGCCCAGACTCTCACATGAATTTGGAGAGTGAACCAAACGGTGGAAGGTGTCTTTCTGTATCTTCCTCATTGTCACTCTGCCTTTTGAATAAATAAATAAATAATAAATCTTCAAAAATTGTCTATTTTATTTTCTGAAAAGATATTATTTATTTATTTGAGAGGCAGAGTTACAGACAGAGATGGAGAGACAGAAAACAAAGATCTTTCATCTGCTGGTTCACTCCCCAAATGGTCTCAACAGCCAGAAGCTGGGTTGATCAGAAGCCAGGAGCCAGGAGCTTTTGGGTCTCCCACATGGGTGCAGGGGCCCAAGCACTTGGGCCATCTTCCACTGCTTTCCCAGCCCATAGCAGAGAGCTGGATCAGAAGCGGAGCAAGGCCGGCACCGTGGCTCAATAGGCTAATCCTCCGCCTTGCGGCGCCAGCACACCAAGTTCTAGTCCCGGTCGGGGCACCAGATTCTGTCCCGGTTGCCCCTCTTCCAGGCCAGATCTCTGCTGTGGCCAGGGAGTGCAGTGGAGGATGGCCCAAGTGCCTGGGCCCTGCACCCATATGGGAGACCAGGAGAAGCACCTGGCTCCTGCCTTCGGATCAGCGCGGTGTGCCGGCAGCAGCGGCCGCGGCGGCCATTGGAGGGTGAACCAATGGCAAAAAGAAGACCTTTCTCTCTCTCTCTCTCTCTCTCTCTCACTGTCCACTCTGCCTGTCAAAAAAAAAAAAAAAAAAAAAAAAGAAGAAGAAGTAGAGCAGCCGGGACACGAACTGGTGCAATTATGGGATGCCGGTGCTGCAGATGGAGGCTTAGCCCAGTAAGTCACAGTGCTGGCACCCAATGGAGCTTCTTAAGACACCACCCACAGCACTCCTGCGCCATACAGGACACATGGACTTTTCTCCCTGACCTATAAGACAAGTGCTGGGAGGGAGGGCCAGAAGACAAAAAACAAAAACAAAAACCACGTGGAGAGTGTGTGTGCTGTATTCACTGAGATCCCCTCGAAGGGGCTTGTTGTGGGGGAAGAGCCAACAGATAACGTGGGGAGGCAGCAAGACAGCCAGGACACAGATGGGACAAAGGGCACTCCAGAACAAACAGCTGCCCCTTAGAGAAGCACCTGTTGAGCAGAGATGCCAAGACACTGCTCCCTCTCCCATGTTCGCTAATTGCTTAGGGCCTGTGCAGGGAGAGTATGGCCTGAGCTCGAAGCCGAGGCAGATCCTGAAGTCCCAAAGGAGGTGAGGCCGTCCGCTCCCTGTGTGGCTGCGTGGCAAGTTCTCCCATGACGGGACACCTTGGGGCGCGCATGCCCCAGCCCAGGGGAACGGCACTTGGAAGGAATCAGCATAAGGCCGTTCTCAAGAGATGGAATCAGAAATAGAAGATGAGAGCAAGAGGAAGGGCTTCTGGAAAGAGAATCAGATAGAATCCTAGGAATGAACTATTTTATAACACAGCTAATAAATTTATTGTAAGAACCATGGCGGGGGGGTGAACTATTAGGAACTCAATAGATGTTCTCAAGGTTAGACGAAACAGCTAGAAAGAGAATCAGTAAATTGAAATTAATCTGAAGAAACTGCCCAGATGAGTCTGCCATGACACCAAGTGATGAGCAGCAAAATGAGTGGGGGTCCAGGCCCCCAAAGCCACACATCTGGGATTAAATACCTAGTCTGCTACTTACCAGCAATAAGTTTAAGCATGTTTGTGTCTCTATTTTCTCATCTATAAATACCTGGAGATAACTAGTACCTGCCCCATGGTGTTGCTGAAAGGTTGAAATGAGTTTATAGTTCTCAGCACGTAGTAAGTGCTCAGTGAACAGTAACGACTCTTATAGAGGAAAGGAGAATAGATAACATAGATTAAAAGGTGTGGAGGACAAAGTGAAATGCTTCAACATTTATGGTAGATTAGAAATTCCAGCTGGCGCCATGGCTCACTTGGTTAATCCTCTGCCTGTGGCGCCGGCATCCTGTATGGGCGCCGGGATCTAGTCCTGGTCGGGGCGCTGGATTCTGTCCTGGTTGCTCCTCTTCCAGTCCAGCTCTCTGCTGTGGCCTGGGAGTGCTTGGGCCCTGCACCCACATGGGAGACCAGGAGGAAGCACCTGGCTCCTGGCTGTGGATCTGCGTAGCTCCAGCTGTGGCGGCCATTTGGGGAGTGAACCAACGGAAGGAAGACCTTTCTCTTTGTTTCTCCCTCTCACTATCTAAAACTCTACCTGTCAAATAAAAAAAAAAAAAAAAAAAAAAAAAAAAAGAAGAAAAAAAAAGAAATTCCAAAGGAAGAAACAGGGGAGAAGCAGAATTTGAAGAAATGACAGTAAACATCTTTCAGAAAGTGAAGAAAATGAGCCCTGATAGTGAAAAGGCGCTTGCACCTAACGTCTGCGGAGTGTGTGATCACTTAGGCTGCACAGGAGTTTTCCCAGCGTTTGTTCTAGACCATGGCGCAAGCATCAGCAAATTCAATGGGCTCAAGTCCCGTAGAGTGTGCTTGCTGACAACACACTGAAGTTAAAAGTCAATCACCAGAAGCTGTCTAGACAATCTCCAGATATTTGGAAACTAAGTAGCAGACTTTCAAGCAACCCAGGAGAAAAGAAAGAAATCAAAAGATAAGTTCAAAAACATTTTGAATGGAATTGAAACACTGACACAAGGCATTGAAACCTGCAGGATGCTGCTGAAATAGTATGTGGGCTGAAAGTTGCAGCACTCAATGTTCTGAATGAGGAAAAAGAGTATCAACAGTGACTTTCACTTTAAGAAAGAGAGAGGGAGAGAAAGAAAGAGAGAGAGAAAAAGAGAGAGAGAGAGAGAGAATAAAATGTAAAGTAAGCAAGCAGAAAAGAGGAAGCAATATGGATGAGAGTAGCACTCAATGAAATTGCAAAAACAATAGACAAAGGAAACCAATAAAACTGACCAATCTCTATCCAGACTGATCAAAGAAGAGAGAAGATAGAGATTTAGTAGTGCCAGGAATGAGTAAGCAGCCATCACTACAGATTTTAAACATAGCTAAAAGATAATTACAGCAATTTATGCCAATACATTTGATAACCTAAGTGAGATAAATAAATTCCTTGAGAGTTACAAACTACCAAAGGTCACCCCTGAAGAAAGAGATAGCCTGCATAGCCCTATAAATATTAAATACATTGTATTTGTATTTAAAAACCTTCCACAAGGGAAACTTCAGGTGCAGATGGCGTCTCTGAGGAATTCTTCCAAATATGTAAGAAAGAAGAAATACCAATTTTAGGAAACTAAAAATTAAAAAGGAAGGAATACTTCCCAATTCATTCTGTGAAGCCAGCAATGTAACTTCAACAATGTATAAGAAAGCTGCATTGGCCGGCGCTGTGGCTCACTAGGCTAATCCTCTGCCTTGTGGTGCCGGCACACCAGGTTCTAGTCCCGGTCCGGGCGTCGGATTCTGTCCCGATTGCCCCTCTTCCAGGCCAGCTCTCTGCTGTGGCCAGGGAGTGCAGTGGAGGATGGCCCAAGTGCTTGGGCCCTGCACCCCATGGGAGACCAGGAGAAGCACCTGGCTCCTGCCATCGGATCAGCCGGCCGCAGTGCGCCGGCCGTGGCGGCCATTGGAGGGTGAACCAACGGCAAAAGGAAGACCTTTCTCTCTGTCTCTCTCTCTCACTGTCCATTCTGCCTGTCAAAAAATTTAAAAAAAAGAAAAGAAAAGAAAGCTGCATCGCAGGCGAAAGGGTCACACATTTCAGGAGAGTAAGATCGATGTGAGATTCTGACAGTGTTCGCTGCATGCCACCGAATCAACAGACTGAGAGAGAAAAGTCTTAACAGACATAGGAAGAAAGTTCCTCAAAAACCAGCTTCCATTCCTCATTACACTCTCAGGAACAGTAAGAAAGTTTCCCAATTTGGCACTGTGATGTAGCAGGTAAAGCCATCTTCTGCTGCATCCCATATGGACGCTGGTTCAAGTCCCGGCTGCTCCACTTCCCAGCCAGCTCCCTGCTAATGGCCTGGGAAAGCAGTGGAAGATAGCTCAAGTCCTTGGGCCCCTGCATCTACCTGGGAGACCTGAAAGAAGCTCCTGGCTCCTGGCTTCAGATCGGCTCAGCTCCAGCCATTGCGGCCATTTTGGGGAGTGAACTAGTGGTTGGAAGACCTCTCTCTGTGTGTCTCTTCCTCTCTCTGTCTGTAAATCTGCCTTTCAAGTAAACAAATCTTTTTTTTTTTTTTAAAGAACATCTCAAATCTACTCTTTTAGCAAAAGTATCTTGAAAACAAGGTAGTCTAACTGCAACCCTCCCGCTGCGTGATAGAGAGCTTCCATGTCTGCACTTGCGGCCTCTGACCCAGGTCTCCCCGTCTCCTCCCCTGCCCTGGCCACCACCTCAATCTCTAAATCTGAGCATTCGACTTTCTCAGATTCCACCTGGATCGTGATCGTGTGGTGTTTTTCTTTCCATGTTCAGCTTGTTTCACTGAGCACAACGTCTTCCACATTCATCCATTTTGTGGCAAATGGCAAGATCTCCTTTTTATAAAAAAAAATAATATTCCGCTCACGTGTGTGCATGTGTGCACACATGCATGTGTGTAAGGATATCTTTATGAAGTAGTGACTTCATGTGGAAGTTGTATTCTATTTTATTTTCAAGATTTATTTATTTATTTGAAAGAGTTAACGAGAGTGAGAGAGAAGGAGACAAAGAGAGAGATCTTCCATCTGCTGGTTCACTTTCCAAATGGCTACAATGGCTGGAGTTGGGCAGATCTGAAGCCAGGAGCCAGGAGCCAGGAGCCAGGAGCTTCTTCTAGGTCTCCCACAAGGATACAGGAGCCCAAGGACTTGGGCTATCTTCCATTACTTTCCCAGGCCATTAGCAGAGAGCTGGATGGGAAGTGGAGCATCTGGGACTCAAACCTGCGCCCATGTGGATGCTGGCACTGCCAATAGTGGCTTTACCTGAGACGCCACGGTGCTGGCCCCAGAAATTGTATTTTAAATTTCTTTCCCACAATAGCTGCACCAATACACATTTCCGTCAACAGTGTATAAAACTTCTGCACTCTCACCAACACCTGTTAGCTCTTGTCTTTTTGATGACAACCATCCTAACAGGTATGAAGTGATATCTCATTATAGTTTAGTGATGTTGCATGTCTTTTGGGCATTTTTATGTCTTTTTGTGAGAGATATTTATTCAAGTTTTTGGCTCATTTTAGTTGGGATTATTTGTTTTTCCTCATTGAGTTGTGTGAGTTCTTTATATATTTAGATGGTTACTCTCTATCAGATGTATGGCTTGCAAATACTTTATCCTAATCTTTTCATTTTGTTGATTTTTTAGCAGTTATTTTTTATTTATTTGAAAGGCAGAGTTATGGTGGTGGGGAGAGATATCTTTCAATCCCTGCTTGGCTTCCCAGAAGGCTGCAAAGGCCAGGGCTGTGCCATGCCAAAGTCAGGAGCTTGGAGCTTCTTCCATGTCTCCCATGTGGGTGCAGGGGCCCAAGCATTTGAGTCATCTTCCGCTGTTTCCCAGGTACATTAGCAGGGAGCTGCATCGGAAGTAGAGCAGCCAGGACTTGAAGCAGTGCCCATATGGAATGCTGTATCCACCCACTACACCACAACACCAGGCCCCTTGTTATTTGCTGTACAGTAACTTTTTAGTTTGATATAGTCCCATTTCTTTATTATTGCTTTTGTGGCCTGAACTTTGAATATCACATCCAAGATAACATTGCCAAAGCCAACATTAAGGAGCTTTCCCTGCTTTCTTCTAGGTGTTTTATGGTTTTAGATCTTGCCTGTAGGTCTTCGATCCATTTTTTTTTATTTAATAAATGTGAATTTACAAAGTGCAACTTTTGTATTGTTGTGGCTCCCCCCACCAACCTCCCTCCCTCCCGCGGCCCTCCCCTCTCCCTCTCCCATCCTGCCCTTCATCGAGTTTCATTTTCAATCACCTTCATATACAGAAGATCAACTTAGTATACACTAAGCAAGGATTTCAACAGGCTGCACTCACACAACCGCACAAGGTATAGGGCATTGTTTGACTAGTAGTGTTGTTTTTAAGTTTCATAGTAAAACACATTAAGGACAGAGATGCTACGTGGGGAGCCTATACTCAGTGACTCCTGTTGTTGATTTAACAATTGGCACTCTTATTTATGACGTCAGCAATCACCCGAGACTCTTGCTATGAGCTGTCTAGGCTATGGAAGCCCCTTGAGTTCACCAACTCTGAACTTGTTTAGTCAAGGCCATATCACAGTGGAGGTTCCTTTCTCCCTTCAGAGAAAGGCGCCTCTCTCCTTGATGGCCTGTTCCTTCTGCTGGGGTCTTGTTCACCAGGATCTTTCATTTAGATTGTTTTTTGCCACCGTGTCATGGCTTCCCATGCCTGTGAGACTCTCATGGACCTTTTAGCCAGATCCAAATGTCCTAAGGGTTGATTCTGAGGCAGGAGTGCTGTTTTGGGCATTTGCCATTCTATGAGTCTGCTGGGTGTCCTGCTTCCCCCGCAGGATCATACTCTCCCTTTTAATTCTATCCTTCATTCTTTGCTTACACTGGTCTTATTTGTGAACTTTCTTCGACACTTACCCTATCTTTTTGTCAATCCATTTTGAGGTAACTGCTGTGTCTAATGTAAGATAAAGATCCAACTTCATCCTTTTGCAGGTAGAAATCCAGTCTTCCCAGCAGCATTATTGATGAGATTTTCCTCATGTGTCGTGTTGATGTCTGTGTCATGTTTGGGTTTATTTCTGGGATTGGTATTCTGTCCCATTTGTCCACGTGTCTATTTTTATACCAATACCTGCTGTTTTGATTACTACCTCTCTCTAATATAATTTGAAATCAGGGAATGATACCTTCAACTTTGTCTTTTTTTTTCCAAGAATTGCTTTGGCTACTCGGGATCTTTGCTGGTTCCATACAGATTTTAGAATTGTTTTTCCTATTTCTGTGAAGGGTGTCATTGGAATTTCCATAGAGATTGCATTGAATCTATATATTGCCTTGGGTAGTATGGATATTTCAACAATGTTATTTCTTCTAATCCATGAATGTGGGATGTCTTTCCATTTATTTGTGTTTCTTCAATTTCTTTTTTTTTATTTGACAGATAGAGTTAGACAGTGAGAGAGAGAGAGAGAGAGAGAGAGAGAAAGGTTTTCCCTCTGTTGGTTCACCCCCAAATGGCCACTATGGCAAGAGCTACGCTGATCCGAAGCCAGGAGTCAGGCACTTCTTCCTGGTCTCCCATGTGGGTGCAGGTGCCCAAGCACTTGGGCCATCCTTCACTGCCTTCCCGGGCCACAGCAGAGAGTTGGACTGGAAGAGGAGCAACCGGGACTAGAACCTGGTGCCCATACAGGATGCCGGTGCCACAGGCAGAGGATTAACCAAGTAAGCCAAGGCATTGGCTATTTGTGTTTCTTCAATTTCAAATGGAATTCATGTAGAACCTCCAGTTGACATCATTCTGACTATTGGAGCTTCCCCCTGTCCCCCGTAGTCAGAATCGAAGCAAGGTGTCTGCCCCCAGCCGTAGAGCTCAGCATTGTCCTGGGGATTCTTGGCCAGTGCCGCTGGAACCAAGTAGGGTATCAGGACTCAAGATTAATGTGTGAGAACCTATCCTATTTCAATATGCTGGCACCAGTCGGAAATGAAAAGTAATGCCATCATTCAAATAGCACAAAAATATACGAAACACTTAGAATGAATCTGACGAAGGATACGTAAGTCCTACATGAAGGGTTTTTAAAAAGTACATGAAAAGCATATACTGGGGCCAGCACTGTGGCATAATGGGCTAAGCCTCCTCCTGTGGCGTGGAATCCCATATAGGCAGCAGTTCTAGTCCCGGCTGCTCCTCTTCCAATCCAGCTCTCTGCTATGGCCTGGGAAAGCAGTAGAAGATGGCCCAAGTTCTTGGGGCCCTGAATCCACGTGGGAGACCTGAAAGAAGCTCCTGGCTCCTGGTTCCTGGCTTTGGATCAGCCCAGCTCCAGCCATTGAGGCCATTTGGGGAGTGAACCAGTGGATAGAAGACTTCTCTCTCTTTTTCTCCCTCTCTCTGTCTGTAGCTCTACTTCTCAAATAAGTAAATAAAATATTTTTTTAAAAAAGCATACATTATGACAAAAGCATGCATGGATGTCAAAAACTTTTGTACCCAAATAAACTTATCTTTTAATTCCGTTGTCCATGAACTTTTTGAAGTTCTCTCACACACTGAACAATACAAGCATTGCTGCAAGAAATTAAAGAAGAGACTATACACCCAAAATTCATCTAAAGACTCAACAGGATCCCATTAAAAACCCTGGAAGGTCTTTGAGTATTATGTGTATAGAGACTTACAAGCTAAAGTTTATATAAAGTTATTAAAATTTAATTAAAAACACAGAGGACCTAAGACAGCTAAAAACAACTTTGAAAAATAAGAAAGTTGGAGCTCTATTAAAACTTCAATATCTATTATAAGCTCTAACCCTCCAGACAGTGTGATGTTGATATCAAGGTAGAGATGTGGATCTATGGAACAGAGTAGAGATTCCAGAAATAGAGACCACTATACAGTCAATTCCTCCCTCCCTCCCTCCCTCTTTCTTTTCTTTTCTTTTTTTTTTTTTTTTTGACAGGCAGAGTGGACAGTGAGAGAGAGACAGAGAGAAAGGTCTTCCTTTTGCCGTTGGTTCACCCTCCAATGACCGCCGCGGCCAGCGCACTGCGGCCGGTGCACCACGCTGATCCGATGGCAGGAGCCAGGTGCTTCTCCTGGTCTCCCATGGGGTGCAGGGCCCAAGCACTTGGGCCATCCTCCACTGCACTCCTGGGCCACAGCAGAGAGCTGGCCTGCAAGAGGGGCAACCGGGACAGAATCCGGCGCCCCGACCGGGACTAGAACCCGGTGTGCCGGCGCCGCAAGGCAGAGGATTAGCCTAGTGAGCCGCGGCGCCGGCTCTTTCTTCTTTTTTAAAAGATCCAAAGCCAGGAGCCAGGAGCTGCTTCCAGGTCTCCCACATAGGGGAAGAGGCCCAAGCACTCGGGCCATCTTCCACTGCTTTCCCAGTCTATCAGCAGAGTTGGATCAGAAGAAGAGCAGCTGGAACACAAACAACTGGCGCCGCAGGAGGAGGATTAACCCACTGTGCCACAGCACCAGCTCTAGCCAATCAGTTTTTGATGAAGATGTGAGAATAATTCAGTAGAGAAAGGAAAATCGGGCCGGCACTGTGGCGTAGCCGGTAAAGCTAAGCCGACACCTGCAGTGCTGGTATCCCATATCGATGCCAGTTTGAGTCCCGGCTTCTCCACTTCCGATCCAGCTCTCTGCTGTGGCCTGGGAAAGAGTGGAAGGTGGCCCAAGTCCTTAAGTTCCTGCACCCACATGGGAGACCTGGAAGAGGCTCCTGGCTCCTGGCTTCAGATTGGCCCGGCTCTGGCCATTGCTGCTGTTTGGGGCATGAACCAGCAGATGGAAGACCTCTGTCTGTCTCTGCCTTTGCCTCTCTGTAACTTGCCTTTCAAATAAATAAATCTTTAAAAAAAAAGAAAGGAAAATCTTTCCAACAGAAAGTATTAGAACAATTAGATATCCATAGGCAAATACATAAATACAATTTGATCTGTAACTCAAAATGGATCATAAACTTAAGTGTGTGATGTAAAGATATGAAACTTATGGAAAAATCATAGAAGAAAATCTTTGTGAACCTTTGGGTTAGGCAAAGATTTCTTGGATATGACCCCAAAATTAAAAAAAAGTATACACCACACAAGAAAAATTAATAAATTAGATTTCATCAAAATTAAAAACATCTTCTCTTTGAAAGACACTTTCATAAAAATGAAAAGACAAGCACAGACAGGGAGAAAGTATCTCAAATCACGCATCTGATCAAGGTCTTATACCCAGAACGCGCCCTGGGGTCTTCCCTTTCTCGCAGGGTGCATTTCAACCCCCAGTGAGCACCGTGGATATTACCAAGCCCTGCACACACTGTGTCTTTGCTACTTACCTGTGATAAAGTTTAATTTATATATTAGACACAGTAAGAGCTTATCATCAACAGCAAATAGCAAACTAGGACATGATACCGTATGCTGTAATAATACACGTCTACACTTCGGGGCCATCGTAGAGTAAGATGAGAGCTGTTTGGAGACAAGCAGTGCAATCCTGTGACAGTGGAGCTGATGACTGAGGTGTTACCGGCGAAGAATGGGCGGGTGGCCGCATGCGCAGCGTGGGTACCGTAGGCCAGGGGATGAGCTGTGCGCCGGGTGAGACAGAGTGGGAAGGCACAACACTCCACACTACTCAGACAATGCCCAGTTTAAAACTTACAAACAAACAGACAAAAAAACCCATTTCGCTTATGAATTGTTTATTTCTGGAATATTCCATGGAACATTTTGGAGCACGACTGACCGCGGAGAGCTGGACAATGGACAGTGAGAGCCCAGATCAGAGAGGGCTACTGTAGAGAACTCCAACACTTGGGTGTGAGAGGACACACAACTCTTCCCAAAGAGCACACACCACCCAGACGTTTCACTTCAGAGCACCGTGGATGGCAAAGCCGCGGACAAAGAGCTGTCTGCCATCATCAGTCATCGGGGAAACGCAGGTGCAAACGGTGAAGAGGCGCTCCTCTGCCCCTGTGGCCACGTCGGAGCCCTCACCAGTGCTACTGAGGATGCGCGGCCGCTTCACCTCTCTGTCCTGCTGACGAGAATGTCAAGGGCACAGCTCTTTGTGGATAACAGCTTGACAGCTTCTTAAAAAAGCTTATGGGGCCAGTGTTGTGTCACAGAGGGTTAAGTCATCACTTGTGATGCTGGCATCCCACAGAGAGCGCTGGTTCTGCTTCTGATCCGGATCCCTGCTGGTGTGCCGGGGAAAGCAGAGGTGGCCCAGGTACTTGGGCCCCTGCCACCCTGTGGGTGGCTTGGATGGAGCACTGGGCTCACGGCTTCGGTCTGACCCAGCCCAGGCCATTGAGGATATTTGGGGAGTGAACCAGAGGATGGAAGATCCCCTGTCTCTCCTTGTCTTTCTCTGTTACTCTACCTTTCAAATAAATAAATAAATTTTGCAAAAGAAAAATTTAAATATGTATCTACTGTATAATTCAGCCATTCTACTCCTAGTTACCCAGGATGAATGAAACTGTCTGTTCATACAGAGAGCTGCACACCAAGTTCCTTGCTGCTTTATTTATGAGAACTGAAATTTAGTTAGAAATAACTCAAATGTCCCAAATCAACAGGTGAACGGCTAGACAAACTGTGGCATGTTCATACAATAGATTACTACTTAGCAATAAAAAGAACAAGCTATTTATATGCACAACTTGGCTGAAATCTCAAAATAATTGTACCGAGTGAAAGAAACAACAAAGTAGCATATATATTCATATAAGATCCTAGAAAATGAAACTAGTAGTTAGTGACTGGAAGATTGGTGGTTCCCTCTGGATGGCGTGGATGGAGCAAGGGGTGGAGGGAAGGAGAAATTACAGAGTGACTAGGAAGCCTTGGGGGTGCCAGTGTTCATCGTCTTAACTGTGGTGATGATTACAGAAGAGTGTAAGTGAGGGGATTCTAGAATATTCACGGAAATAGGAATTGGGGCAGGCATTTGGACTAGTAATTAAGCCACTGGTTAAGATGCCCGTATCCCCGCTGTGGTCTGGTGGGCTAAGCCTCCACCTGTGGAGCCACCATCCAGTATGGGTACCAGTATATGGGTACCAGTTCAAGTCCCACCAGCTCCCTGCTAATAGCCTGGGAAAGCAGTAGAAGATGGTCCAAGTGCTTGGCCCCTGCACACGTGTGGGAGACCTGGAAGAAGCTCCTGGTTCCTGGCTTCGGATCAGCCCAGTTCCAGCCATTGGCAGCCACTTGGGGAGTGAACCAGAGAATGGACGACCTCTCTCTCTCCCCTCTCTGTCTGTAACTCTACCTCTCAAATAAATACAATCTTAAAAAAAAAAAAAGTGCCCGTATCCCAGATGGGAGTCCCTGGGTTCAAGTCCCGGCTCCCCTCCTGACTCCAGCTCCCTGCCAGTGCAGACCTCAGGGGGCAGCAGTGATGGTTGGAGCAGCTGGGTCCCTGCCACTCACGGGGGAGATCTGGTGGGAGTTCCTGGCTCCCGGATTTGGCCTCAGGCCAGCCCTGGCTGTTGAGGGCATTTGGACAGTGAAGCAATGCACAGAAGTTCTCTCTCAAATTAAAAAAAAAAAATTGAACTCACCAAAGAGAAAGTAAAAATGGAGTTAGAGAATTCAAAAAAAGTTTATTTTGTTGCCAAAAAAATTGATACCCAGGCTTAATTTTTCACAATAAGCATTTTTGCATGAGTGAAGACCCCTTGCAGGTCATGGAATTCAAATTTTTTTTTGCACCAAATAATCTTATTTTTCAATTCCATTTTCTGTGAGATTTGGAAGCTCCCTCACGTGTTTGTCAAAGCTGTTCGCTTGCATTGTGTGCGGCTCATTGTCAGCTGCACGGGGAGGGAGTGTGGCCGGTATGAAATAAGGTGGGGTGTGGAAATTCACAGTGACCACCGGATTCCAACGAGAAGGGGTTAGTGCTGTCATAGTGAGACTTTTTATTTTTGGAGGTTTTAAAGTGTGATGCGATGAAAACACCTTATTTTGTATATTTGGGACAAGTCTGGGGATTTCACTGTATTTTAGGTTTAAGTGTGCCCGGTGTGTACTTAACTTCCATGCCGGCTGAGGGACCAAAGGGAAGGGGTTAAGAAAATAGTCAACCCAAAAGTTGGGAAATAAGAGAAAGGAAGCCAAGGAAAAGCACGGTAAATGGAAAGACCCAGAGTAGAATGCTCCTGGACTCCATGGGGAGGCGGGTAGGGTTGGTTTAACACAGCCCCTTAGAAATCCCTATGGGAGCCCGGGAAGGCTTCCTGGAGGAGGGAAAATTTGTTTAAGATATTTTTGAAAAACGGGCTGAAGTTGCCCACACAGAGCAGGCAGGGCTACAGTAATAAATGAGGGCTGCGTGAGCCGATGCAGAGAGGTAAACAGACGTGGCGGCATCAGCACATAGGTGCCACCCCAGTGCCGCTGGCAGGAGGCTGCACATGGAGGTTGGGGCTGCACCACCGAAGGCCGTGAGTGAGGGCCACGGACAGCCATTCCAGCAGAGGAGACGTGGTGAGAGTTGTCACAGATCCCTGTAGGGTAGCGTAGGGAGTGGACAGTGGAACAGGGAGGGGGTGAGGAAGGCCCAGAGGGGCGAGAGGAGCCATTACTCCCTGATAACTCAGCTGCGTGCTCAGCGTCAGCGACAGATGCTCCGAGGAGCCGAGACTGGTGGGCTTGGCAGAGGCGGCAGTGGAGGGAGAGCCGCGAGGTCTCACAGCAGGTGTCTGGGGAAACACAGCCGCGTGGAGGCGACCCACCTGCCCACCTCCGGATCCACCCTAGCAAGCAAGAGTAGCAGGGAAAGAGCCCGGCCTTGGGGTCTGGCTCACCGAGTGTCCTAGTGCGAGCTTGCTGTGTGACCTCGGCCAAGTCCCTCGCTGCGTCTGGACCGTCTGCTCTACCACTCTCACCTCCAAGGGAGCCCGTGAGACGACCAGGCCCTTCCTTCTCTGGGGGCCCCAGCCTCCCTGCAGTAACGTCACCTCAGCTTGGCAACCCCAGCCCCACGTCTCTGTGCCCCCGAGTGGCCCAGGCCACAAGTGTGCCTTCCTAGTAGGACCACCACATCCCCACCACTGGGCTCCACAAACCCAGGAAGCAGGGCCCTCTGCTTTCTTTTCCCAAAAGGAATATAGCTTCATTGCTTTCACACTAAAAATAATATGGGCTCAATGTTAAAAAATGTGAACTATAAGAAAAGTATGCATATGAAGGAGAAAGTAAAATTCAAATGAAATTCTATTACACACAGTAACCTCCACTAAGATTTTGTAAGTCTTCCAGATAACTCATTACACACACATGCACACACACACACATTTCAAATACTCTTCTTTTTTTAAAGATCTATTTATTTATTTGAGAGGGAAAGACAGAGGGGCCTTCCATCTACTTGTTTACTTGGCTACAGCAGCTGGAGCTGGGCCCATCAGAAGTCAGGAGCCAGGAGTTTCTTCCATGTGTCCCACATGGGTGCCGGGGCCCAAGTACATGGGCCATCTTCTACTGCTTTCCCAGGCCATTAACAGAGAGCTGGATCAGAAGAGGAGCAGCCGGGACAGGAACCCTCACCCATGTGGGATGCCGGCGCCGCAGGTGGAGGCTTAACCTACTACAACACAGCACCGGCCCCTTCAAATACCCTTACACACAAGTTCATATAAACTGGATTATAGTGTTTTGACTATGGTGCAATCTAAGTTTTTCACTCAATAACATATCCTGAGTATCTGTGTACCTTGTGTTATTTCTAAACATTTATTTTGATTACATAGTTACATGCAACTTACATGAAGATATAAAATCATCAGCATTGACATGAGTAGATCCCAGCTTTTTCTTTATGATTTGGTTTTTAATAGATTAATTTATCTGAGAGGCAGACAGAGAGAGCTCAAGTCTGCTGGCTCACTCCCTGAATGCCTACAACAGCTGGGGCTGGGGCAGAAGCCAGGAGGGTTGGGAGCTCAACTCCCACGTGGGTGGCAGGGATCCAAGTACTTGAGCCATCATTGCTGCCTCCTAGGGTCTGCACCAGCAGGAAGCGGGAGCCAGGAGCCGAAGCCGGATACTGAACCCAGGTACTCTGCTGTGGGACTCAGGCGTGTTACCTGGCAGGCAAAATGCTGGCCCTTCATCCTATTTTTATTATTGATTCCCTATTTCCTTCCCTAAAGGGATGGGCCATAAACACGGCTTCAGTGGAACTTCTGTAAGCATAAATCATTTCGTGCTTTGGGGACAAATTTCTAGACTTGAAATTGTTGGGTCTAATATATAAATATTAGAATAATTTTTAAAAATGTATTTATTTATTTATTTGAAAGGCAGAGTTACGAGAGAGATATCTATCTATCTGTCTATCTATCTGCTAATCTGCTGGTTCACTCCCCAAATGCTCATGATGTCTGGAGCTGGGCCAGGCAGAAGCCAGGAGCCAGGAGCTTCTTCCGGATCTCCCACGTGGGTGCAGGGGCCCAAGGACTTGGGTCATCTAACACTGCTTTCCCAGGCATGTTAGCAGGCAGCTGGATCTGAAGTGGAGCAGCCGGGATGCAAACAGGTGCCGCTATAGGATGGCAGCTTTACCCATTATGCCACAGCACCAACTCTGAAAAGTTTCATGTTGCCCAACTACCCCACCAAAATTTGGTACCAGTTCTCACTTTCCTCGATACATAAGTGCCCATTTCCCAACACCTCTTCTAAAAGAAGGCATTGACGGATTGTAACCTAACAGGTGAAGACGGCATCTTGTCATTTTTGTTGTCGTTTTGGTGAGTAGTGAAATTGATCATCTGCCATTTGGCTGTTGGAGCATTAGTGACACGGCCTGTTGATGCTCTTGTCTATTGCTATGTGGCATACATTTGCTTATTTCTAATTGCTTTTTGAGAGTTTGTTGCATGTTAAGGGTTTGATCTTAGCTGCTACGCGTTCTCAGGGTCACCGGAGTCGAGCAATGAGGTCCCCTGTGAAGTCCCAGGAGACTGGAGCAGTTCTGCCTCTGGTCAGTGGAGGGCAGCAGTGGGCAAGGTTCACTTTCAGGCCAGATGGGTGCCTGGGAGCTGGATATGCCTGCAGACACACGCGCACACACACACACACACGCACACGCAGACACATGCACACAGAACATTCCACAGGGCTTCTTGGGGAACCAGTTGCTCCACTGCCTCTTCAGGGCCCCCGTACGGGTTACCTCCCCCTTAGTCCCGGGGGAAATTCCAACCAGTAACCGAGAACCCCTCTGAAGTCAGTCACCTCCCAGTTGCTAGCAGGCTGCGACCTCCACGTCCTACCACCTCTCTTTCTTTGTCTGTAAAATGGGCCCAGTGCGGTGGAGGCGGAGTGTGCTGAGCAAAGTAGTTGGGGTGCTTTGTGAGTGTGTACCCTGAGCTGGAGCCCACCCAGCCGCCTCCCCGACCTCCCCCACGTCCACTCACTGGCTGAGCTGGAGAAGCTTTGGTTCCTGCTGTCTCTGCTGGGTGTTCTTGCCAAGGAAGACTCTTCCTTTGGGTTGTATAGGGGGAGATGGCAGAGGAGGAGGCCAGTGAGGACGGAACCAGGTCATGGGGGTGGGCGGGGGCGGGGGCGGGGGAGAGAAGCTGTTCCTGGGCAGGACAGGCTGGCACCTGGTGACCTGTGGGAGGCCTGGGTGGGGCTTCCTGTCTCCTACCTGAAGGACAGGGTGGACAGCAGGGGAGGTGCCGCTTTGCCATAGAGCAGATGAGTTCTGCCTTCATTGGGCTGGGTTGGAAGTGCTAGAAGGAAGTCCAGATCCTTCCAGCAATGGAAAGTCATGTCCTCATCATAGCCAGACCACCTCTCCTCCCCACCCCACCTCCTGCCCCTCCCCGCTCCCCCCTGCAAGCCTGGGTTGCTGTGTGCTCAGGGGTCGGAGCTGCTCTCCACCAACACAGGTTCAGGAAGGGTACTGGCTCCCCCTCCCCTCCTCTTTGGCCCTCCGCTTGCTCCCCAACTCCCCTTGGATCCTAGGGCACAAAGGGAGCCCCTTTCCACCGTTGGGGCTCCCTCCCCCTCCCTGATGGGGGGTGGGGGTGGGGAGGAGCAGAGCCCAAGGGGCCCCAGCTCAGGAGGGCAAACCGGAAAAATGACTTTCTGATGGGCACAACTCTGGCCTGGGGGTGGATGACTCATCAGAGGCAGCAGAGGGTGAGGGCAGTGGAGCGGGAAACTGGAGGCTGGGGAGCAGGCCCCTGAGCGGTGGGCCCGCTCAGGCAGGTGGGAGGTCGTGACAACCCAGGGTCCGCCATAGGCAGGGGCCTGTCTCTGAGTTTCCCTCGGCCTGCAGCCTGGGCCCAGGGCTGAGGTCAGGTTGGCGACTTTGACTGTGACTGTCAGAGGCACAGCCCGGCAGAGGGCTGGCTGGCCGTGAGCGGGGCCTCCTCTGGCCTTGACCTGCCTCGTGCTCCTCTCCATGGACACTCAGAGGTCAGCCCCCTGTGCAGGTCCCACGGGGCTGAGCCTTCCCCCGACCCCTACCGTGTCTCACACCCGGAGTCCTGGGAGCCACAGTCAAGGTGAAGAAGCCAGAAGTGGGGGGACCACCCACCATGAAGCCACTCTGGCCCTGGGCGTTTCTCACGCAGCTGAGGGGGTCTGGGCAAGTCCCCTCTGGGGGTTTCAAGAGGAAGAAAGGAATGACACTGGTTAGAGAACCCCCTCCAGACGGACTGCAGGAGCTGTGGCTCTGTGGGGCGCGGTGAAGCTGGGACAACCCCCGCCTGTGTGTAAATGGGAGTGGCACTGGCAGGGAGCGGGAAGACCTCCTGTCACCCCTGCACACACACACACACACACACACCGGTTCTGGGCTAGGCTGTGGGTGGTGGGTGTGGCTTTCAGAATCTTATCAATCCCAAAGGAATGTAGGCAGCTTCAGTAAACCCCAGCCTCTGGCGGAGGAGTGGGTACAGGCCAGAGCGTGTCCTGGCTGTGGGTGGGGAGCCTGGCAGGCCTGGGCTGGGGCTGGCCAGGAAGTGGCACAGCGGGCATCAGACACACCTGCCCCTCCCCCCACTCCAGTTGGCTTTTCCTTCCTGCCAGGATCCCAGATGCCAGCTCCCCACACCTTCCTCCAAGGTCACACCTATCGGAGTGCTACAACCTTTGTTAGCACAGGGGCTTACATGGTGCGAGGCAGTTTTGTTTATGAGCGAGAGATCTTGGTTTGCTGGTTCTCTCCCCAAATGCCTGCATTAGTGGGGGCTGGGCCAGGAGCCAGGAGCCAGGAATTCAATCTGGTTCTCCCACAGGGGTGTCAGGGGCCCACCTTCTTGAGCTGTCACCTGCTGGGAGGCTTCCTGTGTATCAGAAAGAAGCTGGAATCCAGAGCAGAACTAGAACTTGAACCCGGGCCCTGGAAGACGGGATGTAGACACCCAAGGAGAGTCTTAGCTGCTGTGCCAAACTCCCACGCCAGATGTTTTTCAGTAGTATGTTATTTAATCCTCATGCCCACCCCCAATTCTCTCTCTCACTCTCTCTCTTTATGTGTGTATATATATATATATGATTTATTTTATTTATTTGAAAGAGTTACAGAATGAGGTCAAGCCAGAGAGAGAGAAAGGTCTTCCATCCTCCACTGGTTCACTCCCCAGATGGCTGTAATGGCTGGAGCTGGGTCAATCCAAAGCCAGGAGCCAGGAGCTTCTTCTGGGTCTCCCACGTGGGTGCAGGGGCCCAAGGACTTGGGCCATCCTCCACTGCTTTCCCAGGCCACAGCAGAGAGATGGATCAGAAGTAGAGCAGCCAGGAATCAAACTGGTGCCCTTATGGGATGCCAGCACTGCAGGCAGCAGCTTTACCTGCTACGCCACTGCGTCAGCCCTCCTCTCTATATTTATTTATTTGGAGGTAGAGTTACAGACAGTGAGAGGGAGAGACAGAGAGAAAGGTCTTTCTTCCGTTGGCTCACTCCCCAAATGGCCGCAATGGCCGGAGCTGTGCAGATCTGAAGCCAGGAGCCAGGAGCTTCTTCCAGGTCTCCCACACAGGTGCAGGAGCCCAAGGGCTTGGGCCATCTTCTACTGCTTTCCCAGGCCACAGTAGAGAGCTGGTTTGGAAGTGGAACAGCTGGGACTAGAACTGGTGCCCATATGGGATGCTGGCGCTGCAGGTGGAGGATTAACCTCCTGTGCTATGACGCTGGCCCCCCTTTTCTCTATATTTTTAAAGTTTTATTTATTTACTTGAGAGGGAGAGAGAGAGAGAGAGAGAGAGAGTTCTCATCTGCTGATTCACTCCCCAAATGCCCACGATGGTCAAGACGGGGTCAGGCTTCCCAGGCTTCCCGTGTGGGTGGCAGGAATCCCATTACTTTGGCTGTCACTGCTCCTTGAGCTGCCACTTCAGCAGAAAACTGGAGTCGGGATCCAGAGTTGGCCGTGAAACTCCGATACTTGTATGTGGGGCCTGGACATCCTGACCAGTGTCTTAACCACTTGGCCAAACGCCCACACCTGGCTCTGTGTTTCTAATCACTAGTTTAAACTTGAGGAAAAATAGGACTCAGAGAGGTTAAGCAGCTTGTCCAAGGTCAAGTAGCTCCCAGATGTTAGGGCCAAGTACTTACTGGCTGACTCCAAAGCTGGCTCAGTTCTCAGTTCACTCAGCTGGGTGTTCAGAAGAAATAAGACCTGGACTTGCCCTGAAGCCGTGTCCTAGAGGTAGTGGCAGACGGACAGTCTCAGCGCACGGATGGGGCAGCAGAGTGCGGTGGAGAGGCCCTGGGGTGGCTGCCCTTTCCCTGCAGTCTACTCTGTGGGTGGGGGCACGGCTGCAGCCACTCAAGGATTCAATCATTCCAGCAGAGAAGAAAAGGAAACCGGAGGAGGAAGATGAGGGGGACGAGAGAAGGAAACGGAGAGAGTGAGATAGTGTGTGTCTTCATGACGGCCATGGCGCCTGAATCCAGCTGTCCATCATTATGTCAGCCAATGACTTCTCATTTTTGCTTAAGCCAGTTTGGCATTTGCAATCCAAAGACACCAAATAAATGCCACTTGCATAGCATGGATGTAGCTTCAGAATGGAACTCTTGACTTTTATGCCCCAAGCAGCCATACTTCCTCATCTGGATCTTAGGCTCCGCCATCCACACAGTTTCTCAAGCCTTTTTTCATTTTTTAAAAAATTTATTTAGTTTTATTTGAAAGTCGCACTTACACAGAGAGAGGCAGAGAGAGAGAAAGAGAGAGAGAGGTCTTCCATCTAATGGTTCACTTCCCAGATGGCCGCAATGGCTGGAGCTGCGCTGATCTAAAGTCAGGAACTTCCTGTGGGTCTTCCACCTGGGTGAGTGGTCCAAGGACTTGGGCCATCTTCTACTGCTTTCCCAGGCCATAGCAGAGAGCTGTATCAGAAGTGGAGCAGCTGGGTCTCAAACAGGCACCTGTATGGGATGCTGGCTCTGCAGGTGGTGGCTTTACATGCTGTGCCAGAGCGCTGGCCCCTCAAGTCTTTTTTTTTTCTACCCTCTAACACCATATGTAACCTAGCAACAAGCACTGTAAATCCTGTATCCAAAATTTATCTCAAATTCTCCAATTTCTCCTCATTTGCTTTGCACTCCTGTCTGTGTTGTCACCCTCTCTCACTTGGATTGCCGCAAGTAGTCTCATCATGGGTCTCTCTGCTTTAGTCTTGTTTCCATAGTGATATTTCTCCACACAGAGGCCAAAGTCATCTTTCAAAAAACAGGAATCAAATTTTGTCACTCCTTTACATACATTTCTTCAGTATTTCCCACTGTACCTAAAATGAAATCCATGCTTTTTGCCAGGGCTTCCATTTCTTATCTACCTTGTTATGTCATCTTGCCTTCTTTCTATTCCACAAAGCTGCCAAGCTCATGTATGCCACAGGATACTTACATTTTCTGTAGAATCTGTGTCTTCACATGGCTGTCTTCTCATCAATCAGATCGGGTCTCTGGTGTCACCTCTTCTAGACGCTTTCTTTGAGTACCTTAATATCCATTTATCACTCCCTTCCCAAATCACTCTGGTCTGTCACCCTTCACTTTACTTCCTTCATAGAACTTTCCACAGCTTGTAATTTTGAGTGAATCAGAAATAGACTAGGCATCACAAAGATTGGAAAATAGCTTTGGACTAAGCTCAGGCCCTAATTGCATGAACATGATCTGCCTATACTCCTTGTCAAAAGAAAATGTATGCCCTGTGTTGAGGAAGGGAACATGATCCAGAGCTTCAAATTATCTCTACATCTTTATATACAGTGTCAAAATTTAGTTAAAATTACTAAGCATGTAAAGACACATGAATTGGTAAAAATAGCAAGAGGAAAAATGTGTAATAGAAACAGACCCACAGATATTGACATTATCAGACTTTTAAAAAACAGTACTTAGTACAAAAAATTTAAATAAAATGGGAAATTTCAGCAGGGAACTCAAAACTACAAAAATTGTAAAAGAAATTGTAGAACTAAAAAAATATTGAAATTAGGAACTCAACAGATGGTTGTGGTAACAGGTTGGACACAGCTGGAAAGAGAATTAGTGGACTGGAAATCGGCCAAAAGAAAAGTCCAGACAGGAGAAAGAAGAGATGAGAGAATAGAAATACAGAAAAGAATGAGACAACTGGAACAGAGTGGAAATGTCTAAATTGTGTGTAGTCAAAGACTCAAGTCAAAGAAAAGAAAGATTAGAGCAGATGTGGAATTTTCAGAGATGGTGGTTGATAATTTCCAAAACTGAAGATATCAGGACATGAGATTCATGAAGAACTATGAACTCCAGATAGAATTAATACAAAGAAGACCATGTTCAGGCACATGATGGTGAAAATTCTGAAAACCAGAGACTATGAGAAAATCTTAAAAACAACTAGAGGGGGCCCAGCACTGTGGCACAGTGGGTTAACGCCCTGGCCTGAAGCCACCTTCTGGGTGCCAGTCCTAGTCCTGGATGCTCCACTTCTGATCCATCTCCCTGTTGTGGCCTGGGATAGCAGTAGAAGATTGCCCAAGTCCTTGGGCCCCTGTACCCGTGTGGGAGACCCAGAAGAAGCTCCTGGCTCCTGGCTTTGGATCAGCGCAGCTCCGGCTGTTGCAGCCAATTGGGAGTGAACCAGTGGATGGAAGACCTCTCTCTCTCTCTCTCTCTGCCTCTCTTCTCTATGTGTAACTCTGATTCTCAAATAAAAAATAAATAAATCTTAAAAAAAAAAAAGAAAGAACTAGAGGAAAAAGAGTCTACAATAGGGTATACAACAGACTTCTCCACAGAAACCATGGATGCCAGAAGACAATGGAATACATGTTAACTTGAAATTCCCAAAAGAAAATGTTAACCATCTAGAATTCTATATCCATTACTGCTGTGATCTCATCTTCCTCTACTTCCCCCTTCACCCATTCATCAGTGGCCCTGGCTGATTGTTAGTCCTGTCATTCCAGTCATGTGTACAACATTCGGTCTTCGTACAGTTTCCTCTATCTGACTCGCTCTTCTCTCAGATATTCATCAGGTTGTTGCCCTCCTTACTTTCTTTTTTGGAGTAAGATTTATTTGTTTATTTATTTGAAAGAGAGGGGGAGAGAGAGAGAGAGAGAGAGAGAGAGAGAGAGGTCTTCCATCCACTGGTTCACTTCCCAACTAGCCACAACAGCTGGGGCTAGGTCAGGCCAAAGCCAGGAGCCAGGAGCTTCTTCTGGGTCTCCTACATAGGTGCAGGGACCCAAGGACTTGGGCCATCTTCTACTGCTTTCCCAGGCCATTAGCAGGGAGCTGGATCAGAAGTGGAGCAGCTGGGACTTGAACTGACACCCATATGGGATGCTGGCACTGTAGATAGCAGCTTAACCCACTGCACCATAGCACTATCCCCTCCTCATCACTTTCAAGGCTTTTCTCAAATGTCACTATTTCTACGAGTGACTTCCCTATAAAACCATGATGTACTTTCTCCATCTGGCATTCCCCATCCCTTTTTCATAAATTATTTTCTCTGTATGTCATTAATTTCTAATATATTATGTGTCTTTCTTATCTATGTTTATTTTTGTTGTCATCTCTCTTTTTTTAAAAGAATTTTATTTTATGCATTTTTTTAAAAAAAGGAAAGCAGCTTTTTTAGGAAGACTAAAATGATTGTCTTAAGGATTTGAAAGTTTCATTTCTGATGTCCTCCAATGGGAGGCCTTTTACACGCACCTGTTCTTTCTTCAGACTTTTATTTAAGGCTTCTTACCAGTAGCTTCAGCCTGGAATTCAGCTTAGTTTCCCTGGAATCACATCCTGGGCTCCAAGGTGCTGGACCTGAAACAAGAAAGATTGAGCCTGTCACTGTTGCTTACACCCCACATTTGTTCTCACAGAAGACACCGTTCCTAGAAGGTCAGATGTCCAAGTCTCAACAGCAAGCCATCAGCCTAAGGAGATCTCATTAAGTCATCATACATTATTTTATGCATTTGAAAGGCAGAATGATGGAGAGAGAGAGAGAGAGAGAGAGAGAGAGAGAGAGAGAGAGAGAGAGATCTTCCATCCCCTGGTTCACTTCCCAAATGGCTACAATGATCAGGGCTGAGCCAGGCCAAAACCAGGAGCCAGGAACTCCATCTGGGTTTCCCATGTGGGTGATAGAGGTTCAAGTACTTGGGCCATTTTCCACTGCCTTCCCAGGCACATATCAAGGAGCTGGATTGGAAACAGGGCAGCTAAGACTTGAACTGGCATTCTGATATGGGATCCAGTGCTGCAGGTAGTGGCTTAACCCACTGTCACAGCACCAGCCCTTTTTGCTCTCTTGACTTAAACGTAAGCTGATTGCTAAAATTTATTTATTTAAAAAAACAAATTTAAAACAATTCCAGGTGCTTGTATGAGGAGCATCATTCAGGGATTTAGGATGCCATGATGCCAGAAACAGAAGCCCCTTTTCCTTACTTGCTTATCCTTGGTTTGATTTTTCCCTGCATATTGTATTATAAGGTAAGTTTGATTTTTCTTTTGTAGTGTATGGGATAAAAGACAAATAAATGGATACTAACATGTGTTCAAGAATCAAGTTTTGGGACTGGCGCTGTGGCATAGCAGATAAAGCCGCTGCATGCTGTGCCGGCAACCCATTTGGGTGCCAGTTTGAGTCCTGGCTGCTCCACTTCTGATCCCGTTCTCTGCTATGGCCTGGAAAAGCAGTGGAAGATGGCTCAACTCCTTAGGTCCCTGTACCCATGTAGGAGACCTGGAAGAAGCTCCTGGCTCCTAGCTTTGAATCAGCACAGCTCCACCCCTTGCAGCCAACTGGGGCATGTCCGTCTCTCTCTGACTTTCAAATAAATAAATAAATCTTTAAAAAAAAAGAATCAAAGTTTTCCATTGCAAGTTATAAGAAATACAGCTACAGGGCCAGCATCATAGTGCAGTAGGTTAATCCTCTGCCTGCAGCGCCGGCATCCCATATGGGCGCCGGTTCTAGTCCTGGCTGCTCCTCTTCCAGTCCAGCTCTCTCCGTGGCCTGGGAAGGCAGTGGAGGATGGCCCAAGTGCTTGGACCCTGCACCCACATGGGAGACCAGGAGGAAGCACCTGGCTCCTGGCTTCGGATTGACGCAGCTCTGGCCGTTGCGGCCATTTGGGGAGTGAACCAAGGGAAGGAAGATCTTTCTCTCTATCTTTCCCTCTCACTGTCTGTAACTCTACCTCCTAAATAAATAAATAAAATAATTAAAAAAGAACACAGCTAGAAGTGACGTAAAGAACAAGGACATTTATTATCTCATGTAAGAAACCATCCAGGGGCAGGAGTTGTCTAGTGCTACCTCAGTGGTGGCCTTTGCTGTCCATCTTCACACTCCGTCACACCCAGGAGGTTGATGGAGGTGCAGTTTCATGAGCAGACACAAAAGCACCGTACTGGAGAGGGGTGGTTGCTTCTGGCTCTCTTTATGGGATAAGATATTCATTTTTTGCAGTGCTCACCCAGATACTTCCTCCATCTCATAGATCACTAGTGCACTGGCCACTAGGTCATTCCCAAGCCATTTACCAGTGAAGACAGATGGATTAGGCTGCTCGCTGCTGGGCTGGGAGGGGTCCTGGCCTCTGAGGCAATGGCTGCTGGGTGCCTGACCAAAATCAGGGCTCTGCCATCAAGAAAGGGCGTGGCAGCAGGTGGGCGATCGCGGACTCTTACGAAGCTTCTCTCAGTTGACTGTTTAAAAACTCATGTCACCTCCTTGAGCTCACTGATCCTTACCTGGCCAGGAATATTTTGTCATCTCGTGTTGCAAATGGACCTCAGAGACATTTGGTGCCTTACTGAAGGTCAGAGAGCTAAGACACATAAAAAATCCTGTTTGGGGGTCTACCAGCCCTCACTGTCCTGCCAGTGGTCCAAACACCAGCCACAAAACTTGTACAGGAGGAATACTCACAGCTAATATGCGTGAGTCAAAGGCAGAAATAACCCAGATGCCATCAGCTGGTGGATGAGTAACCACGACGTGGCGAATGTGCACACTGAAACATCACTGACCCAGGCCAAGTAACACAGCATGGATGCGGGCAACAGCAGGAAATGAATCTTGTGCTCGTTGGAAGAATCCAGTCACAAAAGATCCCGTACTGTGCCACTTACGCAGAATGTCCAGAGAAGGGCAATCTCTAGAGACATAAAGTAGATTAGTGCTTGCCAGGGGCTGGAGGAAGGGGAGGGAATACGGGGCTCATTGATAACCAAGGCTTCGAGGTGTCTTAGCAGGGAGTGATGAAAATGTGCTGAAACTGCTGGTGGTCATAGGTTGTGCAACTCCATTTATACGCTCCAAGACACCGAGTTATACACTTTCAATGGGTGAACTATCTAGCATGGGAATTATACCACATGAAACTGTTCTGAAAAAAAATAACTGGCTGCAAAGTGTTTGAATTCCTCCCGTGGAGAAGCAGAATCCATACCCCCTCCCCTAGAATCTGGGTGGACTCGAGACTGCTTGACCAATAGAAGATGGCAGCCGAGACACCTGGTGACTTTGGGGTTTAGACTTTTCTACAGCTTCTAGGTTTCTCTAGACACTGCCCCTGGAGCCAGTCCCTCTCAAGACCCAACTGCCTTTCCTTGAGAAGCCCAAGTCACCTACCAGCCCTCCAGGTGACACTCCGAGCTGAGCCCTGCCGTCAGCCACCCGGGGCCGGGAGCCAGACAGGTGAGGGAAGGAGTCCCCACTATGGTCCCCGTCCCCAGCCACTGGCGTGTTCCCGGTTAGAGCCTGAGCCATGAAGGAGCAGAGACCAGCTGTTCCATGCTGTGTCTCACTGAGTTGTGAGGCTTGTCAGGCAGCCACAGCAGAAAGTCCTGGCTCCTTTCTCTGTCCCATCTGACCCCTCCCCAGTCTCTCAGGAGCCCCCCTTCAGGTGCCTTGGAGAAGCAGAACAGGGGAGGCCCACGCTCTGTCTCTGCTTTCCCCACTTCTTCCCAGGGTGCTTCCTTCCCACGCTGTATGAATATTTCACCTGCAGGTTCTCGTCCCTGGGTTAGTCCCTGATACACCTGCCTCCACACCTGGCGCCCTAACTCTGGGCAATGAGACCAGGGCTCTGGTTCACATAGATTTGCATGTCTTTTACATAAACTTGCTGGTACTCGAGTGACCGCAGTCTCTGTCTCTCCCTGCCCCTCTCTGAGGTCCCCTGGCCCCTCCAGCGCACAACAAGCATATCCTCTTCCCTTCAGCTCCTGCTCCTTCCCCTGGGTCCTCCGCCTCTTGGAAGGAAAGCAGCCTCCCAGTTGCCCAAGTCGTAACCCAGGACTCCCCGTGGACCTCGTCCCTATTTTCTCATCTAGTACTTGGTCTTTAAATACCATCTGTTCTTTGATGAACTCCTGAATTTTGTCTCCAGCCGTGACTTTTGCTCTGAACTTCTGGCCTGTCTACTCGTCTGGCCACCTGGCCACCTGACATGGGCGTTTGGAAGGGATCTCCAACTCAACACACCCACCACCGGTGCCCGGCTCGCCTCTCCCACATCTGCCTCTACTGCGGAAGCACGCGCTCCCTCCTCCCAGGTGCACTGACTGCCAGTTTTGCCTTTGCTCCGGACTCTGCATCACGCATCCAGGAAGTCGGAAATGCTGTTGGCTCCATTCCGAGTACATTCAGAATCCAGTCGCTGCTCAGTGTGACTTGGCCGCGCTGGAAGCCACCAGCATCTCTCTCCAGGATTGCTGCACAGGCTTCCAACCTTGCCTGTGTCTCAGTGATCCTTTTAAAAAAGGCCAAGCCTGTTACTCCTCTGCTGGAAACTTGTGCTGGCTTCTCATCACACAAGGAATAAGAGTCTTGGAGCCCACACCATAGCACAGTGGCTTAGGCTGTTGCCTGTGATGCTGGCTTCCCATATAAGCACACTGGTTCAAGTCCCGGCTGCTCTGCTTCTGATCCAGCTCCCTGCTAACGCTCCTGGGAAGGCAGCTCAAGATGTCTCAAGTGCTTGGGCCCATGCACCCACCTGGGAGACCTAGACGGGGTTCCAGGCTCCTGCTCTTGGCCTCGCTCAGCCCTGGAGGTTGCAGCCATGTTGGGAGTGAGGCAGCTGATGGAAGAGCTCCCTTTCTCTCTCTCTAACTCTGCCTTTCAAATAGGTAAAATTAATCTTTTTTAGGAGTCCTGATGTCGGCTGACTGCTTTCCCTCCTTCCTTCTCCTGAGCCACCTGGCCCTCCTTGCTCTTCCCTGCAGGTACTCCTTCTACAAAGCCTTAGCAACTGCTCTTTTCCTCTTTTTTTAAAAAAAATTATTTATTTGAAAGTCAGAGTTACACAGAGAGAGAAGGAGAGGCAGAGAGAGAGAGAGAGAGAGAGAGAGAGAGAGAGAGAGAGAGGTCTTCCATCCGATGGTTCACTCCCTAGATGGCCACAATAGCCGGAACTGCACCAATCAGAAGCCAAGAGCCAGGAGCTTTTTCCGGGTCTCCCACGTGGGTGCAGGGGCCCAAGGACTTGGGCCATTTTTCCCTGCTTTCCAGGCCATAGCAGAGAGCTGGATCGGAAGTAGAGCATCCAGGATTCGAACTGGTGCCAATATGGGATGCTGGCAGGCACTGCAGGTGGCGGCTTTACCCACTATGCCACAGCACCAGCCCCATGCTCTTTCCCTCTGCAAGGAATAGCTTTCCTTAAGCTGTCCCCAGGGCTCATCCTCTTGTTTCCTTCCATCTCTGCTCAAACCTTTCCAAAGGGAGGTCTGCTCTAGCTGTCCCCGGGGAGCCCAGCCCTGGCTTTCCTTCCCCCTGTGACAAGGGCTCCGACACGTCTTCCAGTGCCTTGTCTTCCTTCAGTTGAATGGAGCTCAGAGATTTCACCTGTTTTGGGCAACTGTGGATCTGGGAATTGTGCTTAGGGAAGTAGCTGGCATCTTGACCGTCTTCCGTGGACGGAATGGATTGATTGCAGACGGCCCCTCACTCACGTCCCTGTAGTCACCAGGTCCTTTCTGTTCCGCTGACATTGTCCGCCTGCGCCGCCTCCTCCACACATCCCCAGCCCACATCCTGGTTCGACCTCACCTTCTCCCGCCTCGATGATCGCACTTGTCCATTCACCCAGGTCCCTCCCCCTGCCCCCCACCATCTGGGCTTGCTGCAGCCACTTAAGATGTTCATTTTCAGAAAGATTTATTTATTTGAAAGGGAGAGAGATCTTCCATGTGCCGGTTCACTCCTGAAATGGCCACCATAGTCAGGTCTGGGCCAGGCCAAAGCCAGGAAGCAGAACTCCACCCTGGTCTCCCCTGCGGGTGGCAGGGGCCCAAGTACTTGGCCGTCTTCTGCTCTAAGAGTCATGCATGTTTTAATGGAAAACTTAAAAAGGCACAGATAAATGAAAAAGGGGAAACCCCACCCAAACCCCTCCCGATTAGAGACAAGTACTGGTGACCTCTGAGGCGTTTTCTGTGCCCTCCCTCACACAGCTGTGCTTCCACTGACTCCCAGATGAACGCCTGACTTTGGAAAAAGCCCGTAAGTGCAGCAGCTGACGTGTACGCTTGCTGCGTAACTTAAAGCGTGCTTTTTGACCTTGCAATGCCTCAGTTTCCCTCCTGTAACACAGTGGCATCCATACCTACCTCATGGCAGATGGTGGGGATTAAGTTTGGAAAGTGAACTTGTGCAGGGCTGAGCATTTACGCTGTGCCAAGCACCACTCCAAGCACATTCCACGCACGCACTCCTGTAAGCTGCAAAACCTCCCCATGGAGCAGGTGTGGGAATAGCATGGTTACCTAGCGAGGCTGCCGCCGCTTAACCAAGGGGAGGGGGCGCCAAGGTGCTCAGGGCCATCGCCAGCTTACAAGAGCCTGTGCGACACATGCGTCTCACAACCATCGCTGCTATTCACCCAACACTTAACCTGCCCTGGAGCCGGGACGAGCAGGCATTCTTCCCACAGTGCCAGCTTCCATAACCTGAGCCGTGCAGTGCTTGATGGATCAATCAGGGAGCACAATTTGCATCAGGCAGCTCGTGATTGGTTGTTCGCTCCTGCAAGCTGGGAGCAGCCCGAAGCTGCGGCAGCCCTGCGGCCGGCTGAGTTTTGCTTTGTTTATCCTAACAATGCTTGCTTCTCAAGGTGTGTTCCTGACGGTGCTGGTGGTGATAGAAATAGGAAGACTAGCTCTCCCGGAAGAAAACCTGGATGAAATCGAAGCCACAAATTGCTACGACAAACACCTTGATTACTAAGGTATCCACAAGAAAAATGACTTTGTAATTGCTACACTGAGAGTCTCTATCACAACCATTTTCCCATCTTTGATTAATTTAGAAAGAACAATAAAAATAGTAATGTGTGTTCACGTTTGTTGGGTTTACTATGTGTCAGGCTCTATGCAAGGCCCTCTGAATGCATGATTGATTTAATCATTTGAACCATGATCTTTGTTTTACATCTGTTCTACAGATGGGGAAACTGAGGCATAGGGAGATGAGCTCATCGCTCAGTGTGACACAATTAGAGAGGCAGGCAGAGCTGGGCCTCGAGCCCGTTCAGTGAGCTTGAGCTAGAAGCTGCAACCCCTGTGCTATGCTACTGGGTTGTACATAGTGTGAGGTGTCTTAGAACTGCAATTTGTGCACTGTAGTCGAACAGGCCACTGTTCAGTTTCTACCAATTTTGGGGACAGGTACTATTACTTATGTTCTTTATCAATGAAAACCAAGGCACAGAGATGTCAAACAAATTGCCTTAGCAAAGTCACCCAGCCAGTAAATGACTTGATCTGATATCAAAAGGGTACCTGTGTTGGAGCCGGTACTGTGGCATAGCAGGTAAAGCCACCGCCTGCAGGGCTGGCATCCCATATGGGTGCTGGTTCAAGTCCTGGCTGCTCTACTTCCAATCCAGCTCTCTGTGGCCTGGGAAAGCAGTAAAAGATGGCCCAAGTCCCTGGGCCCCTGCACCCACGTGGAAGATTCAGAGGAAGCTCCTGGCTCCTGGCTTCGGATCGGCACAACTCAGACCGTTGCAGCCAGTTGGGTTTGGGGAGTGAATCAGTGGATAGAGACCTCTTTCTCTCTCTCTCTGCTTCTCCTTCTTTCTCTGTGTAACTCTGATTTTCAAATAAATAAAGAGATTTTTTTAAGATTTATTTTATTTATTTGAAAGACAGAGTTACAGAAAGAGGTAGAGACAGAGAGAGAAGTCTTCCATCCGCTGGTTCACTCCCCAGATGGCTGCAACGCCAGAGCTGCACCAATCCAAAGCCAGGAGCTAGGAGCTTCTTCTGGGTCTCCCACGTGGGTGCAGGGGCCCAAGGACTTGGGTCATCTTCCACTGCTTTCCCAGGCTATAGCAGAGAGCTGGATTGGAAGAGGAGCAGCTGGGACCCGAACTGGTGCCCATATGGAATTCTGGCGCCTCAGGCCAGGGCTTTAACCCACTGTGCCACCGCGCCGGCCCCAGTAAATGGATCTTTAAAGAAAAATAAAAGAAGCTGGATCAGAAGGGGAGGAGCCAGAACTCCCAGGACTGAGCCCACTGCCCCACAACATGGGCTTCAGATTCAATGCTTTTTTTTTTAATATTTATTTATGTATTTGAAAGGCAGAATTACAGAGACAGAAGCAGAAACACAGAGAGATCTTCCATCTGCTGGTTCACTCCCCAAATGGTCGCAATGGCTGAAGCTGGCTGATCTGAAGCCAGGAGCCTGGAGCCTCCTCCAGATCTCTCACACAGGTACAGGGGCCCAAGGACTTGGGCCATCTTCTACTGCTTTCCCAGGCCATAGCAGAGAGCTGGGTCAGAAGTGGAGCAGATGGGACTCGAACCGGCACCCATGTGGGATGTCGGCACAGCAGGCAGCGGCCTTACCAACTATGCCACAGCACTGCCCCGAGATTCAGGCTTCTTAACATGGCATTCAGTGCCCTTCAGGTCTACACAGTCCTCGTCAGCTTCAGCTGTCCCCGGCCTACACCCCCCACCTCACTGCCCTCTGTAGCCTGGTGCAGTTTGCCTGCTGTGCCCCTTGCACGGGTCGCCCCCTCTGCCGGGGACAGTTTGTTTCCTTTTGCCTGACGGGCGTTCACTCCTGAGACATTGGTGGCACTGTCACTGCCCCTCACAAGGCTTCCCTGACCCCCCAGACTGGCTCTGGCTGGCCCTTGCCCATGCACATGCAATGCCCCCATCACCTCCCACACGGTGTTCTCATGGCCTGGCGTCAAGTTTGTCTTCCCGTGGGGCCCTGGGCTTCCAGAGGAGCTGGAGGGCAGTGAGGCGCAGTGGTCGCCTGCTGGCTGTGCAGCCATGACGTGTCCTCGCCCCTGCCTGTCCCTGTCACTGCCCGCCTCGAAGGCTCGTTGCGGGGATGCAGTGAGTCCATGCGTGTGGAAGACTCAGGACAGAGCCTGGCACGTCCTCATGAAGTGCTGTGCGTTTCCTTTCTGGTCTCTGTGCCAAGTGAGCGTGGTGTGGATGCACGGAGCGGCACGAGGCCGACGACACAGAGAACACAGTCCCCGGGGCAGAGTCGAGCCCAGCGAGGGCTCTCGAAGCAGACAAACGTGGGCTCAGATCCCAGACGCACAGCCCTGAGCAAGCCGCCTCCACCTCCTCCTCTTCCAGAGGAGGATGAAACCCACGCCTACCACGGGGACTCGGCTGTGTCTGTGGCCGTGCCCTTGGCCCAGGGCCCGGCGTGTGCTCGGATGTCATTTCCTTCCACCCAGCCCCCTCCAAGGGCCACAGCAGAAGAAAGATGGGCAGGGAAGTGGCTTTGGTCCACTTACAATCTTAGGGGATAAAGTTGTCTTTGTGAGTGAAAGACTCTCTCCCCAGCTCATGCTGTCCAGATCCCCGACCGTCCTGGGCCCCTTTGAACTCACCCAGCTTTGGCAGGAAACGGACTCCCCGCTGCAGAGCGAAGGGAGTGAGGCGCCCTCCCAGCTGGCTTCCTGCTGGGCGCAGGGCTGGGGGCAGCTGCAGGACGGACCGGGGAGCTCCTGGGCTGGACGCACTCTGCCCGGATGCTGGCCCCTCCTCATCTGCTGGCTCCCTGTGCCACCCCGACGACGAAGGCCTGTGCCTCTCCCATCTCACTGGCCCCGTCTGGGCACCGGGGTTCCCTTCACAACTTGCGAGGCCGCTTCCGGAGCAGGCATTCTGGGAGGCAGGAAGGGGGACCCCGCGGCTGCCAGGGAGATCAAAGGGTGTCTTCACAGAGGAGACCTCACAGCTGCTTGGCCCTGAGCAGCTCCCGGCTTCCTGCTCCGCACGGAGCCTGCTGGGCGGCCCTGGGAACGGCCGTGGCCTTGGCCAGGGTCAGCCACTGGGCTTCCTCGCTTCCTCACTTCCTCGGCGAGCCACCTGTGATGGAGGCACCACACTGGGTGTTCTTCAAGCTGAGCGCACAGGAAATGCCTGTCTGTAGCCTAGGACACCGGGGAGCTTCCCTGTTCACCCTTCCGGAACCTCCTGGGACTCTGCACGGCTGACGGGCCCTGGCCACCCTCCTCGGCTGGCCTTTGAGGCCCCGGCTGCTGCTTTCTGCTCGGGCCAAAGCTGGCTGCTCTCTCCCTGCCCTGCTCGGAGCTTCCTCCGCACGCCTAAGAGCTTGGTCCCTGTCCCCTCGGCCTCTCAGGGGCTCAGTACCAGGAGGATTGAGGAGCGGCACTTGCCCAGGTTGTCACCAAGGGAGGGAGATGGATTGCTGTCTTCCCTCTCCAAGAAGCCTGGGAAAGGCCAGGTCTCTGCACCCTCCAGGCTGAGCCCGCCCCAGGAGCTGCCTCTTCTCGCCACCCCAGCACCCTGGTGAAAACACAGCAGAACCTTGTTCCGAGACGCTTGTTGGAGCATGGGAGGGCATGCTGTGTCCAGGCCCGGGGCCAGGTGTAGGGACCACTGCTGTGGGATTTTGCAGTGGGGGAGGGAGACAGGGTCCGACTCCAAATACAAGTGTACTTCAAAAATTCATGGAAACTAGAATGAAAGGATAAAGCTATTTAGGTGCAAAGATGTAAAATTCAGGCACTATTCTTGCATCTTGTGCATTTTCTGTGAACTTTTTGAAGGCTCCTTACACAGCATGGGCAAGAATCAAGAAAGATGGAGAAGCCGGTGGGTGGAAAATGACTAAGGGCCATCCCCGGGTCAGGGGCCCAACAGGACTCTCGCTAAAGGCCAGAGTGACCAGGCATCACCCCGGTGAGGGGCTGGGGGTTGGGGGTGGGAGATGAGGAACCTGATTGGATATTGAGGTGATCAGATACAGAGGGAGGGTTCTTGCTGAACTGGATTTACAAGGAAATGCCCAATGGACCTAGGAGAAGGGTCAGGAGTCGGCTAACGTCTGATCAGGCAGAGACTCTGCCAGCCTGGTCCCCACTCTCCTCCCTCATCCCCTTGGTCAACGGGTGGCACAGCACAGAAATCCAACTTAAAGGTGCTTCAGCTGAAGGGGAAGTCATGGACTTACTAGTCTCTAAAATGGTTTCCTAGCTCCCCTCCCTGCTGTGGAGTGTGGCTTGAGTTAGCAAAGTATTAGTATCTATTAAGAGCGTCACCAAGCCCCAGCGCATGCCTAGGCCCACTGAGCCTTTGCTGCGCTCACTGTGCTTGTCACCAAGGTGGAGTCAAGGGCAGCGGGCAATTCAGGATCATCGGGACTCTCGCTGGGCGCTGTCTCTCACCCCAGCTCTTCCTCCTGTGAATCCACATCTCTTCTCACTCTGGTTTCTCCACTCCGTAGGAGCCAGCGTGCAGGCGGCTCTGATGGCGTCCGAATGGCTCTCCCGCCGGAAAGGAAACAGGAGCTGTCCCTGTCCGGCTCCAGCCTCAGTCGTAAAACGTGGTACACATGCATAGTGCGTGAGGGAAGCCAGGCTGCTCTAAGTCTTCCCAGTATTCTCGCACTCCGTCTCCCAGGGTCCGTGGCAGGGAATGGCTGGGAACTCCTTGGACCCAGGGCCTCTTCCGGCCCACCAGTCAACTCCATTTCCCAGATGGGGCCGTGCCACTCATTCTCACCGGCGGAATGAATACAGGGGCCCAGGCCCAAAATCCCCTGCAAAGTCAACCTGGATCCTGTGCCTTTGGCTGGACCAATCACTGGAGCTGAGAGGTGTGAGAGGCTGCGATTGGCCAAGCTTGGGTCAGGTGCTTGCCCCTCAGCCAATCAAAGCATCTGGAAGGCAGGGCCATGCATCCAGAGCCAAGAGGGGTGCCATGGACTGCATTCTGTCTCCCCTGAGTCCGTATACTGAAGCTCTGACCCCAATGTGACTGCATTTGGAGTGAGAGCCTTTAAGGGAGCCACTGAAATTAAATGAAGTTATAAGAGCAGGGCCGTAATCCAACAGGACTGGGTCTGTATGAGGAGAGGAAGAGACGCCAGAGCTTGCACGTGCTCTCTCTCTCTCCTTCTCTCTCTCTCTTGCTCGCTCACTTCTATGTGAAAAAGCCTCATCAGAAACCAGCCCTGCTGGAACCTTGATCTTGACCTTCCCACCTGCAGACCATGAGAAATTCCTGTTGTGTAAGCCACTCGGTCCGTGCTGTTTTGCTGTGGCACTGAGCAGATTCATACAGGATGAGTGGTTTCCCAAACAGCTGTGCTGCTTGAGGGCAGGGGGACTAGCAACACGGTGGATTACCACTGGGAGAACCATCACGAACCAGGAACTCCATCCCCAGGGTGTGGCTGCTGCACTATTGTTTGGCCCTGTTAACAACAGGTGTTTGTACCTGGAAGTAGTGACGTCACAGGCGGAGCAATGGCATCAATCTCACGCTGGTGAGGAGTAGCAGGCCAAGTCCAGAGTAGCTCTCAGCTTTGCTCTCTCCACTTGCATGTTCTCGCTACCACCCCACACGTGGGCCCTGATTCCTCTGGGTTGAAGGTGGAGGCCTTTGTAACCAAGAAGCAAGGTGGGAGACACGTGTGAGCACACATGTGCCTTCCCAGGCTTCTGCGCGTGACTTCTTCCAGCCTTTGGTTAGTGTCTCTCATTCTTTCTCTATTTAGTATTTTGCATCCCCTGTAAGGAAAAGGTATTTTCTCCTCCCCAGTTGACTTACTTATTTGTATCTGTATGGACTCATATAGTCCCGTTTTTCCCCAGTGGGTTCCAATCGACTGCTATCATCCTTTATTTCAATTTTCAGATTGTTCCGGACTTGGCCAACGGAAGCCTCTCGAGTTGGCTCCTGGGTCCTTTTGAGCCATCAATCTCCTGCACACTTCCATACTTTCTGGTGTGCGCCGATGTGCACCTGAATACTTGTGTGTGTGTGTGCACTGGCATGTGTTTAAGCACCAGGGAAATTTTAATTACCTATCTTTTAATAAATGCCGGATTCCACGGGGAAAGTTTATTTGGAGACATCGTGGGTATGCAGTCAGCTCTGGTCTCTGTGGATGCCTTGCGATGTGTTTGTTTTCGGAGTGAGTTCATTATGAGTCTCATATTGATCAAGCTAAGTTTGGTCTGATTTGGATGTGTCCTTGTGCTGTTATAGCAGACTAAAAAAAAGGCAATGGTTGCAGAATGATGGCAAACAAATTGAACCTGAGTTAGTTTATTTTTACTTTTTAAAAAAAAGATTTATTTATTTATTTGAAAGGCAGAGCTACAGAGAGGCAGAGGTAGAGGCATGGAGAGAGGTCTTCCATCTGCTGGTTCACTTCCCAAATGGCCGCAATGGCCAGAGCCGGACCGATCCGAACCAGGAGTCAGAAGCTTCTTCCGGGTCTCCCACGACGGTGCAGGGGCCCAAGAACTTGAGCCATCCTCCACTGCTTTCCCAGGCCACAGCAGAGAGCTGGGTTCGGTCTCAGCTCCTCTCCTGATCCCACCTTTGTGCTAATGGGAACCTAGAGGGCAGTGATGATGGTTCAGGTAGCTGTGTCCCTGCCACCCACATGAGAGCCCCGGATGGAGCTCCCGGCTCCTGGCTTCTGCTGTCCCAGCCTTGGCTGTTGCAGGCATCTGGGGAGGGAACCAACAGATGGGAGAGTTCTCTCTCTCTCTGTCTCTGCCTCTCTAACTAATAAAATTATAAAACATAAACAGAGAGGCTGGTGTTGCAAAATAAAGGGAGCTGTCTGAATACCATGAGTGAACTCTTTTTCTCTCTCTCTTTTTTTTTTTTTTTTTTTTTTTTGACAGGCAGAGGGGACAGTGAGAGAGACAGAGAGAAAGGTCTTCCTTTTTCTGTTGGTTCACCCTCCAATGGCCGTCGCTGATCTGAAGCCAGGAGCCACGTGCCTCACCTGGTTTCCCATGCAGGTGCAGGGCCCAAGGACCTGGGCCATCCTCCACTGCACTCCCGGGCCACAGCAGAGAGCTGGCCTGGAAGAGGGGCAACCGGGACAGAATCCGGCGCTCTGACCAGGACTAGAACCCGGTGTGCCGGCGCTGCAGGCGGAGGATTAGCCTAGTGAGCTGCCGCGCTGGCTGAGTAAACTGAGAGCCCATGGATCAAATCCTGCCAACGTTCAGCTACTTTGTTTCTGTACAACAAGAAGAATCAAGTAAAACAGAAATACATGACGACTGCTCACGGGAATGCATCTGAGTGGGAATTTGACTGTGGAAATGTTTGCCTGAGGATCAGTCACCACGTGACACAGGCACGAGCGGCCCCACGGTTGCTTGGACTTATCATGAGAGGGGCTTTCTGTGACTCATTTCCAAATTTATCCTATGTTTAAGACTTTCTCTTGGCCGGCGCCGCGGCTCACTAGGCTAATCCTCCGCCTTGCGGCGCCGGCATACCAGGTTCTAGTCCCGGTCAGGGCACCGGATTCTGTCCTGGTTGCCCCTCTTCCAGGCCAGCTCTCTGCTGTGGCCCGGGAGTACAGTGGAGGATGGCCCAGGTGCTTGGGCCCTGCACCCCATGGGAGACCAGGAGAAGCACCTGGCTCCTGGCTTCGGATCAGCACGGTGCGCCGGCCGCAGCGCGCCAGCTGTGGCGGCCATTGGAGGGTGAACCAACGGCAAAAGGAAGAACTTTCTCTCTGTCTCTCTCTCTCACTGTCCATTCTGCCTGTCAAAAAATTTAAAAAAAGAAAGAAAAAAAAGACTTTCTCTTAAAGAAACTTTTCGCAATTGAAATCAATAAAAGGTGTTTTTTCTCAACTATAGTGGAGGTAGGTTTACAAATTTGGTTACACGTTTATTCACATGAACCTATGAAGAAGATCAATGCTGATGAGGCCGCGAGGAATTATTCTTGTTTAAAATATGTTAACGGGCCGGCGCCGCGGCTCACTAGGCTAATCCTCCGCCTAGCGGCGCCGGCACACCGGGTTCTAGTCCCGGTTGGGGCGCCGGATTCTGTCCCGGTTGCCCCTCTTCCAGGCCAGCCCTCTGCTGTGGCCCGGGAGTGCAGTGGAGGATGGCCCAGGTGCTTGGGCCCTGCACCCCATGGGAGACCAGGAAAAGCACCTGGTTCCTGGCTCCTGCCATCGGATCGGCGCGGTGCGCCGGCCGCAGCGCGCCGGCCGCGGCGGCCATTGGAGGGTGAACCAACGGCAAAGGAAGACCTTTCTCTCTGTCTCTCTCTCTCACTGTCCACTCTGCCTGTCAAAAAAAAAATAAAAATAAAAAAAAAATAAAAAAATAAATAAAAAAAATATGTTAACGGACATCTAAAATTTGCATATTGATAGAATACATTATGTGTGTACATTGATTAGTATGTAATTAGGGTAAACATATTTAGCCTTGGAAACACTTAACTTTTCTTTAGAGGGAAAACATGCACAATCCTATCCTCTAGGTGTTTTTAAATAGAGAAATACAGTACATTAACATTATCTATAGTCACCCTACTGTGAAATAGAACCCCAGAACTTCCTTCCCCTTCTGGTTATAACTTAGTACCTGTCAATTAGCCCTTTCCCGTCTGCTCCTCCCCCGTTCCCTCTGCAGCCTCTGATAACCACCATTATACTTTTAGCTTCTGCAGGATCATCTATCTTTTAGATTCCACACGTGAGACAGATTGTGTGATATTTGTCTTCCTGTGCTTGGCTTTATTTCATTTAACATAACGACCTCCAGTTCCATCCACATGCTGCAAAAGGCAAAGTCTTCATCCTTTTTCATGGCTGCATAATACTCCACTGCACATAGCATGTGCAGTATGTGTCACATTTTCTTTATCCATTCGTCAGTGACCAGACATTGAGGTGGTTTCCATTCCTTAGCTATTGTGAATTGTGCTGCAACAGACATGGCAGGTGTCTCTTCACAGGTGGACTTCATTTTCCTAGGATTATAACCAGGAGTGGGATTGCAGGATCAGATGTTAGGTCCTGTTTTTAGTTTTTGAGGTGCCTCCACACTGTTTTGGAATCACAAAAAGCTTACAGAAGTTAAGAAAGGAAATCAGAAACTATGAGGTTATTATGTACTTCTGTGGCAGATTAACACATAGGTGCTGTTTTCCTTCCTTCTTTTAAAGATATTCATGTATTTGAAGGTGGAGAGATAGAGAGAAACAGATACAGAAAGACAGACCTCCATTTGTTGATTCGTTCTCCAAATGCCCCCAACAGTCAGGGTGAGGCAGGCCAAAGCCGGGAACCAGGGACCCCATTCAGGTCTTCCAGGTGGGTGGCAGGGACCCAAGACTTGGGCTACCATCTGCTGCCTCCCAGGGTGCACATTAGCAGGGAACTGAAATTCAAAGTGCAGCTGGGACTCGAACCCAGGTACTCAGGTGTGGGGCGTGGATCTCCCAAGCAGCACCCTAGCCGTTGTGCCAAGCCTACCCCTACCCTTCTGACAACTGTACTAATGTAATTAAAATCACCCATCATTAACGTTTCCTTTTTTGTCTTTCAGGATTTTTAATATTTTATTTTCTGGATATTTCCCTGGCGTATCTGTGTTTCTTGGAAGATCTTTTTTTATCACTCACAGAATTTCATGACTTTTTTGCAAAGAACTGTGTCACACACGAGACACAATTATTTTTTCAAATAAGTTATTGATTTATTTGAGAGGCAAAGCAACAGGCAGAAAGAGAGAAAGAGAGAGAGAAAGAGAGAGAAAGAGAGAGAGAGAGAGAGAGAGTCTTCCATCCACTGGTTCACACTCCAAATGGCCTCAACAGCCAGAGCTGGGCTGATCCAAAGCCAGGAGCCGAGTTTCTTCTGGGTCTCCCACGCGAGTGCAGGGCCATCTTCTACTGCTTTCCCAGGCCGAGCAGAGAGCTGTATCGGAAGAGGAGCAGCCAGGACTTGAACCGGTGCCCATATGGGATGCCAGTGCCGCAGGTGTAGGCTCAGCCCACTAGGCCGCAGCGCCGGCACCGAGACACAAGTATTAATAAAAAGACCCTCTCTGGGAGCTGAACGTCCTAAGCCGCAGAGAACGTGTAATTCCCAGTGATATTCCTGTCACAAATGTCTGATCAGATGCTGATCACAAGGAAACTTCAGATAACCCACACTGAAGGACGTCTCGCCAAAGAGCTGTTCTGTGGGATCTGCAAACCTGCCAGGGCCACGAGTGACGGGGAAAGGCCCGGGCAGCTCCGCCGACGAAAGGAGCCTGGAGAGGCAGACGCCGTCCTGGCTGCCGCCTGCGCTGCGACCCTCCTCCCAAACGGCTTGCTTGGAATGAGTGATAAAAGTTGAACAGCGACTCTAGGTTCAACAACAGAATAGGATCAATGTCCTGTTTTTCTCAGTTGTATTGCTGCTTTAAAGAGAATGCTGTTGTTATCAGGGCTTTGAAATGGTTAGTGGAGGGGCAGGTGCCGTGGTGTAGATCCAGCTCTCTGCTATGGCCTGGGAAAGCAGTAGAAGATGGCCCAAGTGCTCGGGCCCTTGCACCTGTGTGGGAGACCCGGAAGAAGCTCCTGGCTCCTGGCTTTGGATCTGCACAGCTCTGGCTGTTGTGGTCAACTGGGGAGTGAACCAGCAGATGGAAGACCTCCCTCCCTCTCTCTCTCTCTCTCTCTCTGCCTCTCTAACTCTGCCTTTCAAGTAAAATAGATAAATCTTTAAAAAAAGAAAGAAATTTTTAGTGGGAAAGGTCATGAGGTCTCCGTGCTGTAGTCTGATGTGTCCCCCGGAAGTTCGTGTGTTGGGAACGTAATTCCTTGCGTGGCAGCGTGGGGAGGTGGAGCTCAGAGGGGGCGTCTGGGGCACAGAGGGGGGCCCTCAGAAAAGCATTAGTGCCTTTCGTGCCTCTTCTGTGAATGCGGAGCTGGTTTAGTTATCAGGAGAGTGGGTTGTCACAAGCAGGTCGCCCCTCCTGCCCCTCACGTCTGCGTGCACCTGTTTGCTTGCCCTCTGCTTCCCACCAGAGCTGAGGTGGCCCGAGAACCTCCCCAGGCACCACCGCGGACCTTCCAGATCTGCCAGCCAAAGGAAATCTCTTTTCTCTACAAAGGACCCAGACTTAGCATTCTGCTACAGAAGCAGAAACTGGACCGAGACCCTCCCTATGAGTGTGTGTGTGTGTGTGTGTGTGTGTGTGTGTTAGGTAGAGCTACAGAGAATGACAGAGGGAGTGAGGCGAAACGTAAACTGTTGGTGAACCTAAGTAGAAGACATTTGGCCTTCTCTTGTGCTATTCTTGCAGCGTCTCTGAAATTTTCCAAAAAAGATCCCCTTAACAAAACCCCCAAATGCATTCAGAAGGACCCAGTGACGTGGGGTAAAGCAAGGAGGAGAGCTAAAGGTGACCTGAGCCACTTACTCGGGGTGACTGGGGTGTGGGGGTTGGGGGAGAGAGAGAGAATTGAGAGAATATCAACCCAGCAAGAAGGCATTTGGAGGAAGATGACAGGAGGCTCCAGAAAGGTGGAGACTGATCAGGTTGGGGGATTAACCTTGTGTCCATCGTGGGAGGGATGGGAGAGAGGGAGAGCCACAGTTGACCCCAGGGAAAACAGTGTGTAAGAGCCAGCCCGGGGGGAGGAGCCCGGAAATCAACAGAAAGGGAGAATCAGAGAGGCAACGGAGCAACTAAAGGACAGTGGTGTCACAGAAACTGGGGAGGGAGCGGCCCCTGGAGACAAAGGCGCTGAGGGGCCAAGCAGGATACGGGACGAACTTATAGAGCAGATTGCCCGTTCCATGCTGCCCTCGTGGGTCAGAGCAGCGCCTCATACCCCATAAACCTAGGTAATTTGTCCATTAAAAGGTGCATTCTAGCCAGCAGTGTATGATGGACCCACGAATATACCCGAGAAGACCCTGAAAAAGACAACAACTCATGAAGACCCGAACACCAGTGTCGAAAGTCAACCTCGGGTCAGAATCAAAACCTCCCAGCCACTAGAGAGTGTCGGAGGTGGCCTGACCGGCTGAATGGGGGAGCCCCTGTGACAGTCGCTGAGAAGTGCAGGGTGTGACTGCCTCATTCCTCCCTCCCTCTCTGCTCCTGGCTCTGAAATGGAAGCTTCATTGCACTCAGGAAACCAGACAGCAGCGTGTCTAGGGCTCGGTGCTGCTCTGGGGAGCTGGAGTGTCGTCTCCCCTCCTCCACATCAGTCCTTAGCTGGGAAAACCCCCACAAGCCCTAGAAAAACAAGCAGGAGGTGGAGGGAGGGAGGGACTTGGATTGCAGCTTGGATTGGGGGATTCTGGGTAATATTTATTTTTTCTTTGTCTTCCTCTTTACGCTTGTATACTACCACTCACGACTTCTGAAAATTCCTGGCCAAAAAAAAAAAAAAAAAAAAAAAGCCTGGAGGAGCAAAGCATAAGAATATTAGCTGTCACCAGGCGCTGAGTCCAGAAGAGATTTTTCTGCTCTTCCTTGGACTTTTATGTCTTTCCAAATGTTTCTATAATTAGCATCGCATTGTTTTGGGAAAATAAAAAGTAAATGTAATTTTAAAAAAAAAAAAAGAAAGATTCAAAGCTGCCCGTGCATTTGCAGGGTGGTAGAAGTAGTGCCGGGGCCAGCGCTGCAGCTCACTAGGCTAATCCTCCGCCTGCGGTGCCGGCACACCGGGTTCTAGTCCCGGTCGGGGCGCCGGATTCTGTCCCGGCTGCCCCTCTTCCAGGCCAGCTCTCTGCTGTGGCCCGGGAAGGCAGTGGAGGATGGCCCAAGTGCTTGGGCCCTGCACCCCATGGGAGACCAGGAGAAGCACCTGGCTCCTGGCTTCAGATCAGCGTGGTGTGCTGGCCACAGCGCGCCAGCTGTGGCGGCCATTGGAGGGAGAACCAATGGCAAAGGAAGACCTTTCTCTCTGTCTCTCTCTCTCACTGTCCACTCTGCCTGTCCAAAAAAAAAAAAAAAAAAAGTAGTGCCACTGAGGGGTGAGTGGGGAAACAAACAGGACCGGGGTTCCTGTAATTGATCACTGGGGTTTCTAGAACACCCCTGGCTTTCAAAGCACTTTCACCAAGCAGAGAGTTTTACTTTTGCTCGCCCTGGGTTTCCTCCCTCCTGCCCTAGTTCCCGGAGGGGGCAAGTGGAGCATCCGGAGATGTCTTGCTTCTCCTTCAGGGATGAGCGTTTTCTTACAGATCCCAGGCTCACCCCCCCACCCCCGTCTCTTTGGTTCTATGTCTGGGCCTAGGGTCTTGACCCAGGATGTGACCCTTCGCTGTGGGTGTCACGGTGTCCCCCCTTCCATGCGGTGCTGCCACCAGAGGCCCTAGCTGCCTCCCTCCACTCATCTACCAGGTGTTCACTGAGTACCAGCGAGGTGCCAGGCCCTGTGTAGTCCCTGGGCATGGAACTGGGAGCGAGGCAGCTGATGGACACAGGAGGCAGCCTGCACGGGGAACGCCCTAGTGGGTATCTCAGAACTCCGCCTCGCTCTGCTCCTAGCCACGCCCATGCCACTTGCCACGCAGACTCTCTCCAAAGACCACACGGTGGCAGACACGAAGGGGTCGGACCAGGCTCAGTGGCTGTGTGGCCTCAGACCCTGACTTCATCTCTCTGGGCCTCAGAGACCTTGTTTATATAACACGGATCCCAAGAGCTGCCTCACAGGATTGTGGAGAGGATGGGGGGCGGAGCAAGGGCCTGAGGGTGGGGCTTTGCTTAGAGGGGGCACCCAGTAAGGAGCGGCTACTACTATGGTTCCTTTTATTTATTATTTTTTAAGATTTATTTATTTATTTGAGAGGCAGAGTTACAGAGAGGCAGAGGCAGAGAGAGGGAGAGAGGTCTTCCATCTGCTGGTTCACTCCCCAGATGGCTGAAATAGCCAGCGCTGCGCCGATCCAAGCCCAGAGTAGGAGCTGCTACCGGGTCTTCCACATTTGTGGGCCAGCCTCCACTGCTTTCCCAAGCTGTTAGCAGGGAGCTGGGTCGGAAGTGGAGCAGCGGGGATTTGAACCAACTTGCTGTTCCCCGCTTCGTCAGGGTTTGCTGTGAGCACTCAGCGCTTGTTGGGTCCTTGGGAGCTTGGGTGTCTGCCAGCTGCATGCTCCTTTATCCAGGTCTGGCACGCGATGGGGCCCGGCGTGAGCCATTCTTGAGAGTGTCACTCACCTGCCTGGCGTAGGACCACTTGGTGGCATTTGGCACGGTAGCATCCTGCAGCTCCTGTTAGGGAGGAAGGGTATCAGAAGCCGGCGGCGCAGGTGGAGGCTATGCCACAGCGCCAGCCCCACTATAGTTCCTTTTAAAGTTGTACTACATTTGCATGTACCTGTGGCATCTTCATAAGAGAGTGAAGTCTGCAGAAATGACCAAAGCAAGATTCTTTCTGTCGGTCTGTCTATATCTCTCTCTCCTTCCTTCCTCCTTCCCTTCATTCCTTCCCTCCTCCCTTCCTTTTATTTTTTTAAGACAAAGAGATGGGAAGACAGAGAGAGCTCCCAACCTCTGTTTCACTCCTCAAATGCTTGCAACCCCAGCCTTTGCAGGCTGGGGCTGGGCTGGGCTGGGCAGAGCCAGGAGCTGGAATTTAGTTCAGGACTCCCACCTGCGTGGCAGAAACCTACCTCCTTAAGCCATCACCTGCTGCCTCCCAGGTGTGCATCAGCAGGAAGCTGGAATTAAGTCCTGGAGCCAAGAATGAATCCCAGGGACTCCGGAGAGGGCCGTGGGTGTCCTGACTGGCATCTTAGCCACTAGACTAAACGCCCAAACCTTTTTTTTTTTTAATTTGACTCCAGGATTTCCTTCATGCAGTTCAAACCTCCATGGCCAGAAGCTGCAGCCCTCAGCTCTGCGAGAGCAGAAATTTCATTTTGTCAGGTGCAGAGAGTCTAGTCGGGGTGAACTTGGTGAACTTGGATGAACTTGGGTGAACGATACTCTCAGGAAGCTGCTGAATGAACCAGGTGTGGTAGATCATACACACATGGAGCCGACCCTTCACAGGGACCTGGACACTCATGTCCACCCTCAAGCCTGGGAAGAGGAGCTCATCTGGAGTGTAGACTGTGGCACTGAATCCTACCTGGGACCCCTCACGCCAGCCCCTCCGCAGCCCTGTGGACAGATGGCGGCGGCCCCATTGTTACAGATGGTAAACAAGACCCAAGGCTCGGAGGAGGATCCATTCCTAGAAAGGACTCGGAGGTGGTTACGAAAGGTTGCTTCAGGGTAGGTGTTTGGCCCAGGGGGCTGTGATGCCGGTTGAGACTCCCCTTCCCCATCCCATGCCGGAGTGCCTGGGTTTGGCTCCTGGCTCCAGCTCCAGCACCCTTGGAGGCTGCAACAAGGTCTCAGGGAAACCTGCATTGAGTTCCCAGCCCCCGAACTTCAGCCTGGCCCGGGCTATTGCAGGCATTGGCAGGAGTGAGCCAGCCATGGAAAATTCCCTCTCTCTCTCTCTCTCTCACGACGCCTTTCAAGTACTTTTTTTTTTTTTTTCAAGGAAGCTCTATCGAGAGGGAGGCAGGCATTCGGCCCAGTGGTTAAGAAGCCACTCGGAACACCTTCGTGTGTATCACATGGGCTCAAGTCCCTGCTCCACTCCTGACTACGGTTTCCTGTTAATGCAGACCCTAGGAGGCAGCAGCGGTATCTCAGGTCATGGGAGCCCTGGACTGAGTGTCTAGCTCCCAGCTTTGGTCGAGCCCAGCCCTGCCCTGCCATTGTAAGCATTTGGGGACTCAAAGCAGTGGAGGAAACACCCCTCCCCAACTTTATATTTCAAATAATAATAATAATAAAAGGTTGCTTTGGCCTCTGGAACCAGAACAAGGGTAGGGGACTGACCCATGTCTACCCCCCCCCCCACCATGTGAGGAACATGGGCTTGCTGTGGGCTACACGGTGACTCCCATGGAGTACGTCCATGTCCTACCTCCTGGAATGTGTATACATGACCTTATTTAGTAGAAGGATCTTTGCAAATGTAATCAAGCTAAGGATCTCAAAATGAGACCATTCTGGATTACCCAGGGGGGCTCTAAATCCAAGACAAGCTCCCAATAGCAAAGGAAGGAGAAGATGTGAGGATGAAGGCCAAGGTCAGTGTGAGGCACCCCCAGAAGCTGGAGGGGTGGCGGCAGGACTCTCGCCTGGAGCCTCCGTGGGGAAGCTCAGTTTCAGGCATCCCGCCTCCACAGCTGTGCGAGAACCAATTCCTGTTGTTTTAAGCCATCGAGTTTGTGGTAATTTATGATGACAGCCCTAGGAACTCATACGCTGGCTCAAAGGGGAATTTGCTGGCTCGCTGTATAAAAAGCAAGGGCAGGGCTGCCCCTCTCGGCATGGGGTTTCAGGTCTCTGGGGCCATGGCTTCAGGTGCCCCCCACCAAGGAAGGGCCAGGAGAAGGGTTCTGATCGGCCTGGCTTGGGTTCTGTGACCCCCCAGTCCCCCACGAGAACCACTGCTCCAGAAGGGGGACGTGGGCAGCCCATAGAGGAAGAGCCTGGAGGGCAGGCGGCTCGCTCCGTGTCCACTCCCAGGGCATGTTCATCTGCAGCGTGCGTCTCTGTCTGACCTTGGCCATGGCTCCAGCATGGGATGTGGGTGTGGGTAGCTCAGCTGGCATCATACCCCTGGGCCAAACACCTGCCCTGAAGCAACATTTTCGTAACTACCCCTGAGTTCTTTCTAGGAATGCAGTCCTCCTCTGAGCCTTGGGCCTTGTTTGTCACCTGTAACCATGGGGCTGACGCCATCTGTCTCCAGGGCTGCTGAGTGGCTGATGTGCTAGATAGGAACGGTGCCCAGCTAAGTTACATAGGTCAGGGCAGCTGTCTCTATCCCAGCCCCAGGAGCCTCTGGTATTCCTTTTATTTGCTTATTTAAAGTAAAGGTTTTCTGGAGTGTTTATTTCTTAGGAAGACAGAGTGACAGAGAGAGACAGAGGGACACAGAGAGGAGATCTTCCACCTGCTGGTTCACCCTCCTGATGGCCACAATAGCAGGGGCTGGGCCAGGCCAAAACCAGGGCCTGGAATTCAACCTCAGGCTCCCACGTGGGACCCAAGAACTTGGACCACCTTCCAGTGCCTTCCCAGGTGCATTAACAGGAAGCCGGATCTGAAGTGGGAGTGACTGGGGCTCAAACTCGCACTCTGATATGGGATGTGGGTGTCCCAGATGGTGGCTTACCACACTGCGCCACAATGCCTGCTCCTAAGTAATGTATTTTTTTTATTATTATTTATTTGAGAGGCAGGTACAGAGAGAGACAGAGAGAGAGCCTATCCATAGGTTTGCTCCCCAAATGCCTGTCATCTCAGCTGGGGCCAAAGCCAGGAACCACAAACCCAGTCTAGTCTCCCACGTGGGTGGCAGGAACCCGATCACTCACACCATCACCACTGCCTGCCAGGGTCTGCGTCAGCAGGAAGCTGGAGTCGCGAGGCAGAGCCAGACATGGAACCCAGGGACTCTGGTAGCCAGCACCTTAGCTCTGGGCCACGTGCCCGCCCCAGCCTCTGGTACGTGCGCAGGCTTTGCTCTAATGGCTCTCGTCCCTCCCCCTCCCTGTTCTGTAAGCCACATGCAGAATCTCATCTCAGGGAATGACTGTTAGGTTGCCTGCCTTGTGGGCCCTACTTGCTGTGGGCCTGGCCCCTGTCTTGTCCCCTAGGGTAGTCATAGGGCGTTGTAGACCCTGCCCCTGTGGCTGCAGTTCACTGGCCCAGGGCTGGCCACCTGCCCGGGACCAGGCCCCTGCAGGGGAGGGTAGCTGCTGGTGCCCAGGAGTCTGATCCTCGGGAGAAAGCTGGAGATGCGCAGAGTTGACAGAGGCTTGAGGAAGGCAGAGGGGATGGCTCCTGGACCTCTGCTGGTCTCACCTCTTGGCTGCTCAAACCTTTCTTGGCTCCTGTGAGCTGGTCACACCTGCCTTTCCTGCTTATTTGCTAGCAAAAGACCGAATTGTGCCTCTTGTAGCCAAGGTGTGCAAGGGAGCTGCCCATTTTTATGCCTGAACGAATGAAAGCCTGCAACTACAGACTTGCTGACTCCATGTCATTTTACAGATGGGGAAACCGAGGCCGAGAGAGAAGAGTGGGTCGCCCAGACTGCAAGCCGGCACCCCAGGCACAGGCCCCCTGTTATCTGGCACTGCGACACTTCTCCAAAGACTTTTCCCCTAGTTCTGGTGCCCTGGTTTGTGTTCAACATGGGGTGACTTTATTCTCCTCTGCCTCAGTTTCCCCAACCTGTCTCCATGGGCATTCGAGTCCTTGCAGAAGGGAGGGGAAGTAGATGTCAGACGTGGGCTGCTTTGCCTTCCTGCAAAGGGCTGTTGGCATTTCACTACTGCAGATGGCAGTCGTAAAGTCAAGGGCTGCCCTCAAGTTCTTTTTTTTTTAAAGATTTATTTATTTATTTGAAAGGTAGAGTTACAGAGTGAGCAAGCGAGCGAGAGAGAGAGAGAGAACGAGAAAGAGAGGGGGGCTGGTGTCATGGTGAAGTAGGTTCATCTTCGCCTGCGGTGCCAGCATCCCATATGGGTGCTGGTTCTAGTCCTGGCTGCTCCTCTTCCAATCCAGCTCCCTGCTGTGGCCTGGGAAAGCAGTGGAAGATGGCCCAAGTGCTTGGGCCCCTGCACCCACATGGGAGACCCAGAGGAAGCACCTGGCTCCTGGCTTTGGATCGGCGCAGCTCCAGCCATTGCGGCCATCTGGGGAGTGAACCAATGGAATGAAGACCTTCCTTTCTGTCTCTCCCTCTAACTGTCTGTAACTCTACTTCTCAAATAAATAAATAAATAAATCTTTAAAGAGAGAGAGAGAGAGACCTTCCATCTGTTGGTTCACTCCCCAAATGGCCCCAATGGCTGGACTGGGGCTGTTGCCAGGCTGAAGTCAGGAGCCAGGAGCTCCCTCGGGGTCTCCTATATTGGTGCAGGGGCGCAGGGACTTGGGCCATCTTCTGCTGCTTTCCCAGGTGCATTTGCAGGGAGTTGGATCAGAAGTGGAGCAGCCAGGACTGGAACAAGTATCCACATGGAATGCCAGCACAGCACTGTGGGTGGGAGCCTAACCCGCTGCACCACAGCATCGACTCCTCGTGTGGGCTTCTTCTCCCCTTTGGCAGCCCCTGGCCAGGCATCAAAGGAACCTGGGTACAGATCAGCAGGGAGACCCCACATGGGATGACTGTCAGTCCAGCGGGGAGCGGGGCCAATTATGGCCATCAGCCTCACTGTCCGCAGGCGATGGGTGGACCAAGTGGCCCTTCCACACCCATGAACTGCTTGGAGCCTATAGGAGAAGGGGAATTTGCACCGGTTGAGGACTGGTCATTTCCTGGACAACTACCCTGGGCAGTCTCCCTTCTCTGGGCAAGATCTGAACATTGAAAGTCCAGCAAGGTGCCTTGCTTATAGCGGGCACGTGACAAATGCTGGCACGCGCTAGTTCTCATCTTGGCTGCCCTGTGAAGCAAGGATTATTAGGCTCACTGGGTGCCTGGGAAGACTGACATCCCCCAGGTTCTAAAGCTACTGGGAACCAGAAATTGAACTCTGTGTGCCTGACCTTGGCTCACAACTTACTGCAGAATCTTACTGGCCCATTTCATAGCTGGAGCAGCTGAGGCCAGAGATGCATCAAGGCTCACTGAAGCTCACTCGGGGTTGAACGGGGTCACGTGCGCTGCCCTGCCTGGCCGAGGCCCTGGCTTGCACTGGGTTCTGCTCTGCTCCCTGCTCTTCCCCCTGCCCCTCCCTCCGTGCCACAACTCCCAGCTCCCCACTGATGGTAGAGCCGCCAATGATGACTAAGACGTAGCGTGACCCTCTGGCTGGGAAAACAGGAGGCTACACCGCAGACGGGCGTCCTCAAATAACCATGGTGGCCAGTGCAGACCAGACTCAGAGCGCCTCCTGCTTGGAGCTCGGACACCCAGTCCTTAGAGATTTAGATTAACATAGGCTGGGCTGTCCTAGCTCGCACCTTAGGTCCTAGCTCACACCAATGGTGTCCCTAAGACCTCTTCAAACACCAGTGATTGCCAAAGTCCTGACCACTTCTGGCTCCCACTGTCTCCTCCCTGCCAGCCCTTCCCACCTCCCCTCTGCTCAACTCTACTTTGTACACCCAAGGGCCAAGCTGCACCCAGTGTCCAGCTCTTACTGCAGGGTGGGGGTTGTGTCACAGCCACACCAGGGCAGGGAGCTGGATAGTAAGCACCCCAGCTCCTGGAAGTCCTTCAGCCACGGGTCAGCTGGCCTCTCAGGCTCTCCGTTCCACCCATCTCCCCTGCACTCCAAGACAACGCTCACGTATTCCCACGTGACCATTTCCTGAGCCTTTCACTTTCCAAAATTGAATCCCCAGCATTTTTCGTTGGATAAATGAACAGATACATATGGGATTTCACAGTCTGATGTCAAATAAAGCCATTAGATGTTTGAATGCAGAATTACAGCTGGGCACAGCTGGCCTTGTGACACAGCAGGCTAAGCCACCCTCTGCGACACCAGCGTCCTACGTCTGAGCACCAGTTCAAGTCCTGGCTGCTCCGCTGTTGATCCAGCTGCCTGCGAATGCACCTGGGAAAGCAGCAGCAGATGGCCCAAGGGCTGGGTCCCTGCCACCCACGTGGGAGACCCGGATGGAGTCCCAGGCTCCTGGTTTCTGCCTGGCCTAGCCCGGCTATTTGAGGAATAAATCAGTGGATGGAAAGTCTTTCTGTCTGTCTCTTTTTTTCTCTCTGTCTTCTTATTCCTCTCTCTGTCCCTCTGCCTTTCAAATAAATTTTTTAAAATACATTAAAAAAAAAAAAAAGGAATTGCAGCTGGGATAAGTGAACTGAAAAGAGTCCTGAAGGTAGCAGAAGGCTGCATTTAGCAGGTGTCTGTGAGCAGGGCAGGGGGTGTGGTCAAGCAGGACAGCATATTCCAAAGTGAGGGGACCGCCTGTGCCAAGGCCCTGTGGCCAAAGGAGTCAGCACGCCTCCTGTGATCTCACAGGTGGCTGTGTGTGGCCAGAACACAGAGGCCAAGGAAGAAGATGTCTCTGGCTGAGGATGCAGAGGTCGGCAGGGGTCAGGCAGTGCAGACTTGGGGGCCATAAGCTCCAGCAATTTTTATGTTGGGCAATTTAGACCACTTCTCCTGCTCAGACCAGCACCGCTCTGGTGCAGCCAAAGCTCCCCTGATATCTCCGCTCAACAGAGAGCCAGCGCCCGGGGGTTCTCTAGAGAAGGTGGCAGCATTTTCCTCTCTGTCCCACTCCCCAAGAAAGCAGAGGCCACAGAGAGATCCACGATAGGAACCAGGCCACGGCCTTGTCAAGGCAGAGCAGCCACGTGGGGGTGTCCTCCAGGCCATAATTTGGGAAGCCGATGAGAAGGGCTTCAGGGGTTCCTGTTGGTTGGGAAGTGGGGACCGGTGTTCTTGGAGAACCGTTTCCAGGCAAGGTGGGCTGGAATTCCCAGGGACAAGTAGCCAACGTGGCCATGGCCTAACGCACGCGCCCTCTCGCAACCCCGGCCCTGCAGGTATTATCAGTTTGCATGTGGGAAAACAGGCCCGGAGAGGGGGAAGAAACTTGTCTAAAAATCACCAGCCCGGAGTGGCAAAGCTAGGATTCAAAGCCAGCTGGGTTGGAGGCTTAACCCTAAGCTGTTAACTCTACAGCCCCTGGCGGGGAAGAGGGTCTCCACGGGGCCCTGCTGCTGTGTGACCACACGGGCCCTGTGAGGAGAACTCTGACTACCAGGGCTCCGCTCACCTCCTCGCGCTCGTGCCTTCCCTCCTCTGAAGCTGAAGTCAGACTCTCACCTGCTTCTGCCCGGCTAGGTGCCCCTCCCTGCCCTGTCTCCTCCTTGTCCCAGAGCCCAGCGGCCTAGGTGTCCTGCTGGGAGCTCTCTGCCCTCAGCTCTTCCCTAGCCTTGACCTCGCGCCCCTCTCTCGGCCCCTCCCCAGGCCCGCCAGCCCCCATGCCCCTCTCTTAGCCCCTCCGCAGGCCCACCAGCCCCCGTGCCCCTCTCTCAGCCCCTCCCCAGGCCTGCCAGCCCCCATGCCCCTCTCTCACCCCTCCCAGGCCTGCCAGCCCCCATGCCCCTCTCTCACCCCTCCCAGGCCTGCCAGCCCCCGTGCCCCTCTCTCGGCCCCTCCCCAGGTCTGCCAGCCCCCGTGCCCCTCTCTCGGCCCCTCCCCAGGCCTGCCAGCCCCCATGCCCCTCTCTCACCCCTCCCAGGCCTGCCAGCCCCCGTGCCCCTCTCGGCCCCTCCCCAAGCCCGGCAGCCTCTCCTAGGAAGTGAAGCTCTAAGTGGTCCTTTGTGGACCGCTGTCTCCTGGCGCAGACTGAGCTCCCCACATCCGGTTCTCTCCTTCTGGGGAACACGTGGCTTCCCAGGCTTCCTTGCAGGAGGGCAGGGCCTTGTGACCAGCCTTGGCCAGTGGCTGGCCAGGAGTGGTGGGTGTCCCTTCCAGGCAGCACAAAGCTCCCTGCAGGAAACTGGGGAGGCCATGAGTCTTGGTGGCTGCATCTCCAAGATGGTAGGGACTCCTCAGCCCTGGGTTCTGAGCGACGAGAGAGAGAGAGAGAGAGAGAGCGCACAGAGGACCAGGGTGGGTGCACGGACTGGTGGGCTGGGTCCCCGCGGCCGTGGAGTTGCTGCACCACAGCTGGAGGATACCATGCTGTCTCCTAGCAGGGCCTGGGCCGTGTCCGTTGCTACGTCCTCAGAACCTGAGACCCTGCCCAAGACATCGGAATAGGTGTGGCAGATGGATACCTGTTGGGTGAATGAATGAGTGAAAAACACAGAAAATGTGTTTTCAGGGCTCACTGTGACCATTCCCCCCCTCATTCTAATCCACCGGACAGACCCTTATGCACACAAGAGTTAGGGTGCAATGCTGAGGACTAGAGAGGGCCAGCAGCGGGTTGGAGCAGGCACAGAGGGCTTCCTGCAGGAGAATGAAAAAGACTGGCAGGATCGGAGAGGATGCAAGGGGCCTCACTGGCCACACCATTGTTTGTGCATTCACTCAACAAACATTTTCTGATGCATCAATATAGATAAATGCTGTGTCAGCAATACAATCAGAGGACCTTGGGAACCAGAGGAAGTCTGTCTTTCCACGCGGAGGATCCAGTGTGGCTTCACGGAGGAGGTGATCGTTGAGCTGGGCCTTCATAACTAAGTGTTTGCCAGAGAGCGAGAAGCCACGGGGAGCTCGGCGTGGACAGAGGCTGGGCGGCACACAGGTGCACGGTGTGTTCAGGCGCCGGGCAGCATCTCGCGTGGCTGCAGCTGCAGGGGTCAGAGGCAAAGAGCCCAGCTCAGCTTCCTGCACCGCACACACTGCCCCTCCCAGACCACAGTAACAGGGCCGTGGGAGGTACCTTTCTCTGAAGGGAGAGAGCTTCCACTTTGATTATGGCCCTGTCTAAAGTCGGAATTTGTGGACTCAAGAGGCTTCCATAGCCTCGCGGCTCATGACAAGAGCCTCAGGTGATTACTGACGTCATAAATAAGAGTGTCAATTGTTAAATCAACAACAGGAGTCACTGTGCACTTGCTCCCCATGTAGGACCTCTGTCCTTAATGTGTTGTACTATGAGAATTCACGGTAAAACTTGTCTTCAAATAGTACTTTATACTTTGTGTGTCTGTGTGGGTGCAAACTGTTGAAATCTTTACTTAGTATAGAGTTGGTCTTCTGTGTTTAAAGATAATTAAAAGGAATCTTTTTTTATTTGACAGGTAGAGTTATGGACAGAGAGAAAGGTCTTCCTGTCGCTCCCCGTCTTCGTGGAGGAACGACACTAAGCCCTGCCTAGGCTTCATATCCGAGTCACGGCACCATTATGTCGCTCCCCCTCTTCGTGGAGGAACGACACAGGACCCTGCGCTGTTCTTTTTGTCTGCTCGGCCCTCCCCGGGTTTGCTGCTGGTTCTTCCCGGGTTGGCTACTATCCCTTCCACCTCCGTGGAAGGGCAGTTCCCCCTGGCCACATTCCCCACTTCCGCAGGGGAGCGGCACACCGCCGGCCGGCTTTCTCGGGGGCTGCACGGGTGTTCCTTCAGCTAGATGTTCCCCATAGATGTTCCTGGTGCATGCCGTCTCTCTCCTCCTTTATAGTCCTCCTCCGCCAATCCCAACTCGGCTGCCCACACGCCGAGTACGCTGCTCTCCAATCAGGAGCAAGTCCTACAGTTTATTAGTTGAACTGGAGGCAGCTGTGCGGAAGCTGTTTACTTCTCTCCCAACGCCATGTTGTGGGAGAGCAGATGCATAGAATAAGTCTTAATTCCAGTAACTCAGTCCAGTCCGGATTGCTCCCCACACTTCCTTCCGTTGGTTCACCCCCCAAGTGGCCGCTACGGCCAGTGCTGCGCCGATCCAAAGCCAGGAGCCAGGTGCTTCTCCTGGTCTCCCATGCGGGTGCAGGGGCCCAAGCACTTGGGCCATTTTCCACTGCCCTCCCGGGCCACAGCAGAGAGCTAGACTGGAAGAGGAGCAACCGAGACTAGAACCCAGCACTCATATGGGATGCTGGCACCGCAGGTGGAGGACTAACCAAGTGAGCCATGGCGCCGGCCCCCTTATAAGGAATCTTAATGAAGAATGGGATGGGAGAGGGAGTAGGAGATGGGATGGTTTGGGGATGGGAGGGCAGGTATGGGAGGAAGAACCACTATAATCCAAAAGTTAAACTTATTTATTAAATAAAAGCTTTCTATAACAAATATAAATTAAAAAGCGAAAAAAAACATAGCATCTTGGAAGTTCTAGAAGGCTTTTTAGAGAATGTGTAAGCTGAGCCCTCAAGGATGAGCTCAAGGTGGCCAGGAAAGACAGCGTGGAAGGCAGAAGGAACGGCACGTGCAAAGGCCTTGCAGATGGAAGCGAGCAACATGTGTGACAGGACTCACTGCATGTAGCTGTGTGTGTGACAGGGTCACTGTGGTTGTGTGTGTGACAGGGTCACTGTGGCTGTGTGTGTGACAGGGTCACTGTGGTTGTGTGTGTGACAGGGTCACTGTGGCTGTGTGTGTGACAGGGCTCACTGTGGCTGTGTGTGAGACAGGGTCACTGTGGCTGTGTGTGTGACAGGGTCACTGTGGCTGTGTGTGTGACAGGGATTACTGTGGCTGTGTGTGTGACAGGGATTACTGTGGCTGTGTGTGAGACAGGGTCACTGTGGCTGTGTGTGTGACAGGGTCACTGTGGCTGTGTGTGTGACAGGGTCACTGTGGCTGTGTGTGAGACAGGGCTCACTGTGGCTGTGTGTGAGACAGGGTCACTGTGGCTGTGTGTGTGACAGGGTCACTGTGGCTGTGTGTGTGACAGGGCTCACTGTGGCTGTGTGTGTGACAGGGATTACTGTGGCTGTGTGTGAGACAGGGTCACTGTGGCTGTGTGTGAGACAGGGATTACTGTGGCTGTGTGTGAGACAGGGTCACTGTGGCTGTGTGTGAGACAGGGATTACTGTGGCTGTGTGTGAGACAGGGTCACTGTGGCTGCGGTGTGTGTCAGGGTTCACTGTGGCTGTGTGTGAGACAGGGTCACTGTGGCTATGTGTGAGACAGGGATTACTGTGGCTGTGTGTGAGACAGGGTCACTGTGGCTGTGTGTGACAGGACTCACTGTGGCTATGTGTATGACAGGGTCACTGTGGTCGTGTGTGACAGTGCTCACTGTGGCTGTGTGTGAGACAGGGTCACTGTGGCTATGTGTGTGACAGGGATTACTGTGGCTGTGTGTGAGACAGGGTCACTGTGGCTATGTGTGTGACAGGCTCACTGTGGCTGTGTGTGAGACAGGGTCACTGTGGCTGCGGTATGTGTCAGGGCTCACTGTGGCTGTGTGTGTGACAGGGCTCACTGTGGCTGTGTGTGTGACAGGGTCACTGTGGCTGTGTGTGTGACAGGGATTACTGTGGCTGTGTGTGTGACAGGGTCACTGTGGCTGGTGAGCAGAGATGGCTGGGCCACGCCCCCGAAGCCCCTCCCACCCAGCAGCGAAGGCCTTCAGGATCCAGTCTCCCACCTCCCTGTGCCTTTCTTTGCATATGTTTGTCCACATGCTCAGGATGATGACGATGACGATGACAATGACAATGACATAATAGCTGAGGGTCTTTAGAGTGTGCTAATGCTGTGACAAGCATATCTCATTGACCCTCCCAGCCATGCCATGGTTGGTACATTTTAAATTTTTTGTATTTTGAGTGGATTTTCTCATACAGAGCATTTGTAGATTTATAGAAAACTTGGAGGCTGTTACAGAAGAATTCCCATACCCTGCCCTTGTTTTCCATACGAGGAACACGTTGCACTACTATTTGTTATGATTTGTCACAGCTGTGGATGGACACCTATTGACACAGTATTACTAATAAGAGTCTACTCCTTATTCAGAAGTCCTGGGTTTTACCCGACAACTGACTTCTGTCCCCCTGTCCCAGCAGGATTCCAGGTCACATTCAGTGGCCATGGCTGTGACGACTTCCTTGACTTTTTTTTTTTTTTCAAGATTTATTTATTTATTTGAAAGTCAGAGTTACACAGATAAAGGAGAGACAGAGAGAGGGAGAGAGAGAGAGAAAGTCTTCCATCTACTGGTTCACTCTCCAGCTGGCCACAACAGCCAGAGCTGTGCTGATCTAAAGCCAGGAGCTTCCTCCTGGTTTCCCACGCGGGTGCAGGGGCCCAAAGACTTGGGCCATCCTCTACTGCCTTTCCAGGCCACAGCAGAGAGCTGGATCAGAGGTGGAGCAGCTGGGACTCGAACAGACGCCCATACAAGATGTTGGCATTGCAGTCGGTGACTTTACCCGCTACGCCACAGTGCTGGCCCCTCTCTTTTTCTTTTCTCCCCCCTCTTTTTTTTTTTTTTTTGCATTTTTTTTTTTACAGGCAGAGTGGATAGTGAGAGTGAGAGAGAGAGAGAGAGAGAGAGAGAGACAGAGAGAAAGGTCTTCCTTTTGCCGTTGGTTCACCCTCCAATGGCCGCCACGGCCGGCATGCTGCGGTCGGCACACCGCGCCAATCCGATGGCAGGAGCCAGGTACTTCTCCTGGTCTCCCATGGGGTGCAGGGCCCAAGCACTTGGGCCATCCTCCACTGCACTCCCTGGCCACAGCAGAGAGCTGGCCTGGAAGAGGGGCAACCGGGACAGAATCCGGCGCCCCGACCGGGACTAGAACCTGGTGTGTCAGCGCCGCAAGGCGGAGGATTAGCCTAGTGAGCCACGGCGCCGGCTCCCCCCACCCCCTTTTTTTTTTAAAGATTTTCAGACTTGATATTTCCAATGACCTTGACATTTTTTGTATATATTGGGATTTTAAAAATTTATTTTCATTTTATTTGAAATGCAGAGAGATCAGCATCTGCCTCTTCACTCCCCAAACGCCCTCCACAAACGTGGGCTGGGCTAGGTGGAAGCCTGGAGCTCCATCTGCATCTCCCATGTGGGTGGCAGGGACTCTAACCCTTCAGCCGTCATCTACTGCTTGCAGGGTGCTCATTCTTAGCAGGAAGCTGGACAGGACTTCATCCGGGCACTAGGGTATAGGATGTGGCCGTCCCCAGCGGCGACCGAAGCTGTTCCCCAGCCGTGACCATTTTGAGGAGTGCTGGTCAGGTGTTTTGTGGAATGCCCTGTCCCTCTCATGACAACCGAGAGGAATGCCACGGAGGTCAGGTGTCATCTCCATCCCGTCCTAACATGCCTAGTCTTATCCACACCCTCTGTGGCTGAGGCTGGTGGTCTGGACCACGTAGCAGAGGCGGAGGTTTTGAGCTGTTCTCGCTGCAAAGGCACATCTTGCAGGGGGCACAGCCCACGCCCAAGCAGCGGGAGGATGCTCCCCTCCTTTGGCACAAAGTATTCGGAATTCCGCACAGACCACTGGTCTCTTCTCCCCAGGTATAAGTCAATTTTCTCATTGAACTTCTCGACATGCGTTGGCACCTTTATCATCGAGGCCTACCTCTCCTGCCCACCTGGCTCACCTCCCATCCGATTTCTGGACTTTCTCCACCTGGCTGGGAAAAGGAGTGGTCACCTGTGTGCTGTCGCACCTGCTTTGTGATCCCAGCTCGGCCAAGCTGCACACACTCAGGGTAGCCTGCTCTGTGTCAGACACCCAGCTTGGGGCTGGGGGCTGGAGAACAGCCCCTGTGGAGCCTGCCCTTGATTGCTCAGTGTTTGTCACCCTATGTAGACTGCAGTGTCCCTGGGGGTGGGGACTTGGCCCATTTCACGGCCCTGCCCAGCTCCCAGCCCACTGATGCTCAGTAGGTCCTCAAGGAACATTTGCTGAGTCGGGGTACACTTTCCCCTGGGACAGGCAAATGCAGCCAGGTGAGTGCTTGTGTGTGTGTGTCCCTCCCCTGAGGTCAAGGCCAGCCCCTGCCTCCTCCTGGTCTTCAGGCTGGGTGGCAGCGAGCACAGGAAGCTGGGACCTGGCAGCCTCCCCAGGTGGAAGTGAAGTTTGGAAGCTGCCACAGCCGGGAGGCCGAATCAGGAGGACTTGGTGACTGATTGGCTGGGGAGGGTGAGGCGGGAGGAGGAGTCACACGGATGGCTCTGAGGTCTGGAGCTGGGGACAGCCGGTGCCACCTCTGATAGAGTCCGCGAGAGAAGCCGCTGCCAGCCGCGGGTCGCCCCGACCGCCAGGCTCCGAGGCCTAGGGCCAGGGAGGGGTGGCCCGGCCTGCGCAGACTTCTGCCCCCCGCCCCCTCCATGTGCTCGTCTCTTAAAAATCAAATCTCAGCCTGGATTTTGAGCCCGGTCGTTTGTCATCAGGTGTGAGGGTCCATTCTGGGGGTCTTCCAGGGAGACCCCCAGGGGCAGCCTGGCACCGCCCGGGCTCCGGCCTGGTCAGGGCCCTGGCGCGCCAGGCCCAGGTCCTCGGGCCGCCGTCCCCGGGAAGGGGGGTGGCGAGGCGGCGGCGGCGGCCGCCCGGCCTGGGCGGGACAATGGCCGCGGCCGCCGGGGCCCCGGGAGCCCCCGCGCTGGGGAAGGGGCTGTCCTAGGGCCGGGCGCCGGTGCCCTCCCCGCGCGCGGCTCGGGCGGGCGGAGGGGGCCGAGGAGTTCCTTTGTGGCTGTGCCTCCGGCGCGGCGCGAGCTGGGGGCGCCGCGCAACTTTGCGAGGCGGCGGCAGCGGCGGCGGCGGCGAGCGCGAGACGAGGCCCCGGGGCCCGGACGGGGGCCCCCGCGCGCGCGCGCGCGCACCCCCGCCCCCCGCCGGCCCCCTCCCCTGCGCGCCGGCGCCCGCGCCCGCGCCCGGCGCTGCCCACTCGCGGGAGCCCCCGGGGCGGGCGGGCTGCGCAGCCGGAGAGGCGGGGGCCCGACGCGGCCCCCCCGAGCCCGGCGCCTGGCGCGGGGGCTCGCCGAGCGCACGGGGGGCCGCGCGGCGCTGCAGACCCAGCCTCCCGCCGCCGCCGCCGCCGCCGCCGCCGCCGCCGCCGCCGCCTCGGCGCTTGCAGAACCCAGAAGTGAACAGCAGGCGACCCGGAAGGTTTGCGCGCCGCTCTGCACCGAGCCGGAGCCCGAGCCGGAGCCGGCGCCGGAGCCCCAGCCGGGCCCTGCTCGGGCCGCCGGGCGCGGGGCTGCGGCCGCGTCCCGGAGGCGCCGCCAGCACAGCCAGGTCCGTGCGGGCCCGGGGCGCGCGGGGAGCGGGCCCGGCGGTGGCGGCGGGCGCCCGCCCGCGGGAAAGTTGCGCGGAGTTGCGGGCGGGGGCCGGGCCGGGGCGCGGGCGCTGTCAGCGCGGGCCGGGGCGCTCCGAGGACCGGGGGCCGCCAGCGCCCGGGGCCCGGCCCGGGGCGGCGGCGCGCGGGGTCGGAAGTGTCTCGGGCGGCGTGTCTGGGGCCGGGCTCCGAGTGGGCGCGCGCGCGTGTGTCTCCCTGAGCCGGGCTATTCAAACCTGCCGCAATTCTCCGGTAAACAATGATTCATGGGGCTTAATGCAAATAAACGGGTCGCAAACGGCGCGGTTCGCGCACTTTGCAGCCGGCCGGGTGGAGCGGCCAGTGCCGGATTTCTCCCTTTTTTTGCAGATCTGCAGAATATGGCGTCCCTGTCCTGTTTTAAAAATAAGCCAGGCTGCCATTTTTGTTTTTCTTTTGTCTGAAAATTTTAATAAAACTGTCTGAGAATGTGGGAGAGGCGGCTGGAAGCGGAGGGGCACGCAAAGGGTTGGTTTTTTTCCTTTTCTTTGGCGAGAGCCGAGCCTTGCCGGGAGGTGAGACACAATGCAATTGCACTTTAAAGAAAAAAAAAAGGGAAGCTGTCGGGTGGTTTTAGGGGGGAGGGCTGGGAATTTAAAGTTAACTCCGAAAGTTTTCTCTTTTTTTTCCCCCGTTCTTTCTTTTTCTGTTTCTCCTTTTTTCAAAGCTTCCCTTTCTTTTTCTTTCTTGTTTTTTTTTGGAAGGCCCTGAAATGCCGCCAAGGGGTCTCGGCCGGACTGCTCCCCCCAGCCAGCTGCCTTTGCAGGATCTGGGGGAAAAGTTAACTGCGGGTTGAGGTGGAGGGCCAGGGAGGGGAGTTTTGGGGGCGGGGGGGACAGGGGTCATGTGTTGGGAGGCATTGTAAGGAACTCTGTCCTCAGGTTTGGGGAGAGGGCGGGCAGCAAGGCTCTGGGTGGGCCCAGGATGTCCAGCCAGGTCCCCTGTCTTGGGATATAATCCTGCTGTCTCACCGCCCTCCAGCCGCCAGCCAGGTGGGCCCTTCAGGAGCTGTGTGGAGGAGGTGGGCCTGTCTCCTTCATGGGTGGTCAGGACTGCCTAGCAGGTGGGGGTCCTGGCCCAGGCACTGGGGTGGCCCTGGACGCTTTGGACAAATGTGCTTGACTGTTTGCATTTAGCCCCTTCCCCAACCTGGTGGCCCTCCTAGCCCCCAGAGGGGGCATCTGCTGGGGGAGGGAGGGCAGAGAAGACCCCCGATGTGGCTGTGGGCTTTCGGCTGGAGCAGGCCTGCAGCCCTGCTGGGTCTTGTCTGGTGAGAGAGGCAGCTGGTTTGCTGGTCCCCTGTGGGGGAGCCCATCCCGCGTGGCACCCTCTTGAGCTTTGTGCCACCCCTGCGGACACCCTGCAGGCTCCGGGTCAGAGGCAGTTCGGACTTCCATTTAGTTCCTGAAGTCTCTTGCTGGATGGGTCAGGGCCGCTGGCTCTGCGGTCTGCACATGGGGTCCGAAGGCCAGGCCCCAGGACCTAGGGTGGCTGGCGCTGTCCAGGGCACCAGGGCAGGGCTGGGCCTGGCCTTTCCCCTGTTGGGAAAGTCTGATGGTCCTGGGAGGCCTACGCTCTGCCCTGAGCCCATGTAGCCCCTGCTCCAGCACTCCCTGGAGGGGGACCCTCTGGCCTCCCCTGGCTCTGAGCTGTTTTCACTGGGGAGTGGCAGTTCGCTGAGGGCAGAGGCAGGGGTTGGAGCCTGGGGTTCAGCAGCTCCGGGATACAGAGCTTGGCAGGCTCTGGGCTGGAGGGTGCCATGCCAGGCATTTTTAGACAGACAAACTGAGGTCCAGAGAGGGGGAGTGAGTTGCCCGAAGTCACACTGCCAGGTAGGAGGAGAGCTGTGCCGGGACCCGGATGTTCAGGCCACCACTGTGGTACTCAGCCCTGTTCTCCAGTGGGGGCCCTGACTTCTGGAAGACTTGCGTTGGGCAGAGCGGGACAGGCACAGCCCCTTCACTGCCCAGATCAGGATCCTTCCCGAGAGTCCGACTTTGTCGCTTGCAAGTGTGGGGTGTGACCGCTCTCACCCCGGGCCCTGCCACCAGCTCAGCTGGCATGGGTTGGTCTGGGTGGGATGCTTACCCCTATTGCAAATTTAGGAAACCGAAGCCAGGGTGCACAGGGGCAGAGGGAGCGTCTACGCAGGCCTGCGGACTGCTCATCTGGACCCTGCCCCGGCGGGCTTCGGTGCTCCGGGCCAGGACTCATGCCTGCCTTCTGGGCTTTGTCGCTCAGATCTTTCTGCTAACCCCTGTGACTGTGGGAAAAGCCAGGGAGTGGAAAGGCCCTGGAGGCCATGGGGGCTCGGAGAGGGGAAGGCTCGGAGAGGGGAAGCCACCGCCTGGAAGGCCCAGAGCTCTGGCCTCCTGTCTGTGTGACACACTCAGAGGGGGAGCGGACCATTCTGCCCACCACTGGCTCCACCGGGCCCAGGGGAGCAGCGGTTGCTGTGGGTGGGGCCGCGGAATAATGGCCAGCGCTTGGGGGAGTCGTTGGGTTTGTCCCAGGGGTGGAGGACCCAGCCATCTGTGGTCTTGGGGAGTGGAGACAGGCTGTCTGGGTGAGAAGGAGGCATCGGGGTGTAGGTGGGCTGCGGACCGGACCTGGAGCTCACCTGGCCCCCAGCTCACCTCTGGGCAGGTGCTTCCCTGCCCTGCCTGTCTGTCCAGCAGGGATTCATTCCTTTCTCTCTCCATGCATTCATGCTTCTGCCATTGGTCAGTTTTCCCTTGCTTTGTTTGCGAGCTCATTCCTCTGTCCCTTCCTTGTCATGCATCAGTTTAAGGTCGATTCTGTATTTTTTCGCAGTTGTGACAAGTTTTGGTTTTTGTCTCTGTTTCGGGAGCTGGCTGAGATGACTGAGGTCCATTCATCACTCTGTTGGCTTCTCATTGCAGCGGTCCCTCTGTCGCCCTTCCGTCCACCCGGCCCAGGCTGGGCAGACGTGTGGGGTACAGATGTAGCCCCCAGGGCTGCAGAGCCCGCGAGGACTGAGAGGCGAGGCTGCAGGTGCAGGGAGCACTCGCCAGGGCGGTGCTCGCTGGGTGCCTCTGTGAGTGGTGGGGGATGGGGTCTCGGGAGTTGACAGCGGTCACCATGGCATGCCGAGTCCCATCGTGTCCCATGGCTCGTGCGACTCTGAGCACATTCTTTCTCTCTGCGAGCCTCGGTCCCCCCTTCCCTAAGATGGAGAGTCCTCTCTGCCACTGGGAGCGACCCTGAGCCCGTGTCTGGTATCTCCCAACCTGACCAGAGGTGTGGTGGGGTGTCCACTGTTGTGTAGGCCTGACCTTGACTTTGAGGACCATGGTGGTGGCTTCACACTGAGCCAGATGATCTGGGGACCCCCAAGAACCCTGCTCTGTTTGCCATTCCCTTGCGGAAACTCTTCAAATGTTCCTGGGTGTTTTGGAGGGAAAAAAAAAAAAGTCTTCTCTGGGCCTGAAAGGCCCTTCCTGGTCACCTCTCAGCCTCAGCTGCCCCACCCCCACCTCCCGGTCTCTCCCACCCCTGCCCCAGCTACATTGGCAGCCGCTTTTCCATGTGCAGGGCCTTTGCACATTCTCCCTCCAGGAATGCCCACCCCTAGATGTTCACGTGGCCGACACCTTCTTGTTCCAGGGGCGTCCTCCTTCCGGGGGGCCTCCCTGGCCACTTGTTCTCAAAGAGCTTCCCACTGTCACTCTGTCACATCAGCCTCCTTTCGTGGTCTCTGTGGCTCTTGGCGGCATCAAAAACTTTCTCCCTTATTTGCTTCTTTGCACTTCTGGTCTGTCTGCGTCCCTCAGACTGGCTTAAGCCCCGTGCCCACGAGTGAGCGGGTGGTCGCGGTGTGGCAGGGCTGGGGCGTGGTGGAGGTGAGAGGCTGGGGAGGCCGGGTGGCTGCAGCCCTCGTGGCCGGGCAGGGCCTGGTCTCTCTCTCGCCCTTCCTCGGGGCCTCAGGGCAGTTGCTAGGACACAATGAGATGATTAAATCGTGGGCTCTCGGTCTCCCGGTGGCCTCTGATCTTTGCACATGAGTATCTTCTGAGCTCACAGCCTCTGACGCTTGCCTGGTCCTCTCTTGGCCTTAGAATGAGGGCAAGGCACCCTGGCAGCCCGGCTTGTGCAGCCCACAGTCTCTGTGGCTCCGTGAATAGTAGTGTGTTTCATCCTCATTGTTATTGCCCCCATTTTACAGATGAAGAAACCGAGGCACAAGAAGGTTAAGTCACTTGTGTGAGTTCCCACAGCTCCTCAGGGTGTTGCTGGAATTTGAACCCAGCACTCTGGGACTTAGACTCCCATGGCTGTCAGCTGTCAAGGGGAAGTCCAACCTCACCCTGCCCCTGCATGGAGCAGGCATCCCCTCCTGCAGCCCTGACGAAGGGCTTCTGACCGCGTTCGGAACCCGCCTCACGTCCCTCCTGGCCTGGCCTTCCAGCCTCCCGGGCCTCCCCTTGTTGGGCCAGGAAGTTAGCAAGGGTGAGCGCCTGGGAGGCGGTATCCGTGTGGCCACTGCCCTGCCCTGCCCTCTCCTGGCTCACGGGAATCGCTTCCTCCCCACTGGGTTGTGAGCGCCTTGAGGGCAGGTGGCCTGGGTGCATGGAGATGAAGACACTAACCCATGAATGAGCAAACACTGCACCGTGTCCATCCCCGGCAGCCAGCCACGGCTCTGCAGCTCCAGGCTCGCACCGCCCCGGCGCTTGGCCAGCCTTGGGGTGCTGGGGAAAGCAAGCAGCATTCTCTGTCCCCTGCAGCCTGTAGCTGACGGTGTTTATGCACACGACCTTGGAGCGTCGTCTGCAATCCGAAGTCCTGCGTCGTTAGGAGAGAGGTGGCCTTCACCGGTCATCCGGTCAAGCCTCATTTTACCGAAACCGAAGTGAGAGGGAGGAGCAGACCCTGCCCAAGGCCACGCCTGGTGGGTGTTCCCTTCCTCAGGTGCCAGTGGGGCTGCCATGGCACCTGCCTGGGCCTCCCAAGGTAGCAGCGGGTCCTCACTGGTGTAGTAATCGCCACTGGGGGCAGCTTTCCTGGATGTGCGGGGCTGCGTCTTGCCCTTAGGTAGGTGGTATTGAGGAAGCTACCGTGGGGGAGGGGCTGAGGACTATGGGAGTGGGGATGGTGGGGCTGCAGAGGATGTGGGTGGTGGCTGGACAGTGTGCTTAGTGGGTACACTGCGTGGAGATGGCCTGCCTGGGGATTTGGCTTTGCGGCTGGAGGGGGTCCTGCCTTACGTGTGTGGCCACCAGGATGTCCCATCTGGGTCCTTTCATAAGCTTTAGGCAGAGGATTCAGGCTCCATGTGGGGACGGCCCAGCCAGCCATCCCAGGTCCTGGGGTTCTGCGAAGGGGACACCTGGCTGGGCCCCACCCCAACACAAACACACACATTCATCCGTGTTCGCGTCGGGAGCCACTCCTCCATCACCGCTCGCCCTCCCCCTGCCTCTTCTTTGTCGGTTTGGGGTGCTTCCCAGCTGTTCAGGAACGCCCCCACACATGCTCTAAACGGGGCCCCCAGGAGCCAGGTGTTGAGGAGGCGTGCCCACAGGAGCGTGCATCCACACCCAGGACACACAGGTGTCCTATGAGAGCTCACCCATGCAGACCCCCACGTGTGCCTCCCAAGAAACAACGCGGCCGCACCCCTGCACCCCTGCGTGCTCTCACACTCGTGGCACCCACCCTGCTCCTCTGCTCTCCTCACCCAGGTCTCCGCGTGCACGGGGGTGTCTTCACACGCAGGTGCCTCTTGCACGCGCATGCCCAGGGACACCTGTGAGTCTGTAGCCTCCCCTTCTGGGCCTCGCACACCCTCGCGCTCCTGCGTGGGCCTGCACCCTGCTGGCACCTGCCTGAAAGGGTGGCCAGGTGGCTCATTTGCATTGCGCACCTCCATTCCAGCCCTGTGCTGGAGGCTTCAGGTAGAGGTGAGGAAGGCGGGTGTGGTCCCTGCCCGAGAGGGGAGACAGCTGTTACACAGAAGATCCCGCGAGAGCCGCCTCGGAGTCTGGGTTCTGGTCAGTGCCGGGGAGGAACTGCTTTTCTAGAAGGGCTTCCCCAGCGTTTTGTGCTTTGAGATTGGCTGTGATGGGGGTGGGGGAGGAGGGGCTGAAAAGAAGTGACATCTCCGCTGGGATCTGAAGCCTGCCAGGGGAGGCGCCCTCCAGGTGGCGGAAACAGCCTGGGCAAAGGCCCTGAGGCAGGAAAGCAAGGAGCATGAAGAAGGTGCAGGCAGTGAGAGCCGGGGGAGGTGGAGGCCACGGGGAGGTGGCAGCCCTGCCGGCGGCCCTCCCTACTCTCCGCTTGCGCCAGCCTGGCCCTCCTGTGGCTGCCTTGCCCTACTTAGGGCCCAGCCTTGCTGCTGGCTCCCACCTGGGCCTGAGCCCTGTCTGAGCAGCCCCACAGGCTGCCTGCCTTGGAGCCGAGGTACAGCAGTGCTGGAGGGGTCCGTGACCACCTACCCGCCCCGCCCCGCCCCGAGGTCCGTCTGGGGAGCTGCTGGGGGTCAGGCCAGGGCTGCTGGTCAGCACGGCTTCTGCTTTGAGTGGATCCCAGTCCTGGGTCCCCACCAGTGGGCAGAGCAGCCCGCGGGGTCCTGCCTGCTCCCAGAGCCAGCACACCTCTGCCACCCAGGAGTGCCCCTGGTGGGCCAGGTGTCCATGCAGGTCCTTGGAATGTGGAGAAGACCCTTCGTGTGCCCTAGGGAACCTAACTGGTGACAGCACCTACGGGGTCCTTGCTGCGCACCAGCCCTGTTCTAAAGCTATCACTCGGACTAACTCACTTATCCTTCACAGCAACCCCAGTTCACAGATGAGAAAACTGAGGCTTGGGGGTTTAGGCACCGTCCCAAGGAACCAGAATGCATACTTTGAACCCCCGAGTGACCCTGTGACCCTCTGTGATGGAGTCTAAGATGTTCCGTTTTATAGAGGACGGGACGGAGACCCAGCGGGGACAAGGCTTGCCACAGGGTCCTGCTGCCTCCGCCCGGACCAGCTGCAGGCCAGGCACCTCTCTGGGCCTCATTTCTGGCCCCCGACAGGCATGCGATTACTGCAGAAGCCCCGGGGGAGACCTGGGGGGCCAGGCGGGGGCCGTATTTGAGCAGGACTTGGGGAGGCTCCTTAGGTCCTGCATGTGTGCTCATTTATTTATTTATTAAGATTGACTTATTTCTTTGAAAGGCAGAGTGACAGAGAGACAGAGCTTGACCTGCTGTTTTACTCCCCAGATGGTCCCAATGGCTGGGGCTGGGCCAGGCTGAAGCCAGGAGCCCGGAACTCTGGGTCGCCCACCTGGTGGCAGGGGTGAGGGACTTGGGCCCTGGTCTGCTCCCTCCCAGGCGCGTAAGCAGAGAGCTGGATGGGAAGCGGAGCAGCAGTGCTCCTGTGGCTGTAGCTTAACCAACAGTGCCAGGTGCTTTGTCACAGCCCCCCGGGGCCCCTTTCTGAATGTGTGTGGTGTCCCCAGCCTCTGCCTGGCAGGCCGGTAGGGGCATCTCCCTGGGAGCCAGAGCCGGAGCCAGAGAAGGGCCTGTGCTCCCTGCCCGCAGAGCCTTCTGTGGGCGCACTCCCGAGATGAGGGCGCCAGGCTCCCCAAGCGGGTGCCCTGGTTGCCGGAGCGGGGGTAGGGAGCCCAGAGGGTGAGGGGAGCGGGGAGTGGGAGCCCCCGAGGGCCAAGGGCGGCCTCCCAGCTCCCCTTGCCCTCTGGCTGGCTGGGATCTGCCACTGTCACCACAGCGACAACCCTTCCCAGCCCCGCGGGGCTTCGGAGTCCCAGCCTAATTGGATGCAGGGCCCTTGGGAGCCTCACTCCTCAAGGAAGTTCCCATGAGCGACCTGAGACTTGCTGGCCGAGTGGGGCACAGCAGGGGGGCCCGGGGCTCCAGGCTGCGCAGGGTGGGGGCGTGTGGAGGGTGGGGGTGTGTGGAGGGCAGAGGGGCCGTGGCAGGCAGCCCCCGAGCACGTGGGCATCTCAAGGAGCGGGGAGAATGGGAGACCTCGGCTTCTCCCTCTTAAATCGTCTCCTGCTGGTGGCTTCCTTCCGGCCCCTTGAGGACATGTCCCTTGGAAACTTGGACCACAGCAGCCTTCCCCAGCTCAGGGACAGCCCATGACCCCCCCCTGAACTTTTGTCAAGCACTGTAGCCTGCAACCCGGGCCGGTTCCCTTGTGAGTTCCTGCACTGTACCCGCACCGGAACAAACGCCTTGCCGTGTGCTGTCTTGCCTCTGGGCCTTTTCGCGTGCTTTCCTGGGAGGCTAGCAGTTTTCCTTGCTTTTGCACGTGCTGCCCCTCGCTGGGAATGCTCTTTCCCCACCCCCTTGCTGTCCTGGTAAGCTTCTTCCCCTCCGAGGCCTGCAGGGAAGAGCCCGCCTTGCCCTGGTTCAGGGAACATTTATGGAGCATGGAGGGTGCATCAGGCAGACGGGCACCTGTCGTCGTGTGGCCCGTGCTCGGCTCTGGGGCTGGCTCACAGCTGATGGGAGCTGGGCCTGGAGGAATGCTTAGAGGTGTGACACACAGGAGGCAATGGGAGAATGTGGGGGGCGTGGGAGTGTAGAATGGGGGGCCCAGTTCTGTCAGGGCGAGGTGAGACAGTGACCCCCACGCTGAGAGCAGAAGCAGGAGCCGAGTGAGGTATGGGGTCGCAGCCCTGCCTTGGGGGAGTGTGCGCTGACGTGTGGGGCAGGTCGCCGGGCCGTTCACTCGAGACAATGGCGCCTGAGCTGAGCTTGTACTTAAGAATTGTGTTTATTTGATTTTCGGTTTATCTGAAAGGCAGAGAGAGATTGAGAGATTTCCGTCTGCTGTTTCACTCCCCAGATGCCTGCAACAGCGAGGCCTGGGCCAGGTCAAAGGCAGGAGCCAGAAGCTCCGTCAGGGTCTCCCACAGGGGTGGCAGGGACCCAAGCAATTGAGGCTTCCCTACTGCCCCCCAAACGTGTGCACCAGCAGGAAGCTGGAATTGGAAGCAGAGCCAGCACTCGAACCCAGGCCCCCCAGTGTGGGTCTTGGGTGGCCCTGGCAGTGTCTGACCGCTGCCCCAAATGCCCGTTCCCTGAGCTGAACTGATGGGAGGTCTCGGCCTGTGCAAAGGCCGTGTGCTGAGCGCTCCTCGTGCTGGGGGCCCTGCAGGCGCTGGAGGGATGGGTGTGCTGGGCGAGCCGGGTGAATGGGGCTGGTAGGACTGCTGGTTCTCAGAGTAGCCCCTGCGGCCCGGCTGTGGGTTAGAGCTCTGCCCCAAAGTGATGAGAACCCAAGAGGGATTTTAAGTGGGAGAAGGAGTGACAGGGCCTGCGCCTCCCCACCAGGGCCCTGCAATGGGATGGGGAGTCCTGCTGGGGCCTCTGTCCCCTGCGGCGGGTCAGAGCTGTCCTTGCCGGGGTCAGAGCTGTGGGACTGTGAGCGAGCCCCGCCCCTGCCCGAGCTCCTCTCTCCGCAGCAGACATGCAGCTCCCAGTGCAGACTCCTCAGTCCGGCCCTGGCTGGGGAACTGGGGCCTCTTGCCTTGCCAAAGCTTGCTCAAGCTTTATGTATTCGTGCGAGAGGCAGAGACAGACAGACACTCATGTCTGCTGCTTCACTCCCTAATGTCCGCAATGGCTAGCCAAACCAAAGCCAGGGCCGGGGAACCCAAACCACGACTCCTGCATGGGTGGCAGGGACCTGGCCAAGGCCTTGAGCCATCACTGACTGTGTCCCAGGGTGCGCATTAGCGGGAAGCTGGAACCGAGAGCAGAGCCGGGACTCACCCAGGCACTCCTGTGTCAGCTGAGGGCATCCCGACCTGGTGCCTTAACCCCTGCACCAAAGGCCTGCCCTGTGCACTTTGAGTTTTATAACAATATTCCCTTAAGAAGTCACATAACCGGGGGTGGAGCTGTGGCACAGTAGGCTAAGCCTCTGCCTGCAGTGCCGGCATCCCATATGGGCTCCGGCTCCTGTCCCAGGTCCCAGCTGCTCCTCTTCCCATCCAGCTCTCTACTGATGGCCTAGAAAGCAGCGGGGGATGGCCCAGTGCTTGGGCTCCTGCACCCACGTGGGAGACCCAGAAGAAGCTCCAGGTTCCTGGCTTTGGATCAGCCCAGCTCTGGCCGTTACAGCCATTTGAGGAGTGAACCAGCAGATGGAAGACCTCCCTGTCTCCCTCTCTGTCTGTAACTCTGCCTCTCAAATAAATAAATAAAAATCCAGTCCCATCTTTGCATCTGCCCCAAGCCCAGAATACCAGCACTGCCCAGCATTTGGTGTCTTCTTCCCATGCCATTTTTTATAACCATGTTGCTTTCTTTCTGTCTCTTAATTTTTAAAATTTCTTCTCTGACTGTTTTATCATGACTGTAGGGGGCTGTTTTGTTCAGATTTTTTTCTTAAGATGTGTTTTTTTTTTTTTTTTTTTGAAAGGCAGAGTTACAGAAGAGGAGGAGAGAGAGAGAAAGAGAGAGAGAAAGAGAGAGAGAGGTCTTCCATCCGCTGGTTCATTCTCCAAACAGCCACAAGCAATCTCTGCTGAAGCCAGGAGTCTGGGGCCTCCGGGTCTTCTATGTGGGCACAGGGGCCCAAGCACTTGGACCGTCTGCCACTGCCTTCCCAGGTGCACTAGCAAGGAGCTTGAGTGGAAGTGGAGCAGATGGGTGTTGAACCGGTGCCCATATGCGTGCTGATGTCACAGGCAGAGATTTAACCTGCTAGGCCACCACACCGAACCCTCACCCGGATTTTTTATTTTCGTGTTATTTGAAGGGCAGCGAGATGGCCCGTCCCCTGGCTCGGTCTTGTGGGGGTGCTTTTGATCCACCCTGGGGACCCAGCCTCAGGGAAGAGGGCCGGGTCCAGAGCTGGGGGTGTGGATTCAGGTCCTGCGCTTCCTGCAAGACCTGGGTCACGAGACCTCATCTCTCTGGGCCTCAGTTCCTGAGGGGTGGCGCGTTGTCACCTGAGTCCAGCCAATGCCAGGAGCAGGGGCTCTGATGCCTGGATGCCCATACACTGTGTTACTGGGTAGCGAGCTTGCCAGAGCCATCTCCCTCCGTGTTTCAAGTTTTTGTCTTTTCTAGGTTTTGGCTATCATAAAACACCACTGAAGGAAACAGCTTTGAGCGTATAACTTTGTCTGCAGGTCATTTTTTTAAGGATTTATTTTTATTCATTTGAAAGGCAGAGTTACAGAAAGAGAGGGAGAGACAGAGAGAGAGAGAGAGAGAGAGAGAGAGAGAGAGAGAGAGATCTTCCATTTGCTGGTTCTCTCCCCCAAATGGCCTCAATGGTCAGGGCTGGGCCAGCCAAAGCAGGAGCCAGGAACTTTATCCAGGCCTCCCACACAGGTGCAGGGGCCCAAGCATTTGGGCCGTCCTCTGCTGCTTTCCCAGGCTATTAACAGGGAGCTGGATCGGAAGTAGAGCAGCCTGGACTTGAACCCGTGCCCGTGTGGATGGCAGCATTGTAGGTGATGGCCTAACCCGCTACGCCACAGTGCCAGCCCTGCGGGTCATTTTTTTCGGGATGGGTGACCAAGAACAGGATCACTGGGCCAGGGAATCTGAACCTTTTTAGAGCTCTTGACACCTTGTTGCCAGGTTGTTTTCGGAAGTGACTGCGCCAGCTCAGCCGCGGGGGCCAGGTCCCCCTGCCCGCCCCAGTGCTGGCTGTCGGCACTTTCTGCTTTCTCTGCTCTTCTGACAGGTGAGCCTCACCTGCTGCTCCCTGCCAGGCAGGCGGGACCCCTTGCTGGCGTGTCAGCTGCTGGCATCCCTTCTGGGGTCACCCCTTCTCAGAGCAGTTAGGGAAGCAGGGCGGAGATCCGGGAACCCGGGGGCTGGCTCAGGAGTGGACGGAGGCCTTTTTCTGTCCAGGGACCCTGTCAGTGACTTCCCTCCACCTAAGCACTCATTCATTCATTCATTCATTCGTTCAAGCGTCTAGCAGAGGCTGTGCAGAGATTCAGAAGTGACCGACCCAGCCATGATGCCTCCCTGACTGTGTGTCCAGCCGCAGAGATGGATGAGAACAGAGACACCATGGTGCCTGGGTCCCAGTCCCAGCTCCTCGCACAGTGCCAGCTTCCTGGGGCAGCAGCTGATGGCTCCAGTGCCGGCTGCCGCAGGCATCCGGGGAGTGACCCAGTGGATGGGAGCCCCTCCCTCCCTCCGTCCCTCCCTCCCTCCCTCCTTCCTCCTTTCACATATAATAAATAAATAAAATGTAGAAAGGATGACAATGGAGTAACAGGGCCCTGATGATGAAAATGCAGGGTATAGAAGGGCAGAGAGGAGAGGCAGCCCGCACAGCCCCGGGTGGAGCTGGAGCAGTCCCCGAAGGCTTCCGGGAGGCAGTGAGGAAGGAGGGCAGAGGCACCAGGGAGAGGATGCAGCCTGGCTGGGTGTGAGGTGCGAGAAGGGGAGTGGAGCCTCAGGGTACAGGGAGCCATGGGTCTGACTCAGCCGGCCATGGTATGGTGGAGCAGGCAGAGAGGCAGGGAGGGCAGCCCTGGGGGGCGGGGCTGCAGCAGGAGGCTGTGGTGGGTGATGGTAGCCAGGGTGCAGGTGGGGCAGCCAGGGAGGGGGCTCTTGGCCAGAGCTGGAGACCGGGGCAGGAGAGGTGGCAGGGTACCCACTCGTGCCATGCAATCCCATGGAACTTCGAGGGCTAATTGCATGCCACCTCTTCCAGGCAGCCTTCCTGACAGCTCACTTGTGCCTTGAGGACAGGCGCTCTGCAGGGCCTGGCGTGGGTGCCCACCTCCAGCTAACCCTGCCCTTCCCCTTCCATCTGTGCCCCCACCTTGGGCTTCCAGCCACTTTCTTTGATTTTTCTTTTAGGAATAAATTTATTGTTTTCATTATAAAAGCAACCGAATGACATTACTGAGTTTGGAAATCGGAGAAACAAAGACAAGAAACAGAAGGGCCCGCGCCTCCCTCCGGGCGTGGCTGCATGCGGCTTTCCTTTGCTGACGCACGTTTTTATTTTTGCCTCCTGGTAATCATAGTGTCCGGGAAATTTTGGGTCCTGCTCTTTCCCACTCGCGTGGTCGGGGAGCTGGTTCCCATGTGGCCAAGGGGGTCTGGGCATGTCTGCGGGATAGGCTGGGGGTGCGGGGGCAGGACTGTGTGTCACAGGGGCAGAGCACAGCACAGGCCATCCTGGGCTGCCTGTCCTCTTTGTGTCCATCTGTCCAGGGCTGAAAGTCCCCCAGGTGGCAGGGCCTGGCATCTGGTGTGCCCCTCCCTTGGTTCCACCTCCCCCAGGGCCACTTTAGCAGAACTTCCTGGGCTGGCCTCAGAGGCTGCCCTCTCAGGAACAGGTGATGGACAGATTTGGTTTCGAACCCAGACTCAACTCTGTGAACTCAGGCAAGTTGCTTAACCATTCTGGACCTCAGTTTCTCCATCTGTACAATGGGTCTATAGTAACAGTAAATTAATGGCTGTGAACTATCCCAACAGAGTTTCTGGCCAGTTATGGGTGACCACCTTGGGCCAGAGGCTGGCACAGGTGACAAGTGAAGCCCACCGCTGGGCAAGTGGGACCCTGCCCGTGAAGAGCCGGCAGGCTAAGGGAGAGACGCCCAGGGAGACGTGCTCCCAGCCTGGAGTGTGGTTGGCTTTGTGTGTGGTGCTGGATCAGATCTGAGGGGGCGGGGTGGGGCGGGTGTTCTAGCTTTCTAACTCTGTTATGTCCTGGCTGTGTGGCTCTCACTTGTGGGTCAACCTCTCTGAGCCCCCGTGTCTGCTGTGAAACGCACACCTCGAGTCCCTGGGCAGATCCGGGACCTGGCTGCTGACACACTCAGCACATAGGTATCGGAGTCGATGGTAGCTGCCACTTATTGTTGTTGTTATTGTTATTCCCATGTACAAGGTGCTGTTGGGAACACACAGGAAGTGACTGGCTGGGGGTCGGGGAAGGCTCCGTAGAAGAGGGAACACTGGGTCTTGAAGGATGAGTAGAAGTTCACCAAGTGGGAAAGCACACTCTAGGTAAGGAGCCTGCGATCCCAGCTTGCACCTGTCATCGAGGGGTTCGTGCTTTGGGGACGGCCCGGAGTGCCCTCGCTGCCGCCCTGGGGTCCGCAGCCTCCTGCCCCCGGTGGCTGCCGCGTCTCCCGTCCGTGTCTCTGTCTGGTGCTGTCTGTCTGCATGTTCCTGTGGTAGTGTTTGTCTGCATCTGAACCAGCGCATACGGGCCACACTGCGGGGGCTGAGGTGGGGGTGGGGCTGCCTTGGCCTCTAGCCCTAACCTCTGGGCACGGCCCCCCTGGGGCCCGGGGACAGCCCCTGCCTCTCACCTGCAGCCCTCAGGGGCCTCCTCGCCGGCCTCTCCAGTCCCTTCTGTGCCCAGCACTCGGGGTCCTGCCTAAGAAGCAGGGTCAGCCCCCCGGCTCCAGCCTCGCCTCCCAGCTCCCGGGGAAGCCTGGCAGGCTCGCAGCTCACCCTGCGTGCGCCTCTCCCCGGGGCCTTCGTGTAAGCTCTTGCTCCCCCTCTCCTCAGGCTTGCCCCCCCATTCCTCCTTTGCTGACTCCCACTCATCCTTTAAGACCCAAGGCAGGCCTCACCTCCCCTGGGAAGTCCTCCTGGTGAGTCAGGGCCCTGGGCTGCTTCTCCAAGGGGCAGGGGGATGTGACTTGCCTGAGACCACATGGCAGGTGAGCCGGGGCCCAGTCTGAACTCGGGCTGCACACACAGCGGGCTGTTCCCTGGGCCCAGGGCTGGTGCAGGGAGTGGAGCGGGGTGGCTGGGTCTGGGGGTGATCCTGGAACCGCGGGCTTAGTCGGGGGGTGTGGGCTGAGGCGGGAGGCGTGGTGTTGTGGGTCAGTTCGTCTGGGCAGTGGGGAAGTCCCACTCGGAGCTGGCAGTGGCCAGGGGAGGTGCAGCCATGAGACACGGAGGCAGGTGTCAGGAATGCAGCTGGAGAGCGAGCTGGGGGCTCCTGGGAGGCCCCCGGCTGGTTAAGGTGCTGGGGGGTGACACTAGGGACTCCTGCCCCGCCCCCCCGTGTGGGTAGGCGGTGGGAAGCTGGGAAGGAGACTGAGAAGGTGTGGGACCTGCAGTCTCTGCGTGGGGGGTCTTCCCCCAGGGCCTGGGTGAGGGGGCATGGAGGACGGGAGTGGCGGGTGGTCCATGGGCTGTGCGGAGGGCGTGGCGGTCACTGGGGGGCGGCGGAGGTCTCAGGCCGGCCCTCCCTTCTGCGGAAGCCGGGCCTCCTCCTCTGCTTTACCAGGGCTCCAGGGTGCAGGCTGCTTTCCGCCGGCCACCAGGCGCCGGTTTGGCCCAGAGTGTGTGTGTGGGGGGCAGCAGGACAGACGGAGCAGCTGCCAGCAGGGGCTGCCCTCACCCGCCACCTAGCTCAATTCGCTTTTAGAACAAGCAGAACAAGTGACCGCTGTTCCCCTCGAGCCCGGCAGGGGTCAGCCTGGGTTGCGGGGTCACGGCAGAGCCTTGGCTGATGTCTGGCACACAGTGTGCCTGTGCTGTGTGTCTTCCCTGCCTCTCTGAGCCCAGGGAATCAATCCCCACCAGCCTGGCTCCTCCATCTCCCCTCCCCTGGCTTCTCTGGGGCCTCTTGGTCCCCGCTGCTTCACTGCTCCCCGGTGCCTCCTCCCTGCTCAGCTCTGCCTTCAAGGCCCTGCCGGGTGGCCTCTTTGTCCGTCCCCACCTGCCCGCTCTCCACCCCTCCCTGCTGTCTGAGGGTAGCCGCTCCCCCTGCCCGTGCCCAAGCTGCCCCTGTGCCTGGCGTGCCCATCTGCCTTGTCCATCCATCCTCAATCTACATCTGACCACGCCCCTCTGCCGCTTCCCACCCTCGCTAGGAAACAGGTCTAAGTAGCATGGCCTGGCCCTGGCCCCCTTCCTCCCCACCTCTGCCCGAGACCCACCCAGGGTTGCAGGCTAGGGGCTCCCCGAGACTGGTGGTGAGCACCTTGCCCTGTTGTCAGCTGCTCAGTGAGAACCCAGCGAATGGCCAGCCCCCACCCCGGCTTCCCTGCTACTGGTGCACAGTCGGTGAACGCAGGAGCCAGGGTCATCGGTGACATCATCAAGTTACTCAGCAGCAGCCAGACAAGGACGCAGAGAAACAGAGGCTGTGGTCCACGGCAGACCCCTCCCCTCTGCGGGCCTGGTCCCCCTGCCTGACCAGGGGCCTGATAAGTGACAGAGAGGGTGCTCCTAGTGTGGCCACCCTGGGAAAGTCACCCCCTCCCCCACCAGCTCCCTGACCAGGGTGGAGGTTCTGAGAAGTGTGAACTTGGCAATGAACTGTAGGGGGGAGGAAGAGGAGAGGATGGCTCCCCCAGAATTGTCTGAGAAGTAGCCCAGCACAGCGGGTGGAATCCTGGGCTAGGAATGAAGTGGGGCAGCCTGTTTCACCCCACTCTGCAGATGAGGAAAACTGAGGCTTAGAGAGCCGACACGGGACCTCAGAGCACAGTGCTGCCCCCTGTCTCCTGCTGTGTGACCTGGAGCAAGGTGCCCCTGTCCTGGAGCCTGGGTCTGTCCCTCTGGACAGTGGGGTTGAGCATTCTTCCTTGCTTACCGGCTCCAATGACGATGCCGGGGGGCACAGAAGTGCTCCGTAAACCAAGCTGAACCAGAGAACTGTGATGACCTGTCCTTAAATTATCGCTGTATCCTCCATTCCGTCATACAACTCACCGCACTCCTAGCCTCTGGCCTGGGTGCTGGGGAGGCCCAGGTGAACAAGACAGCTGCAGCCAACTCCCAGGCTCCCTCAGGGAAGCTCCCCAGCTCCCTGTCCCCCCAAGCCTTGGAGGGGCCCCCCTACCTGGCCTTAGAGCTCTGTTCCGCCCCCTACTCCTCACCCCACTGTGGACAGTGGCAGGGCTGAGGCAGCTACTGAGGCTGCTGGCCGAGCAGGTGCACCCCTGGGCTTGCAGCCAGGCCACCCTGGGCAGGGCTTATTCCCAAGCCTGCAGTCAGCATGCTTTGTCCTTCCCTGAACAGCTAAGGGACTGATGAGCCGGAATCTGGTCGATTCTACTGGGAACCTCAGCTCCCTGCTTCTTTGCTGTGTGATCTTGAGCAAGTCACTTCACCTCTCTGAACTTCCATTTCCTGTGTTGTAAATGGGGCTGAGAGCACCTGTCTTTCAGTGTCCGTGTGCCTGGCACAAGGCAGGTGTTCGCTCATACGCAGCCTCCTCCAGCCCCAGGGATCGGGAGCAGTCAGGGAGAGCTCCAGGCAGGAAGTGCTTCCTGTGCGGGGCTGCGTGCGGTTTGGGCGGGCAGAGAGAAGGCCATCTTGTGCCTGCCACAGCCTACTGGAGGAGGGTGTTTGAGCCCCAGCCTGGTCAGGCTCAGAACACTGGCTCCCAGGCTGGGGGTGAGAGGTGAGGACTTTTGCATATAGATACTGAGCTGTTGGCCTGTGGATATTTGCTCTCCCAAGGACTAGGGTTTGCAAAGCAAATTCCCCAGGGCTCAAGCAAGTCTGATTGGTAGGCTGGCTCCCCGGCAGTGGTCTTGGGCAGGTCTCTTCCTTCCTCTCTCTGCAGAGCCTCAGTGCCTTCGCCTCCACAGGGGGCTGGCAGTACCTCTTGCGCTTGCTTTTCGAGGAACGATCAGAGGAGAGAATTGGCATGGGAGTTTCTTAGAGCTAGAGATGAGATTGTATCCCTAGTGAGGGCTTTCTCCCGCAGTTGCAGCAGGCTTCCCACCTCCGGGGCCAGGAAAAAAGGCTGAAGGCACTTGGTTCTGGTTTTGCCTCTCAAACAGCTTCATTCAAGCCGCAGTCCCAGTTAGGCCGGTCGGTCTTATGAGAGCCTTGGTAGGAGCAGGAGTGACTGGGACCCACCCCTGTGCAGCAGGGGCCCTGTAAGGTTCCTGCTTGACCTACTCTGCGTCACGGGAAGACTCGGGTCCTCTGGAAGACAAGCTAGCCCCCCCCCCTTCACCCTGCCCTGGTTGAGTAAAAAAGGCCTTCTAACCGCACAGGCCTGCCACAGACTCGCCACAGGTGAGGGCGGCCACACACATGTCCACTGTGGCACACTCGTAGGCAGGAGCCCCAGACCCCCCTAGCCTCAGCCCCAGAGCCCTCCACAGTGCACATCCCCGGGGATCAAGCGCCACCCGGGGCTGTGCCTGTTTCCTGTGGCCAGCTTTCCAGCAGTGTGGTTTGGGTCATGGAGCAAGAAGCCCCGGGTCTTGCCCAACTGCCCCGTGTCCTGAGGAGCACATGTGCCCAAGTGGGTGGGGAGGGTGGGGGGCAGGTGCTCTGGGGCCATTTACCGCCCCACCCCCGTCTGCGGATGGGTCTGTGGGGTTGGCTCTGCAGCCTGGGGGCCCTGCAGCAGGGTGCAGGGAGGGGGCTCTGGGTGGGTGCTGAGGTCTGCACATGACCTGTGCCCCCTGAGGGAGAAGGCAGCCTGGAGGTGTGGTTCCCCAGGCTGCCCTGTTTGGGGGCTGAGGATCCCATGGGCACAGGGATGGTAGACACTAGCCCCGGCTTGGTGGGCGTAACTGACGGTTGCTCTCTCCCCTCCGCAGGATGGCCGAGCCTCGATTTAACAACCCCTACTTCTGGCCCCCTCCTCCCACCATGCCCAGCCAGGTAAGCTCAAAGTCACCCCTGCGGCTGTGCCCTGGATTTTGGCTGTGGCCTGTGGGGCGGGTCCAGGGGGCTGGTGGGGTCTGGCGGCAGGGGGCTGGGAGAGGGGCAGGGCGTGCCCCTAGCCCCCCTCAGCCCCTCTCGGCTCCCACCCACAGCTGGACAACCTGGTCCTGATTAACAAGATCAAGGAGCAGCTGATGGCCGAGAAGATCCGGCCGCCTCACCTGCCACCCACATCAGCCTCGTCACAGCAGCCACTGCTCGTGCCGCCGGCGCCCGCCGAGAGCAGCCAGGCCGTGATGTCACTGCCCAAGTTGCAGCAGGTGCCAGGGCTGCACCCGCAGGCCGTGCCACAGCCTGACGTGGCGTTGCACGCGCGGCCAGCCACCAGCACGGTCACAGGTGCAGTGGGTGGACCTGGGTGGAGCGCAACGGGTGAACAGAGGGTGGGACAGACAGCGCTGGGGAGGGGGGTGGTGGTGGAGGTAGAACCTTGGAGAGGCCAGGTTGATGGGCCAGCCACAGCCCCCATACTGACCCCCACCCTGTCCTGGGAGGACTGCCTTCCCCCAGTGGCCCAGCTGGGGCCAGAGGCTCACTGGGAAAGCCAAGGCAACAGAGAAGACCCTGGCCGGTGTAGTAAGTGAGGGGAGACTTTGCTGGAGGAACTGAAATGCAGGGAGGGGTTATCCGCAACCCCCGACAACGCAGCCGAAGAGAAGATGTGGCTTTGAAGGGGATGCGGGCGGAGAGAGCTTGGGCGCAGGAGCCTCTGTGCCTGGGGAAGACAATGTGATGCTGCCGCTAAAGTCCTCCCCACCTGTTGAGCACCCATGTGTTTGCCAGTATTCAGTTTTCTGCCCTCTGCTGCCCTGTGAGTTGGGTGCTGTTAGTATTGCGGTACACAATGGATTATTAAAGGAGTTATTTATTTGAAAGAGCGATAGAGAGAGGGAGGGAGAGAGAGAGAAAGAGAAATCTTCCATCTGCTGGTTCACTCCTCCAGTGGCTGCAAAAGCCAGGTCTGGGCCACGCTGATGCCAGAAGCCAGGAACTCCATCCGGCCTTTTCAGTGGACTTTATCCACTGAAGGGGACATCGTGGGTCAGTGTCGAGGGCTTGGAGCCCCCAGTGGCCTCTGGAAAGCCTGGTGGGAAGCCTTCTGCAGAGGGTCACTGCAGCAGGACCTGTGTTCCTGGCCTGGCTTGCCCCTGCCACCAGCCGGGCCCTCTCCCTCTCCCTCTCCCTCTCCCTCTCCCTCTCCCTCTCCCTCTCCCTCTCCCTCTCCCTCGCCGTCACCCTATCCCTCTCCCTCGCCCTCTCCCCTCCCCCTACTCCTTTCCTTCTCTCTTCCCCTCTCCCTCCCCTCCCCCTCCCTCTCTCTCTCCCCCCTCCTCCTTTCCTTGGAGATACCCAAGAATTCTAGGGGTCTGGTGATCCTCATATGGGCCCCAGCCGCACTGTACACATCTCCTGTTATTATGATTTCATTAAACTTGTTTTTTTCATTATGAAAGTAATATTAAAAAAGTAATGTAAGCATATTAAGGGAAATTTGGAAAAAAAGAGAAACTAAAGAAAAAAATAACCACTCATAATCTCCAGCTCCTAAACCCAGAAGCTTAGAGAGCCGTTTGGTCCATTTCCTTCCTTTTTCATATCCGGGCTTGTTTTTTTTTTTATTTTCATCTGCGCGTGTGTTTTGCTGAGCTGGTCTTACGGCCACTTTATCATAAACACATTTATCGCACTTTCTGTTATGAAGGTAATGCATAGTTACTATGGAAAGCGTAGATCGCAGACAAGTTTTCATATGTTATCTCTAAAATTTATTTTATTTTATTCTTTAATCACAGATGTAAGAGATGGATGAATTCACCAGGTAAAAGATTCAAATAATATAGAAGCAGATAGACAGAGTCTGACAGTCTCCTGTTTCCCCGAAATTCTTCTCCCGTGCTGGAGAGATCCCCAGTTAGCTGCTGGCTGTGTCGATTCCCCTACACACGTGCGCACACGCGCACACACACTCACACATGTGTCGTCCACACAGATGGATGTGGTTTTACTGTGTGTTTTTTTTTAAATAGACGGATGCAAATCTGAGCTTCCCTTTGCCACGGGCGGCCCGTGTTGGCGGTCGGGCTGTGTCCCTGCTCTGTAGCTGTGTGGTTTCCGGGGCCGAGCAGTCCTCTGTGTGCACTTCCTCGGGCCGGGCTGGGGACAAGCAGGCTGTGTCTCGTCTGGGCTGCTCACAGTTGCACAGGACAGGCCCCGTGCACACAGATCTTTGGGCTCCTATGCAAATATGCCTTTAAGGTAGATTTCTAGAAATAGAACTGCTTGCTCAAAAGTTGTGTCTTCCGCTGCCTGCCGAGGGCCACACCCCATGCCTGTGCCCCACCCCGTGTGAAAGCGAGCAGAACTCGCCACCCGGGAGTCCCTTTCCCACACACAAATTATTGATTTTTCAGAAAAGGAATTCAAATCTCATGATAGATCTAGTTTTTGACCTTTTGTCTACTTAACAATATGACTATTTCTAGGCCCCTCAGTTTTAAAAGAATAATTACAGAAGTTTAAAAAAACAGTTCACTGTTAAAAGAATCAGAGGATGCAGTTAAGTCCTTTTTTAAAAAAAAGATTTATTTATTTTTTGAGAGGTAGAGTTACAGCCAGAGAGAAGAAGAGAGGGAAAAGGAGGGAGGGAGGGAAAGAGAGAGAGAGAGAGAAAGTCTTTCATCTGCTGGTTCACTCCCCAAATGGCCATAACGGCTGGGGCTGGGAGAGAAGCCAGGAACCAGGAGCTTCTTCTGGGTCTCTCATGTGAGTGCAGGGGCCCAAGCACTTGGGCCTTCATCTTCTACTGCTTTCCCAGGGGATCAGTAGGGAGCTGGAACGGAAGTGGAGCAGCTGGACTTGAACAGGTGCCCATATGAAATGCTGGCACTACAGGCCCCAAGTTAATAGTTTTTTTAAATTACTGCTAATTCTACCATCCGTGTCTCGTACACGGATACAGCTTAGCCTGCTGATCTTTCTGTCCCTGCACATGCAGAGTTTAAAACATAGTGTCCTTTTGGGGGGCAGTTGGTCAGAGGACTCGGGTGACTGCTGCTGCGCCCTGCACCCAGGTGCCTGTCTCAGTGCGTCCTGGCAGTGAGCCTGCTGCACCCAGTCTTCTGGGATTTCCAGGGCAGCCTGGTCTTCAGGCATCCACAGCATTGTGGGAAGGGGAGGCTCAGCCAGGTGGGGGACCCCGGGGTCCCGGAGGCCCTGCAGCCCCAGGCCCAGCCCTTGTGTCTTCTTTGCAGGTCTGGGGCTGTCCTCCCGGACTCCGGCTGTGAGCACGTCCGAGTCGAGCACGGGCACGGGCACGGGCACCGGCACGGGCACCAGCACCCCGTCCACGCCCACCACCACCAGCCAGAGCCGCCTCATCGCCTCGTCCCCCACCCTCATCTCAGGGATCACCAGCCCCCCCCTCCTGGACTCCATCAAGACAATCCAGGGCCACGGCCTGCTCGGCCCCCCCAAGTCTGAGCGCGGCCGCAAAAAGATCAAGGCGGAGAACCCAGGTGGCCCGCCGGTCCTCGTCGTCCCCTACCCCATCCTGGCCTCGGGCGAGACTGCAAAGGAGGGCAAGACGTACAGGTGGGGGTCTTGGTGGACCGAGCATCACACCCCGGGGGCTGGATAAGAGGGGACCCAGAGGGGCGAGGCTCCCGGCCAGCCCCGCCCACACCCAAGGCCCCGCCCCTCCTCTCCTTAAGCAGTGGCCTGCTCTAGGAGCTCTCCCAGAATGCCAGTGCCATGGCTGCCCCTCCAGCAAGTCCGGAGTTACTGTTGGAGGCCGGGGTGCCGCAGGTGCAGCCAGGTTTGAGAACCACTTGGAGCGCTGGGACCTCCAGGCTGTGGCCCTGGCCAGGCTCAGGCCTCCCGTCTTCCCGTGAGGTGCAGCACCGTGAGGTGCTCCCCCGGCTGCTACACAGGTCCCCCACCCCGAGATGTAAGCACATCCTACTCCAGGTCAGCAAATGCCCAGGTTGGCGGCCACCCCCTGTCCCTGCCAGGTGGGTCTGTGTCCCCCGACCTCCTCACTGGCCAGATCTGCCCTGGGTAGATGTACGGGTTGGGAGCTGGGGGGCGGGGATCTCCCAGGTGTGAACCTGCCTCTTGCCCGACAGGTGTAAGGTTTGCCCGCTGACCTTTTTCACCAAGTCTGAGATGCAGATCCACTCCAAGTCGCACACAGAGGCCAAGCCCCACAAGTGCCCGCACTGCTCCAAGTCCTTTGCCAACGCCTCCTACCTGGCCCAGCACCTGCGCATCCACCTGGGCGTCAAGCCCTACCACTGCTCCTACTGTGATAAGTCCTTCCGACAGCTCTCCCACCTCCAGCAGCACACCAGGTAGGTGGCGTGCCCGGGGCTTCCAGCTCAGTGCCTGGGCCTGGTACGTGGAGCGGGTGCAAGGAGGGGCACCATTTACTTGGCATTCCAGGCCGTTGGCTGTGTGGCTCCTTGGACCTCTGACTGTTGTCCCCTCCCCCCCAGTTCCTCACTTCCAGTTCTTGCACCTGCTGTGCCCTTCACCTGGGATACCCTCCCCCATTTCCCATCTCTTAGCCCAGCTTTCTCCAGGAAGTCCTCCCAAGGTGTCTCCAGCTGTGGGCGGGGCCTGGCCTCTCCCCTCGGGCACTGTGCATCCCCATCACGGCACCGCTGCCCCGGTCACGTCCTTACCTGTCTGTCTGCCCCCCTTTCTCAGCACACTGGGGCTCTCGAAGGCAAGGGCTCGGTCTCCATCATCTCTGCCTCCCCAGCATGTGGCACGTGACAGGCGTGCTGAGTCCTTGTGCAGTAAACGCAGCCAGTTTCTGCAGAGTTCGCGTTTCATGTTGAACAAATAGTGGCAGAGCCCCTGCAGACCGGGCCGAGGGTCCAGCAAGGAAGGAAACAGACAACAACCCCTGCCCTCTGGGGGCTTCCAGACAAGTGTGTGAAAGGCAGAGGCAAAGGTGCACGTTTGCTTTCAGGAGGGAGGTACAGACATCAGAAAGTCTGGCCCCCAAAGGAAAACACGCTGGGTGTCCCAAGAGACGAGCCGAAGGTTCCCCAAGATCACCGTTCCTCCGTCCGGAGGGCGGGAGCCCCGGTTTGAGTAGCTCTGATGCCGGGGCCCAGGCAGTCATTGCCGTGGAGTTTGTCACATCCAGAAAGAGCTCACGGCTGTGTCTGTCAGAGGGATTAATAGAGAGGCCGGTGTTTGTGTTGCTGGCTGTGGGGGCTTAGTTATGTGTGTATCGCCATTGCTGTTTTTATTATTATTATTATTATTATTATTATTATTATTGATAGGCAGAGTGGACAGTGAGAGAGACAGAGAGAGACAGAGAAAGGTCTTCCTTTGCCGTTGGTTCACCCTCCAATGGCCGCCGCGGCCGGCATGCTGAGGCCGGTGCACCGCGCTGATCCGAAGGCAGGAGCCAGGTGCTTATCCTGGTCTCCCATGGGGTGCAGGGCCCAAGCACTTGGGCCATCCTCCACTGCACTCCCAGGCCACAGCAGAGAGCTGGCCTGGAAGAGGGGCAACCGAGACAGAATCCGGTGCCCCGACCGGGACTAGAACCCGGTGTGCCAGCGCCGCAAGGCAGAGGATTAGCCTACTGAGCCACGGCGCCGGCCTCCATTGCTGTTGAACCTGTGCGCCCGAGGGTGCAGGATGCCTCACCTGCTCTGCCTCTCTGACTTGGGGCTGCTGTGTCTTAGGCTCCTCAGGAGAAGCGAGCGGCTTTCCAAGGCTCCTAAGGCGCTGATCTCAAAATAAGTACATAGATACATAATAAATAAATAATAAAATAAAGAAAAGAACTTGCAGCACTGATCTGACCACAGAAGTTTGTTGCAGCAATTTTTTGAGTTTGCCACTGCTTTTATCATTTATTTGAATGTGGCCAGTTTTGTTTGCGTAGGGGTGCGTAACAAGTTGTTGATTGATTTAAAAAATCATCCTAGTTGTATGGCCCTTAAAACAAGAGCATGTGATACAAAGGCTTGAGAGCTTAACTTCTGGCAGGAGACTTTATAAAACCTCGAGTCAGAATTTTAATCGTGTGTGTGTGTGTGTGTGTGTGTAGCAGAAAAACAATTCATGCTGCCCTATCAGGGACTGGAACCGAGACCCGTCCAGCCAGACTGCCAGACTGTGCCCACACAGCCCAGCACAACCCTGCTTTTGGAGAATCCTCGCGTTTATCGACATTTCTAGACTCAAAGGAATTGACAGTATTTTTTTTTTTTCCCCGATCGTAAGGCCTGGGATTCCACACACCCTGGAACGGGTTCCAGCCAGTTTCCTGGAGGGGCAAGGAGGCCTCCTTCCCCCATTTGAAGCACTAGCTTTCTCTCGGGCTTGTCAAGCCTAATTCAATGAGATTTGTCTTCAAGTGTGGCATTTCTGGCACGGTGGTGGTTGCAGATTTGATTTACCCAATTAAATCCTGCTGGAAGGAGGACAGATTCTTACTGAGCCTATTGACAGAACTAATGATCGGAGAAAGAAAAGGCTCTCCGTGGAGGCGCTGCAGATTTTTTTTCTGGCAATTATTTCGAGCCATTTTGTACACAAGGCTAATTGCCGATGTTGTTTTTCAATGGGATTCTTATTTTAAAATTTCCTTGATAACGTATTAGTTTATATGCTCAATTTTTATAGTTCTGCCACCCTCGCCCCCAGCATTCTTAAGACTTAGTGAGAAGGAGGCTTAGGGAGTGTTCGATTACAGTTAGCTAACGAGATCCTGCAGAATTGAGGGTTAGAGCCAGATCCAAGGCAAGGGCAGGGTGTAGACCGTGGATGGTTACCCACAGTGAAGTCAGCTGGAGCCAGTCCTGTTCCCGGGGTCTGGGCTCAGGGCGTCCACTCTGCACAGCTGTCTACTTCCGGACGCGGGACTCGCGGATCCCGGGATCCCGCCGTGGCCTCTGGCGCTGTCTGCTCCTGGATGTCAGCTGCAAGCCTGCGCCCGTTTGTCTGCTCCTGCAGGAGGAGCCCAGCGTCACTCCTTCTCTTGCTGTCTGTCCCTGAACACTCAGTTTCTGACTTGCAGCTCAGGGCAGATGCCTTTAGGCTTGATAAGGGGGAGCCTCAGACCTGTGCATCAGTCCAGAGGGTTTGCAGGCGTGGAGGCGGAGGGAGTCGTCCCGAAAGGGGCCATGCATGACCTGAAGTTGGGGTTAAGAACCTGGGATGGGGCCGGCGCTGCAGCGTTGTAGGTTAAACATCCACCTGCAGCATCACATCCCACGTGGGCATCGATTCAGATTGGCCCTCTGCCTCTCTGTGACTCTGACTTTCAAATAAATAAATAAATCTTTTTTTTAAAGAACCTGGGATCAGCAGCCTTTGGGGTCTTTTCACTTATGTCCCACAGCAGGAGTTACACAGATGGTTACTGGTCGGTGTCTAAAGACTAAATCTTTTCATTTGTATTTATTTATTATTTTTTTTAAAAGATCTTTTATTTATTTGGAAGTCAGAGCTAGAGAGAGAGAGAGAGAGAGAGAGAGAGAGAGAGGTCTTCCATCCACTGGTTCACTCCTCAGATGGCCACAATGGCCAGGGCTGAGCCAGGCTGAAGCCCGGAACCAGGAGCTTCTTCCGGGTCTCCCATGTGGGTACCGGGGCCCAAGCACTTGGGCCATCTTCTGCTGCTTTCCCAGGCCACAGCAGAGAGCTGGGTTGGAGGTGGAGCAGCCGGGACGCTCACTGGCACCCTTACGGGATGCTCTCGTGGCAGGCAGCTTCACCTCTGTGCCACAGCGCTGACCCTGGGACAAAATCTTCTTAAAGAGGCATCAGCAAAGATGATTGTGTTGGTCTCTGTACATGAACATTTTTTAAAGATTTATTTTTTTTAGATTTATTTATTTGACAGTTACATACAGAAAGAAGGAGAGGCAGAGAGAGAGAGGTCTTCCATCCTCTGGTTCACTCCCTAGTTGGCCGTAATGGCTGGAGCTGCATTGATTCAAAGCCAGGAACCAAGAGCTTCTTCCAGGTCTCTCATGGGGGTGCAGGGGCCCAAGGACTTGGGCCATTTTCTACTGCTTTCCCAGGCCGTAGCAGAGAGTTGAATGGAAAGTGGAGCAGCCAGGACTCAAACCAGTGTCCATATGGGATGCTGGCACTGCAGGCACTGGCTTTACCCGATACACCACAGTGCCAGCCCCTGCCCATCTTAAAAAAGTATACAAAATGTGTATATTTATTGTGTATTACATATATATTCCCATATTTCCATATGTTTAAAATTAACCCAGGGAGCCTGCACCTGTCTTGTGTTGAGTTGCAACTTTTGTGGCTGCGCTGATATTTGGCTAATTAAAAAATACAGAGACTATGACGAAGCAGGCCCGAGCGCACCCCTCTGTAAAGCGAGGGATCCGATCTTTGGTATTGCCCAGTGGCCATCAGGAAGCTCTGAGAACACTGCATGTAACAGACAACCTGCCAGTGTTATTATTCTGAGTGAGGGGCCGGGGTCTGAGGACGGGACTGCAGGACGGCACGGGTTGGCAGGATAGGCAAGGCGCAGAACGCTCGCTCGTCCAGAACCTCAGCCCAGGAGCAGGTTGAGATGAGTGCGAAGAACTCTCTTTTCCACAGGTAGACTTGGCCTTAAAAATATCATTTAAGAATGTGACCCCCAAAACCAACAAGAAATGAACAGGCCCTGGCAGGAGAGGATTTTCTAGAATGTTCCTTGGCCCAGGCATTGTTCTCTGTTCTGAGGGCACACTTTTTTCGCTCTCTTTTTCTCCCCTTTGGCATGATTCGAGTTCCTAAGTGCAGGAAACCAAACCAACAAGTTAAGAGGATTCTGTCGATTTGTAAGTCACCAAGATTAACGAGGTGCCCTAACAGGCAAGAGGTGGGTGTCCCAGCTGCCCCAAAGCCCCCGAGTCATCGAACAAACAAACAACAAAAAGCCAAATGCAAAGAAGAAGCAGGGTCCCCACGCCTCGTCGTCTGCTCCTCCACAGAAGCCCTGTGTCGTTCCCCGTCCCTTATAGGGACCAGACGACCGGCTCCTGGAGTCAGACCCACCCTCCCAGCGTTCCTGCCACTAGGGAAGGGGCCGAAAGCAGCCCCACCCAGCAGAGAGGGAGCCGCGAGCGCGTGTCGCCGTGACAGCACGGAGGGTCTCCAGGGGAGTGGTGTGACGGGCGGGGAGGAGGAAGGGAGAGCAGGTGACTTTCAGAGCATCGCCTCCGCCTCCGTGCGGACTTCAGAAGGACCAGCCCTCTGAGCGTGTCCTGACAGCAGGCAAGCAGGACGCTCGTCCCGCAGGAGAGACAGCAGCGGTGTCTCGTGCAGTGAGCAGACGTGCCTGGGTCATCGCGTGGCGGCAGATGTGACCAAGTGGCTTCGTGGCTTCGGGAGGGGGTTGGTAAACCACAGGAACGGCCCCCAGTTCTGTCTGTCTGCAGACCCAGCATGAGACAGAGGGAGTCTGGGTTTGTTTGTTTGTTTATGCAGGGAGCAAAGTGTGTTTGGTTTTTGTTTTGCTTTCCCTGACTGCAATGTCCTGTAGCCGCCTAATGGTGATGATAGTGGGGAAGGTGTCGTTTGGTGTCCTCGGCTCTGATGGTAATAACGTAGCAGCAGCTGAACAACGGTCCCCCGGCCAAGAGCTCCTGTGTGTCCGGCCTGCGGACGAGATAGCCGGAAAGTCCTATACATCTTGAGTTTGTTTTTTTTTTTAATTTTTTATTTTTTGGACAGGCAGAGTGGACAGTGAGAGAGAGAGACAGAGAGAAAGGTCTTTCTTTTGCCATTGGTTCACCCTCCAATGGCCGCCGCGGCCGGCGCGCTGCAGCTGGTGCACCGTGCTGATCTGAAGCCAGGAGCCAGGTGCTTCTCCTGGTCTCCCATGCGGGTGCAGGGCCCAAGCACTTGGGCCATCCTCCACTGCACTCCCGGGCCACAGCAGAGAGCTGGCCTGGAAGAGGGGCAACCGGGACAGAATCCGGCGCTCCGACCGGGACTAGAACCCGGTGTGCCAGCGCCGCAAGGCAGAGGATTAGCCTAGTGAGCCATGGCGCTGGCTTGAGTTTGTTTTTCTGCACTAGAGATAATGAATTTGAAAAATGTCATGGAGAGGGAGACATCCCAAGGGATGTTGCTTTCATTGTATCTGCCATTGTTTCAGTTGCAAAGTCCAAGATGGCTGAAGCCATTCAGTCTCATGTGAGTTTAATACCTGGGAAAGAAAAGTGAAAGCTGACGAGTCCTTAGTAATCTTATCTAAATATTGAGTACATTTCCTCTTCACTAATGCGCTAATGCCAGAATTTGTTTTACCACACTGAAAGTGGGCGTCGCAACAATAGCCTATGAACACCTGTCGCATAAGTCATTTCGTCCCTCAGCTGTCATCAGCTGGGTTGTTACACTCACTTTAGAGCTGAGGGAGCTGGGTTCGTGGGGGCAGAGTCACTCGCCCAGGATCACCCAGCTAGGAGGCGGCAGAAGGGGAATTGGAGTGAGTGCCCCAGGCATGCGCGTGCTGCTGGGGGGAGGCAAGGGGCTGGGCTGCCAGGCTGAAGGAGGGGCTCACGGGGGCTGGGCTGCCAGGCGAGAGAGCAGCAGGAGCCCGCGGAGCCCCTGGGCTGGGCCTGGCCCACGGGAGTGCAGGAGCCATCCCTGGTGCCATCTTGAGCTCACTGCTGCCTGAGGAGGTGTGACCGTCAGGGGCGGGGGTGCCAGGGAAGATGCCCTACAAGGAGAAGATTCTGACCTGAGCGTTGGGGGCTTGGACCTGACCTGAAAGTCGGGACTGCAGGCGAGCGCACTGTGTTCAGTGGGAACAGGCAGCCTGGTCCTCGGTGCATCCGGCTTCCCCACCAGCCCAGCGCCTGCGGTGGTGAGAGGCAGGCCTGGCCCCCAGGACTCCCACGGGGAGCTGGGCTGGCTGGTGGGTGTGGAACACCCGTGGGAGGGAGGGAGAGATGCAGAGGTTGCGGAGGAGCCCTGAGCTGAGCGTGGAGGGGGCTGTGCCCCCACCCCCACCCCCACCCCCACCCCCAGCCTGAGGGCAAAGGGCATTCCTGGGGAGAGGAACAGCAGGAGCGAAGGCTCAGAGGCCTGGAGGGGGACCCACCTGCATGGGTGTTGGGGGAGGGGAGCGTCCGAATTTGAGGCCGGAACGTGGTCCCTCGCCTCAGTTGCCGTGTTTCCGTGGCACCTGTTACCTTCTGTGGTGGTCCACCCGCGTGCTGCCTCTTGCTGCTTGTTCAGGCGGTGGTTTGTGTCTGTTTTGTTCACGGATGTCTGGCAAGCACCCAGCATGGTGCCGGGTGCACAGGAGTCTGATGTGATAAATGTTGAATGAATGAATGAATGAAAGTAATAGTGGCCACTGTTTATTGAGGGCCAACTGTGTGCCAGTGCCAGGCTAAGCCCCTGACGGGTGTTGTTCACAAAGCTCAGGAAGGTGGCGGGGAGAGAGCTGCATTTTTATACGCTTTTTACAGATGAGGAAACAGGTGCAGGGATTTGCCCAGGGAGTCAGTGGTGGAGCCTGGATGAGACCTCCAGAACGGGGAGTGGGGGCGGGGGGGTGGGGGGGACAGCAGGCACCTGACACGGAAAGCGGACAGGAAGTGGGGAGGGAGGCAGAGGAGCGGGGAAGGTCTCCCGGAGCCAGGAGTCTGCGTGCTCCGTGTGTGCTCTGGAGAAGCCGGGCCGGGTCTCCGTGTGGGCACTGGCTTGGGGTTGGGCGGAGCGGGGACCTTGGGGGGCTGGGTCGGGAGACCTGGTCAGCGAGGTCCCCAGCTCCTGCCACGGCCACCGGGGAGAGTGGGTGGCGTGGGGCTCCCGAGGCCGTGGCGGCGGCGGCGGTGGGGGGGCCCTGCCTCACTGGACTGCCCGTTGCAGAATCCACACAGGCGACAGACCCTACAAGTGCCCACATCCTGGCTGCGAAAAAGCTTTCACTCAGCTCTCCAACCTCCAGGTGAGTGCTGCCTGCTCCCCCTCCCCGGGCCGGGAGCCTGTGCGGACCCAGGACCCCTGGGCTGGGGGACCCGGCTGCCTTGTGACCCCCACCCCCCACCCCACTGTGCTCCCTGCAGTCTCACCAGCGCCAGCACAACAAGGACAAGCCCTACAAGTGTCCCAACTGCTACCGGGCCTACTCAGACTCCGCCTCCCTGCAGATCCACCTCTCGGCCCACGCCATCAAGCACGCCAAGGCCTACTGCTGCAGCATGTGCGGGCGGGCCTACACCTCGGTGAGTCCTCGCTCACTGTCCCCACCCTCCAACACCCCAGGGTCACAGGGAAGGGCAGAGCCGGCTTTGTGCTTCCCGCCTTCGTCTGTAGCTGCCCGGGCAGGGCCCCCAGTCTGGTTCCCGGGGCCCTGGGACACCCTAGGTGGGTGGAGGTGGGGTGAGGGGTGCGGGAGAGACAAGCGCCTTCCTGGTGGCAGGGAAAGCTGCAACCCCCACCGTGGCCACAAGGTGGCCCCGTGACACGGCCCAGAACAGCCCTGGATGGGAATTCCACACCCAGCGGCTTGGTCGGATATTCTGCCTAACAGACCTCCTAGACCCCACGTAGGGACCGCTGAGCCTCTGTTTCCTCGTCTGCGATGGAGGCGCCAGCAGAGCGGTCGGCTGCGCACTGCAGTCTGATGAACGTTTGCCGGTGCAGCGATGGAGGCTTGGGCCGGGCCCTTAGGAGTCAGGATGAACCAAACACGGTGCTGCCCCCGGGAACGGCTAGGAGCTTCTGCTAGAGACAGGCACGGGACAGGGCACCGCGTGTGCAAACGTGCAATGGCCGTCCGTCCTCAGCCCTGCATGGCAACAGGTTCCCAGCCCTGATCCCAGACGTCGGGCAGGATACCTGGGGGCTTCCCTGCGCACGGTCAGCGGCGTCCCTGGCCTCTCCCCGCCAATGCCATTAGCCACCTCTCTGTAAGCTGTGACAGCCTGGAGGGTGTCCTAGGTTGGGACGTCACCTGTGATTGACAGCAGTGCTCCAAAGGAGGCGCGTGCCCCGGGAGGGGCAGGACAGAGAGGCCATCCGGGGCAGGGACATTTCCACGGAGCCTGGAGGACGGGTAGGTGAGGAGGAGAGAGGCGCTGACTGTTTGGCCGAGCGTCGCCCATGGGGTTGTGAGCGCAGGCACGGTTGGTGTGGTGCAGGGACCAAAAACAGATTCAGCTCACGCAGGGCCCCTGTGTGGAAGTTTGCATTTTTTCCCAGGTGGAATGGGAGGCCAGCAGGAGACCAGCAGGGAAGATTTTTTTAAAATTTTATTTATTTTTAATTTTTTTGAAAGGCAGAGTGAGACAGGCACATTTTTTCCTTCTGCTGGTTCACTCCCCAAATGTCCGCAATGGTCATCATGCTGGGCCAGGCTGAAGCCAGCAGCCAGGAGCCTCACCAGGGCGCCCACATGGGTGCCAGGGGCCCAGGCACGTGAGCCGTCACCTGCCGCCTCGCAGGGTGTGCGTGGGCAGGAAGCTGGATCAGAAGTGGAGCCGGAACCGAAGCCTCGCACTGCCACGTGGGATGCAGGCGTCCCACCTGATGCGCCGAGTGCCCGCCCCGAGGACGGTGTTCTTGGGCGGTGCCTCTGGCTGGGGGCAGCCAGCGTGGCTGAAGGCGGGGTGCTCAGCAAGCTGTCCCATGCCAGCCAGGGCTGCTGCTTGCCAAGTGCTGGGAATTCGACATCTCCCCTGTCCTGGAGTTCAAGGTCAGAGCAGAGTTGATCATGTGTCTCAGAGCAGACTTGGGGGCTTGGCTTCCCCCTGAGAGGACCCATTGAGCAAGTGCCGAGTTCCAGGTGCCTTGGGCCTTCTGGAATGAACCACTGGGCCTGCGGAAGGAGTGGGTGCCACACCCCATCCTGCCTGCTGGGGCCTTTATCCACATCACATCAGCAACCCCTTGAGGATCTTCCCTCCCCCTCCCTGCTTACAGAGGGGGGAAACTGAGGCTTGGGAGGGTGAAATGCCTTGTCCAGGGTCCCACTACTCTGAGAAATGGCAGAGCCCTGGGCAGACCCGGGCCTACTGGGAACAGCAGGTAGGTGCAGGGAATCCTGCAGGCCCCCTGCCCTGGGACAACAGGACAGGCAGTAAAGTAGGCGCTGTCGAGGGGTGAGCCTGGTGCCAGGGCACTGGCTTGCACTCCAGCAGGTGAGCCAGAACTCTCCTGCCCTGGCAGCAGTGCAGTCCATGCCGTGGCTCTAAACCAGTGCTGGATGTCCCTAAGGCTGTGGCCACCACCAACCAGCAGCTGGCCCATCTTCCAAGGAGCCCTCCAGTGGCCACTTGGGGAACTGCAGCCTCCTTGCCTCTTTTTTTTTTTTAATAAATCAGGATTATCTTTTTTAAAAGATGTATTTATTTATTTGAAAGGCAAGGTTACAGAGAGAGAGAGAGAGAGGAGAGACAAAGAAAGAGGGGAAGATAGAGATCTTCCATCCACTGATTCACTCCCCAAGTGACCGCCACAGCCAGAGCTGTTCCAGGCTGAAGCCAGGCCAGGAGCTTCTTCTGGGTCTCCCATGCAGGTGCAAGGGCCCAAGGACTTGGTCATCTTCCACTGCTTTCCCAGGCGCATTAGCAGGGAGCTGGATCAGAAGTGGAGCAGCTGGGACTCGAACTGGTACCAATATGGGATGCCGGCGCCACAGTGCCCACCCCTCCTGGCCTTTCTTGCCAGTGCTTACAGTCTCCTTCCTGTCCACAGGAGACCTACCTGATGAAGCACATGTCCAAACACACGGTGGTGGAGCACCTGGTGAGCCATCACTCTCCCCAGAGGACCGAGTCCCCAGGCATCCCGGTGCGAATCTCCCTCATCTGAGCCCCGCCCGGCCCGCCGGCCTGCACCGACCCAGGCTGCACCAGGCCCCGACGCCCTCCAGGGGCCCTCCGGGAACCACCAGGCGCTCTCACGACCTTCCCGACCTTCCAGAAAGCGTGGTCCACAGAAGCCCTGCCCGGTCCAGCTCCGAGGACGGCCAGGCCAGCTGCGAGGTTCTGCAGTGTCCGGTGGCATCCAAAGACGATCTCAGAGCACTTTGAACCTCTGCTGGATTTTCTTTCTGTTTCCCGCCCTTCACTTGCTTCACTGATTTTTTTTTTAAGTTTGTTTTGGAAATAACAGAAAAAAAAGAAGATATTTATTGGTCAGGAAGTTGGTGCTGCTAAGACCGAGACATGAAAAGAACTGGACGGATGGATGCAGAGAAGCAGAGGGCAACATGGGACCTCCTCTAACCGGGCCTTGAAGGAAGGATCAGGCCTGGGTCTGCAAAGGGGACCCCAGGTGGGAGCGGGCAAGAAGCCGCCGGAGCGAGCCCCTTGCCCCTGGCTGCCTGGCCCAGCCCTCCGAGGGCTGCAGCGGCGGCCGGGACTGGCCAGGCTTCAGCAGGCGGAGACGAGAGAGGGGCCGGGGAGATCCGCAGGACCAAAGGGTGCAGTGATGGGCTGTGGGGCCGGGGTGGGCTGGGTGAGACCCGGCCCCTCCCCTGTTGCCCTGAAGACCACCCCAGTCTACCTCGGTGCTGGCCGGGAAACCTATGGGCTACCTCTCCTGCCACCCCAGGCTGTGGGCCTGGGCAGGGAGCGCGCCTGGGACCAGGACCCCTGTAGGGTTTCCTCCAGATGGGGACAGTGCCCAGGGAGGGGGTTGGTTGCCTTCCCTGCTGTCGGGGTGGGGGGGCTCCCCAGCCCCCCACCCCGAGCCCAGGGGAAGAGGGTCCCAGGAGCAGGCCGTGCCCCCAGCCCCCACAGACACACCCCGATCTGAAAGCCATGCGTGTCCCTGTATATAGGAACCATGTACAGAGCCCGGAGAAGCCCCCCACGTTCCCCCGGGGAATAAAAGAAAGCTAGACAGAAACTCATCTATATATTCTGTATCTGGAGTTCCGTTTTGAATATTAACTGTGTTATTTTTATACACTTTTTAAGCCTTAACTCGCCATTGATTTCCCAGTTTGACGATTCCTGGGGTTTCTCCTCCCGCGGGGGTCTCTGCCTCCACCCCACCCCTTGTTTGACTTGCGTCGTCCGAATCTCAGTATTGTAGCTTCTCGTCCGCATGTTACTGCCCTGTAAATACGCTGTGATCCATGCTGTTAACACCCCTTTGCTTTTTAATATGGGACCTCCAGGCCACCGTACTTAGAGACTAGTTACCTTATTAAAAAAAAGAAACCGTCTGTTGGCTTCTCCGTCTGCATCTTGGTGGCAGGGAGGTGAGGGCAGGCGCCCCTCAGGCTGTTCAGGAAGGAAGTTCGCGTCTGGGGAAGGAAAGGGGTGGGGAGCAAGGAGGAAAATCAAGTGTGGGGGGAAAAGCACTAAAGGGGGCAAGAAGCGAAGGAATGATGAGCCCTCTGCTCTCTGTATTTCTCTGTTGTGAAGAATAAACTGTACCTGCACCCGGGCGGCAGCCGTGTGTGGCGTGCTCTGTGCGGGGGCGGGGCGGGGCGCCCCCCACTCTGTGCCTTGCCCCGCCCACCTCAGCCCCCCCCCCCCCCCCGACTTGGGGAAGGGAGCGGCCCCTTACCCTCTCCCCGTGGGCACATGGCTCCTGCGCCGGGAAGCCGGCAGCAGGTGGAGGCGGTGCGTAGGTGGCAGGGGGCTCGGTTGACCAGGCTCGTCGCGTTCTAGAGCGTCCACAGTCAGTGTTGGGCCCATCCGCGGCTCTCGCTTGCCCCTGCTTCGGGGGCAGAGGCACCCCACGCCTCTCTGGGCTGAGGGCCTGATGTGCGGAGGTCACGTTAGGTGTCTGGAGACAGGCCCAGGGAGTCGCCTTCACGTCTGGTTCACCCCATGGAGGCCCGTGAGTCACTTCTCCAGGAGAAGAGCGCGGGAATTACGGCCCCCCAAATCGATCAGGGCTGCCCCCGGGGACCTGGACGTGGCTTAGCCCCGCGTCACCAGGGAGCCCTCCTGGCCCTGTGGGTTGAAACTCTGCTGCAAGGGATGGAGGGTCCCAGGGAGGATTTATGGGCTGGCGTAACGGGGCAGTGGTGGGGCAGCTGCCCACTTGGGGCTCTCAGCATCCGCTTCCTGCGGGGTGAGCAGCCCCAGACTGCAGCATTGTCAGGTCATCTGGCTCTGACTGGGACATGGCGCGGGCTGTGGGACCCACGTTCTTCACCCAGAGCACGGGGTGAAGCCCTCATCTCCACTGTGTCTCCGCGAGGGGGACCCAGCGTGTGTCAGCGTCAGGAGGCAGAATGGGTGTGGGACCCCAAGGACCGGCGTGCTTGCCGGGGATCCCACAGGTTGTCCTGGCTCATGAAAACAGGTGCACACCCCTGCAGTGAGTGATGCCATTGAGATCGACCACAGTGGCGTTTCCACCATGGAGAGTGGCAGACATGGCGATTCCGGGCTGGCTTCCCCCTCCCCCACACCCCACCCCCGAGAGCCAGGTGCTGCGTGTTTACCCAGCACCTGTGCTGCGGATTCTACCCAGGCTCTCCACTCCTAGGAACAAGTTAGTCAGGAGCCAGCGGGCACCTGCAGACTGGGGGCGGGGGTGGCCGTGCTGGGCACAAGTGGACACAGGAGACCCAGAGCCGGTGGTAGCTTGGGTTCCCGTCCGGCTTCATTCTTCGGCTGTGTTTTGTTTCCTGTTTGCTCTCACATTGGTGAGTGAAAGCTGCTGGTGGTGTGAAGTCCGTTCTAGTCTGCGCCCATGAGGGTCACGTGAGGCAAGTAACAAGATGAAAGGAGTTGGTACTGAGGCTCAGGGCTGTGCCTGGCACCTGCAGGGTAACAGTAAATGCAGGTGTTGTCCTTGCTGTGCCTTGGCGTAGTAGCCCTGGTGCATCTGTGTTCCTCGCCATCGGTGATCCCGAAGACACTCCTGAGTTTCTGGGGGTGCCAGGTGAGCTGGCGTGGCAGGGCAGGTAGAGGCTGCACAGGCAGCAGCGACACCCCGGGGACCGGGAGTCTGATTTCACCTGATCGCCCCTGTGGGCCTGGGATTCGTGCTGTGGCCTGCGGCTACGTCCGTGGAGGTAGCTGGAGAAGGAGCTTCCGTTCCTTGGCATTCCTGCTTCAGACTCAGGTCCCTGCATCCCCTGCCCCCTCCCTTCTTAGGTCCCAGGGCTCACTAGGAGGGAGCCATTTCCAAGATGTTGCCCACCCAGCAGCTCCCCTGGGGAGGTCTCCATCAATAGCACACAAGGCTGCTCCTAGCCCAGGGCCTGGACACTTCTTTCAAACAGGAAATGGCTGTTCTTGGGCAAAGTCCTTGCACTCTGAGAACTTGCTGGGGAAGGGGCAGGCAGGGAGAGGGAGGGCAAGTTGTGTTTTCCGGAGCTCTAGAGCAACCCCTGCAAGGAGGGGACTGGCATCCCCGTCGGACAGGTGAGAAACAGAACAGACCCAGCAAAGGTCAGGAACATGCCCACGTCCCACACAGAGGTAGAGGAAGAGTGGATTCACGCCAGGATCTTACTGGCTTTCGGTCAGGTCTCTGAGTGGCCCAGGGTCATTAGGGTTGGTGCATGTCACCCTCGGTGGCCATCACTGGGTAAATCAGAGGACATTTTCCCACCAGTGCAGCCAGAGCATGACCACCTGGTCTTAGGTGTGCCTGGCTGTTCCATAGTCCAAAAAGCCTTCTGGGTTTTGCTCCTGTAGCTCAGGCAGGAGGCCCCTGGGCACTCGAGACTGCGTTTTGGAGGAAAGAAATCCCCTGTGTCATGCCATCAGTACCTGAACCTGCTCATGGAAATGTATAAACATCATCAGGCTCGGGCCAGGTAAACAGCTGGAACTGCTCTCTGCAATGCGAGGTCTGTGACAACACTGCAGAGAAAGGACAGTGTTGTGGCACAGCAGGTTAGGCATAGCAGAGTGCAAGTTTTCTCTCTCTCTCTCTCTCTCTCTTTATTTATTTGAAAGTCAGAGTTACAGAGAGGCAGAGGCAGGGAGAGGTCTTCCACACAATGGTTCACTCCCCAGATGGCCGCAATGGCTGGAGCTGTGTGGATCAGAAGCCAGGAGCCAGGAGCTTCCTCCAGGTTTCCCACAAGGGCTTGGACCATCTGCTGCTTTCCCAGGCCATAGCAGAGAGCTGGATCGGAAGTGCAGCAGTCGGGTCTCGAACCAGCGCCCACATGGGATGTCGGCGCTTCAGGCCAGGGCCACAACCCGCTGCGGCACAGCGCCGGCCCCAGCCTTGGTTCTGCCTGAGGCCTGATGACCATGGTCCCCCAACTCAGAGCCTGTGTTCTAGGAAGTCCACGGATGGACACACTCACCTCCCAGGCACTGTGCTCCACCCCCCCACCCCACCCCCACCCCCCGCCAAGCCCCACCAGCCTTGCGGCCAGGAAATATCATTTTCGTGGACTTAGAAAAGGCCACACGGCCACTTCTGGGACACTTTATTCCGATAGTACTTAAGGCACACAAACGACACCTGCGGGGCACCAGCCACCACCCGGCCGCCTGCCTTCCTGATTTGCAGCAGCGTGTTTGGGCACAGGGACCAACCCGGCTCTCCGCTGCGGACAGCACAGGGACCCACCAGGATTCTCGGGCAGTTCGTTCTTTCTTCGTGCCTCAGTTTCTTTATTTTACAAAAGAGGGTCAGGCGAAAACATCCTTACAGGTGGCATCTGCTCGCTGATGGTGGCAAGGTCAGTGGTGCCCGGTCTCTAGACTGCTGGTCTGCGGCCAGCAGTGGCTCAGCCCAGCAGGAAAGTGCGGGAAGGAGACAGGGCTGGGGCCAGGCTCATACGCGGCTTCTGCGCGGGACCCCGGCTAGCGGGCCTATCCTCCTCCCAGGTCCCACTCCACACCCTCCTGGAGCTACAGGAGCCACGCGGGGCCAGCAGAACCCCGGCAGGCAGGCGGGCTACGCCCGGGCTCTGGCGGTGGCGCTAGGTGCGCAGCAGCGCGTACTCCTTGCGCGCCCAGAGCAGGCGCGGGCGGCGGATCTCGGCCCGCGGGCCAATATCCGGGCTCCAGCAGAACTCGGGCGACAGCACCTTGGCGGGCTTGTGCAGCCAGAAGAACTTGTTGAGGTGGCTCTCGTCGTGCCAGCGCGCCTCGAGGCCGCGCGCGCGGTCCTGCCGCAGGCCCCGCGCACAGTGCGTCGTCAGTCCGCGCAGCGCCGCCACGCTGCCCCCGAACACGGCCGCGTGGTAGTAGAAGTCGCCCTCGCCCGGAGCCAGCGCGGCGGCCGAGCGCGCGTCGCGCTCGAAGGGCAGCAGGCGCCGCGGCCAGTGGTAGTGCCAGGCGTGCAGCTGCGCCACCGACTCGGCCAGCGCCTCGGGCCCGAAGGCGCCGCTGAAGTGCTGGTCCACGTCCATGCACAGCACGAAGTGCGCCTCGCGGCCCAGCCGCCCGGCCAGCGCGGCGCGCAGCGTGGACATGCGAGCCATGGACACGTCCTGCCAGCGCTGCTCGCGCACCACGCGCTGTACGTGCAGCCGGCGTCCGGGGCCCAGCGCCAGGCGTGGCATGGCGGTGGGGCGCTCGGTGAACACGTAGTACAGCACGCGCTGGCCCACCATGAAGTGCTGCTCTGCCGTCTCCAGGAAGCGCGCCAGGTACTTCTCCAGGTACCTACAGGCCGGCCGGGGCGCCCGGGTCAACCCCAAAGCGGCTCCCTGCACGGCCCGCCCACGGGCGCATCCTCCACTCTGGTCTTGTTTCCTAGACCTACCCAAACCAGTGTCCTGAACTCCAGAACCTTCCAATTCTAGAATCTTGGAGTGGCAGATTAAAGAAGCTTGCAGGTGGTGTGCCCCACTTGCCTGGAAGGGCGGGGCACACCTGGGACTGCTTTGGCCAGCAGGACACCTAGGGAGTGAGGCTGGGCTGGACCCTTGGGGGACTGGCATCGTTTGTGCCTGGAGAGCCCCCGGTGGGTCAGCCCTGGTCTCTAGGCTGGCTCCTTCTCAGAGGTCCTGAGCCCCTGGCTGCCGGGCCCTGTGACGCTGGTGTCCAGGGAGGAGGGGGAAGAAGGGGATGGCCCTGGACTCGGCCTGGGAGTCTGGGGCAAGGGTGCTGCCTTTGCCTCTCGCTCCACTGTGGAATCTCAGCCAAGGGGAGCAGGATGCCCCGTGCCCTATACACAGGCACAGCCCTCAACCTCCCTGCCTAGACAGCACCCCCATACCCAGGCCTTACCTGCCCACAGCAAAGACAGTCAGCCCAATGGTGAGGTTCCGCTCTCCTGCCGCTTGCTGGGCCACATCTGGGTCAAAGGTGCCGTCCCAAATAATGGGAGCCCCCCAGGAGGTGCAGGTCAGGACTTCAGGCCGGGCCCTGGCCAGGGCAGGGGTGGGGAGACAGCTCCATTCAGCTGCCTGCTGGAGCCTGCTCTCTGCTGTCTCCCCAGTGCTGGGCCCTAGGGACCTGCAGATGCATCAGACCAGTCCTTGCCCCCCCAAACCCCTGGCCATAAGCAGTGAAGGCGGCTAGAGGACTGTGAGACATGTGACCCTAGGGTTGTGGGCTGAGCTCCTGGCTCTACTGGGGTGGGGGAAGGACAGGGACACCAGGACAGAGGGATGGCCACTCCTTACCAGGGATGTAAGACACCTGTGAAGTTGTCTCCCAGCTGGGACATTGTGGCTGAAGGGCAGAAACCCATGGGGATGAGGACTTCCAGGTGCCTGTAAGATGGGGACAGCTAAGGGGCGTGGGCACCTGCCTGGGGCTGAGCTCGCCACCACCTCCCATCCCTGGAGAGGGCTCTTGCAGAGGTCCACCCTAACCCTGACCCCGGAGTGCCCACCTCGGGTGCTTGGGAAGGGGCTTGTACCTGACGACTGGGAGCCCATACAGGAGCAAGCCCAAGAGGCCAAGTGCAAGTAGGATCAGCCGCCAGAGGGTTTTCTTCCTGGCCCTGGGGGTGAGGGGTGAGGATGGAGAGGAGCATCAGCAATTCATTCAGATATGCGCGTGTATGTGTGCGTGTGCGGGATCCACTGTGCGCTTCCAGTGTTTCAGTTTATTTCCTCTTCTGAATGAGAGTATTCACTGTGCACATGGTGCAGGCACTCGCGGGGATAAATGAGTGTGTATGTGTATATATACATATGCCATGCATAGTCTTCCCCTCTCCCAGCCACTCTGCTCCTGTGTATGGGGCAGCCAGTCTAATATTCTCTTCTTTCTTTTTAATTATTTTTGAGAGGCAGAGAGACTAGGGACAGAGAGCTGTGGTTCCCTCCCAAATGGCTCCGAGCTGGGAGCAGCCGGGAAGCAGGAATGCGCTCCAGGTTTGCATGGGTGGCAGGAACCCAGTTACTTGAGCCATTGCCGCAGCCTCCCGGGGACTGCATTGTTAGGAAGCTGGAATCAGGGGCCAGAGCTGGAGCCAGGGACGGAGCTCAGGCACTCCAGTGTGGGATCTGGGTGTCTTTACTCCCAGGCCAGATGTCTGCCCTGCTGCCCCACTAGTGGCCGTGGAGGGGCCCAGCTGGTCGGCACCTTGCATTCCCCATTGACCGTTATATCTCTTTGAGGCTGTTCCATCTCACAGCTTAAGGACCTCACCCTTTTGTCTGGTTTCCCCCCGCACTGACTGTGGATAATATGATTTACCGAACCAGGGCACCTCTGAGCGTTTAGATGTCTAATCCTTTGCTGTCCCCAACAGTCTGACCTTGGACATGCCTGCGGACTGTGACATTAGGGTTGTGTTCATAGCCTGTGGGGTGGGTGGGGCTGATCTTGGACCTGAGAAGGCTGGGAGAGGATGAAGGGGGCTTATGGCTTGGTGGCTGGGAGTTGAGAGCTGTCTGGGACGGATGAGTTGCTGGGCTGGCTTTGATCAGAGACAATGTGCTGGGGCAGGCATTTGGTGTAGGGGTTAAGATGCCACTTGGGATATTGGCATCCCACACGGGAGTGCCTGATTCTAGTCCCAGTTCCGCCTCCAGTCCCAGCTTCCTGCTAGTGTGCCATCCTGGAAGACAGCGGGTGATGGTTTGGGTGGTTGTGTCTCTGTGTCCCATGTGGGAGACCTGGATTGGGTTCTGAGTGCCTGGCTTCAGTGTGGCCCAGCCCTGACTGTTGTGGGCATTTGGAGAGATTTGGAGAGTGAACCAGTAGATGGAAGACCTGTCTGTCTCTGTCCCCATGCATTTCAAATGAATAAATTAGAGGGTAGTGGTATAGTGGATAAAGCAACCCCATCCCGTATGGGTGCCTGTTTGTGCCCTAGCTGTTCCACTTCCAATCCAGCGCTCTACTAATGGCCTTGGAAAAGCAGCAGAAGATGGCCCAAGTACTTGGGTCCCTTCTGCTCACATGGGAGACCTGGCTGAAGTTCCTGTTCCTGGCTTTGTTTGCCCAGCACTGGCCATCGCAGTCATTTGGGGAGTGAGTCAATGGATGGAAAATCTCTCTGTCTCTCCCTCTCTCTCTGTAACTCTTTCAAAATAAATAGATACATCTTTAAAAATTAATAAGTTGGAGAGAGAGAGAAATGTACAGCATCAGTCTGTGGTGTCTCTAGCCACCTGGCTGGGCGGGTTCCTGCCGCTCAGCTCAGTGGCCCCAGCCCTGGCTTAGAGGAGGTGAGGCCTTGGGACATGTCCCTGGTTAGCTGTTTCTCAGGAAGGGCCCCAAATGTTGAGAATCTTAATAAGCCCCTCCTGGGGAGCTTGTCCCACTCCGCCTTCCCCTGCTTTCCAGGGAGACTTCGGCTGTATGGTCAGACACAGACGCCGGGGCCCGATGCCCAGATTTGAGTCCCGGTCCCACACATCACTTAGTAACTGCATGGCCTCGAACCAGGTGTGGCCCTCTGCATGTCAGTCTTCGTGAGTGAAAGGGGATGAGAAGGACAGCTAGCTGAGAGCAGTCATCATGGGGTTAACGGGAGCTGGGCTACCAGAGTGAGGCCTCGCACCCCGCAGTAGCTCTGATGTTAGCTGCTGCGGACAGTGGGGGTGCCTTCCCCCTGCATACCCCCTAGGCAACCTCCTGCCCCCTCTTCCTGCCTTACACGTCCTTCCCAAACATGGCTTCCCTGGTCTCTTTCAAGAAGGTTGCCTGCACCCTGCGCCTGCCTCTCCTGCTTCCTCAGCAGGTGTATCTGGGACGTGGCTCTGGGAACCACTTGCAGCTTTGTGCATGTGTGTGTCCACCTGGTGCCATTTCAGTCCGCACAGAGCACCTCCTCCTGCTCAGCTGGCCGAGCCAGAAACCGGGTGCACCTGACCGCTCCCTCTCCTGCACCACTGTCCGTCTGCTCTCGGCCCCCAGGTTGGGTTGACTTGGGCCTCCTTGATCTCTGCCCTTTCCGTTCTCCCCATGGTGACCCTGGCCTACCCTTCTGTCGCCGAGACCGTGGCAGCAGCTCCCTCCCCTCTCACCCACGAGGGTCATCTTGTAGAAAGCCCACCTGCCTTAACTGTTCCCGGATCACACAGAGGGATCCTCAAAGAAGAAACGCATTTAGAAGGCAAACATATGGAAATGCGCTTACCCTCACTGGTAATCAAAGACACACAAATCAGAACAAGGTGATATGTTTTGCCTATAAAATAAGCACTTTAAGAAAACCAATGAAAATAGCCAAGCTGCAAGAATGTGGAGAGACGGGCGCTTGTGTAAAATGCCACAGCCTTTAATCTTCGAAGGCTGCTCAGCTGTGGGAATGCAAAGCTCTCAGCATCCCTCCCCTTTGATTCAGAAACCCCTGCTTCTGGCAGTGTGTCCAAAGAGAATTTTCAGTATGGAGAAAGTTTGTGCCCCAAGAGGTTGGTCGGGGTCCGATCAGCCAAGCGTGCAGCATATTGTTTCTTGCACACACACTCAGCATCAAGCACGGTGGTAGGTCAAGGAGTAGAGGGGAGTGATACACAGCCCCTGGCTTGGCAGGGTTGAGCCATGAAGGCAGGAGTGTGATTGGCAAGGGGGTATGGGTCATGTGACTGACGCAGAGCAGGTGAGCGGAACCCAGCACAGCCCATGTTGTGAGTAGGGTCAGTACAGGCTGTTCCGAGGGCGAATTGGAGGGTGTCACCCAGCCCTGGCGGATAGGAAGTCGGGAGCCTTCCTGGAGGAGGGAGGTGACCTCTAAGCCAGGACCCGAAGAATCCCAAGTTATCCAAAGATGGCAGTGGCCCGTACAGAGGAAGCACCAGTGTGGCCAAGGGAGCAATGAGAGCGTAGAATGTGCATGGACCTGCAGGTCGTTGTGCAGAGAGCGTGAGAGCCGAGCACGTACAGACAGGCAAGGCTGGTGACGCAGCACCTGCGCTCCAGGCCCAGGCCTTTGAACTTCACCTGAGGGCCTTGGGCGAGCCCTGGTAAGTATTTTCTCCAGGGTGTGGCACATATTTTCACACTTGAGAAGAAAAAACAAATTCTCAGGCTGATCTGTTATACTTGGACATCGATGGCTAGGAAAGAGGGCCTGGCCAGAGGCAGAAGAGCCAGGGGCCAGGGTGCAGCCAGGGGAGCTACTTGGGGGTGTGAGCCAGCGTGTTGGTGGTGGGCAAAGGAGCAGTGGGTGGTGAAGGGCACGACTCGGCCGTTGATTAGAGGGTCGGGGCTGGGGGCCAGGAAATGGAACAGTGGCCTGGCTGGGGCCAGGGGCCAGCGCCCAGAAGGCAGACTCAGTTCTGGGATTGACCTGGAGGATAGCGGTGTCACGGGAGAGAGCACCAAGGGAGAGGAGGCCAGGGCCACACAGGATGGCAACCAGAAGGGAATGAGGGTAGGGATTGCTAGAGGTGCTGTGTCTTACACAGGAAGACTTGAGCTTGGGTTGATGCTGCCCCGACAGCATGCCACGAGGTGCTGCCTGCCCCACTCAGCGCTGAGCCTCCCTTCATTAGACTTTGTGTTCTTGGTGCCAGCTCCCAGAGCCTGCCTCCTAATTGGTGGTATTAACACCGATTTGTTCAGTCAATAGATGAAGTGATGAATGGGTTCTTTGTCCTCATTCTCTTCCCCAAACTGTTACTCCTTTGCTTTTTAGCACTCCCCCTGTTTTCTCCAGGATTAAGGCTGCACTCCTTGTTCATAATCGTGACACTTCACTGAGCCAGCACTCTGCCAGGGGGCCCTTAGAGGGGACAGCGACTGAGCTCTGGAAGGCTAGGCCACTGGCTCAGGGGCCCACAGCTGGCGGGTAGTGGGGCCGAGCTTGGACTTCTGGTCTGTCTGACCTCCAGCATGGCTTTGGGCTCACCTTCTGGCTGCAGCTCAACCCTGATGCTCCTCTCCCCAGCGTCCTGGACCCTGTTACTCTCCCTGTAGGTTGGGCTCCTCCCAAGTCAGTGTCTGGTGCACGAAGCTGTGCCTCCCTCACTCTGTCTAAAGCAGCCCGGGCAGAACTGGCTGCGGCTGGGCCACTCTGGCTACCAGGAGCCTGGGGCAGATGCTGTCCAGGCAGCCACCCGCTCTGGGAGGTAACAGCCTGCGGCAGGGACAGGAAAAGGCGGCAGCCGGCCTCCCAGGCCTCAGCCGGCCCCAACTCCCCCATCGGGGTAGGACAAGCCAGTGCTTATCTAGGACACTGGATCTCGGCCAGGGCAGCCAGACAGAGTCAGCCCAAGTGGACTAGTTGAATTCACAGTCAGATCTAGGGGGGTGCTGGGACCCATCGGCTCCTCCTGCCCTCTCCCTTACTCCAGTCTGGGAGCCCTGGGTCCTGGGTGCCCTGCCTGAGCCGCGCGTCTCACCCTTGGTTCCGTGTTTACAAAGGGACCAACCACCCAGGCCCTGCCTGTAGAAGGTGTCCCATAAGCCCCACCCCAGCCCTGCTCCCCACTCCCTGCTTCCAGAAGAGAACCACAGCTCAGCCATTCTCTCCTCTGGGGAGAAGACTTCCTAATCCGCGGAGTCCCGGGGGATGGGGCGCTTGCCTGGCTTGAGGTGATGGTTCCCCTGGCCTGGGCTCTCTGGCTCACCAGGGGCTCAGAGTTGAAGGAAGCAAGAGGGGCTGCCCAACCATTCACAGGCCATGAGGGCCCCTGGATGCAGCCCCCTGCCCTGCTGTCCTCTGCGGATGGTGTCTGAGTTGCCTTTGCCCAGGATCTGGGGCTCAGCCGGTACCAGCTGGCTGGCTCGGGCACCTCTCCTAGGCTCCTTTGGCTGCTGGCAGCCAGCCTGGACCCCTCTCAGGTCAGCTGTCCCTCCTCCTCCCCCGTGACAGTGTCCCCACTCACCTGAGTCCTTCCTTGAAAGCCATGCGTGGAAGCTGGAGGGACAGACTGCCAGAGCTCTCAGCTCGGAGCCCAAGTGGCTCCTGCCCCTCTGCCTCAGGAGCCACACTCACAGGGGCAGTCTCCGGTGTACTGCCTGAGAGGGACCTGCTTGGGGGTGGGGCCTGCTGGAGGAAGTTGGCCCCGGCGTTGGGTGGAGCCAGTCACCTGGAAGAAAGTGGCTCCGAGGAAGGCCAGCCCTGGTCAGTGGAGACTCTGAGCCATTTTGCTCTGACTCCTGTTCCCTCCCCAGGGGCCCTCGAGCCCCTCCCCCAGGACTGTTCCGTTCCTGGGAATGGGGGCCAGGGGCTGGTGTTTGCCTGTTCTGCACGGAGCCTCAGCTGGAGGCTCTTGTGACGCCAGGCCATTCAGTTCACTCCGTGGAGCGCTTGTAGCTCCCCAGTGAAGGGGGCGCGTGCACCAGGCACCCAGGACGGCGTGGGAACCAAGGTAACTGGCAGTGACGGTTCTGTCGAAGTGGACGCTGGGTAGTGTCAGCTCTGTGATGACCCCGTTGCGGGTCACACTCTACCCCATAGGTACATAGTGTGGAGGCTCCCCCGGGGGCACAGGGCAAATCCCGAAGCTAAGGGCGGTGCCCGCTCCCCAGCTCCACTTCAAACCGCCACTCCCTTGCCTGGGACAGCCACTGGATCGTGAAGATAGTGCTGTCACAGGTTCGCGCCTTAGATGGTCGTCCGTGATGCCGCGGCCAGCCTCTGGCCGGGCTGCCCACCGCTCCCCTGCAGCGTGCTCAGTAAGCCTAACTCTGCTCGCCGACTGCCCTGCTGAATTTTTTTCCTCACTGGGGCCACTGGCCTTGGCTGCTCGTGTCCCGAGACGTTTTGGTAGCTTCTCTGATCGCCAGGAACCAACCTCCCACATGTGGCGCCATAGGCGGCAGCAGCTCCTCCGGGAGAATCCATGCCTGCTGTTGGCCTCCTGGTCACTCCCAGCCCTTCCCCGCCCCCGTCTCTGGCCCGGGAGCTTGCCCATGTGTGGGTCACTCTGGTGGCATGGGGAGGCCCCGTGCTCGCCCTGGGAGCGGAGGACCCCTTCCATTCCATCTTGGGGGGCTCCCTCTCTCCCTGCTTCTCAACTGACCACCCCTCTTGGGACCACGCTGGCCTGAAAGACTTGTGGTGCCACTCTCCTTGCTGAGAAGGTGTTGTCGGGCCCTCCAGTGGGCGGGGCACTCTGCTGAAGCCGACTCCCATTGGAACCGGGCTCTCCCTTACAGACGCCCTGGCAAAGCTTTGCAGGGTTGTCTCTTGGGTGGGGCATTTTCTCCTCTTGTCCCGATGTGTGGTGGTTCTGAAGAATGGGACGATCTCCTTAACTGGGATCAGCTTGGCCCCCTGACCCCAAAAACAGGCGTCACATTTTCTTTTGTAATGTTGCCTGGACCCAGCAGACTTCCAGAACGGGCGGCCAGTCCTTGAGCGGAACTCTGAGTTACGATGCTGTCCTCAGCGTGATCTCTCGTCGCTGTCAGTAAGATCATCTGTTGTCTTTGTGAGCCTGACTGCTTAGGAAAGCTGTCCTTAACTTATTTATGTTTAAAGATTTGTTCAGGCCGGCGCTGCGGCTCAATAGGTTAATCCTCCACCTATCGGCACCGGCACAAGAGGTTCTAGTCCCGGTCGGGGCGCCAGATTCTTTCCCGGTTGCCCCTCTTCCAGGCCAGCTCTCTGCTGTGGCCCGGGAAGGCAGTGGAGGATGGCCAAAGTCCTTGGGCCCTGCACCCTATGGGAGACCAGGAGAAGCACCTGGCTCCTGCCTTCGGATCGGCACGGTGCGCCGGTCGCAGCACACTAGCCAGTCGTGGCGGCCATTGGGGGGTGAACCAACGGCAAAAGGAAGACCTTTCTCTCTGTCTCTCTCACTATCCACTCTGCCTGTCAAAAAAAAAAAAAAAAAAAAGATTTGTTCATTTATTTTGAAAGTCAGTTTGGGAGAGGCAGAGAGAGACAGAGATCCATCTTCCATCCACTGGTTCACTCCCTAGATGGCCACAACGGCTGGGAGGCTGGGCCAGGCTGAAGCCAGGACCAGGAACTCCATTCGGGTCTCACGCCTACGAAACAGCTCAGCCTAAAGCTTAGCAATGGACCCCAGGTAAAGTTAGTCTAAGAGCCACTCCTGAAACCTCTTGGGTGCTCAGATGTGGCTGAAAGTGTTTCTGACACTGTCTCCTAGGGGTCAGATATTCCCTCCCAGCGTGGGACGGGACCAACAACCAGCTCACAGCCAGCCTGGCTAGGAGGGACAAACAGACCCTGGCTACAGGGCGACTGACTGATCAGTGGTGTGCGCCGAAAAATTCTGTTATCACATGGAGGGGATAAAAATCAAGATGGAATCCTGGTGTCGATCCTAAACAAAATCAGAAAAAGCCAACAGGTTGCAAAGGAAGGGTTCTTAGGTGTGACTGCCTGAGAGTAACTCAGCGTGTCTCCTCCAGAACACGCAAACACAACTCTCCTCCAGGTGGGGCCACCTACAGGCCCCTGGGTAACAGGACATTTCTAGGGCATCACCTCCTCCTCCTCGAGGCTCTGCCACTGCGGGAGCCCCGCAGCTGGGACACTGGGACACCCTGAAACCCTGGCACAGTTCCAGGGCGGGACACAACACCCCGGTTCAGCACGAAGCAGTTACAGGAGACCTTCCGAGTGCCACAGACTTGTCACTGCTGGCCCGCTGGGAATGCAGAGGGTTGCCCCAGCTCCCCTGCTCTGCCCAGATATGCAAATCACCTAGCTGGGAAAACCTGTTGGATCATGGGAAAACTCACCCTGACTGGGAAGACACTGCAGATAAATGTATGCCTCCTAGTTTGCAGCTGTTTAAACGCGCAGCCTCTTGCTGTCCTGGTAGGGCATTGCTCACTGCTCTGGTGAGCGCTCTCACCACCCGTGACACTGTTCAGTCAGATGCTTCTTGCAGCATGTACAATTAGTGTTAATAAAAAGGAAAAAAGTTTATGTTTAGAGATGGAAATGCTAACTAAAAAAGTGCTCGCTATAAACCATCTGGGAGCTGTGATACCAGTTCAGTGGATGACGATCACGACTTTAAAAGCACCAAGAGAAAGGGAGACAGGCTAGGAATGGACTGCATGTCAAGGGTACTGTTTCATGAAACATGTGTATCATCAAAGCTATGCGTGGATTTCTAGATTTTTTAATTTTTTGTGGCACCAAAGTACTTTTTGAGACTTACTTATTTGAAAGGCAGAGTTACAGACAGAGCGAAAGGTCTTCCATCCACTGGTTCACTCCTCAAATGGCTGCAAGGGCCTGAGCTCGGCCAATCTGAAGCTAGGAGCCAGGAACTTCATCCGGGTCTCCCATATGGGTGCCAGGGCCCAAGGACTTGGGCCATCTTGTACTGCTTTGCCAGGCCATCGCAGAGAGCTGGATGGGAAGAGGAGCAGCCGGGACAGCGAGGAAGTGTGGGACGGCAGAGGCTGCCTGCTTCCTGGCACCCATGTGGGATGTTGACGCCACAGGTGGATGCTTACCTACTGGCCACGGTGCTGGCCCCCGGGAAATATTTTTTAAAACTGTGGGCCACGACTGAACTTGCAAAATTCTGTGTGAAATGTAAGCAACAGGAGCAAGTACAGATTTAAGGAAGCAGTCCTCAAACGTGCAGGGGCTGAGGCCTATCATTCACTGCACATAAAGACGGCCTCCCATCTGTGCAAGCCAGGTCTCTTGATTCTCTGTGTTTTTGTTTCTTTTCCACTGTGCACATGAAGTCAAGCTCTCTCCTCTGGCCTGTAGCTCCATTTTACCAGGCTTTTCAGAGAGGAGCTACAAGACACAGGCATTGTGGTTCTGAAGTTGCCATGCCAAATATTCCTTTGGAGATTCTGAATCCATAGGGGTGGGGCCTGGGGTTCTGAACAGTGCCTGGAGGAAAAAACCTAGGGGAAGGGAAGGAACACTGAGGCCCTTCCCCGTGGCAGGTGCAGGGTGGGCACACCTGCTGGGTTCTAGCCAGGCCTTGGCTCATAGAGGCACACGGTCAGCACCAGCCCTGCTGGCCTGCTGTGCCCTGTGTACCTCACAGATGTCTTAGCTTTGGCCTGGAATGTCCTTTCTCCTTTATTCAATGCTAGCGGCCACCTTCTCGGTTGTAGTCACTTTCTGTGGCAGCACCTGAAACACGCGTGGGAAGTGCTGAATGAAGCAGCGCAGGCCCACGGGTGCTGGAGCTGGGTGCTCGAGGGCGGGTGGGAGAGCCTGGCCCAGCATGCCTTCCAGGTGGGAATGGCACGGAGCGGGCTCCTGGATGCTCCCTCTGAGAAGCAGTGTGACAAGCAGAGGCGGCGTGGGCTCCCCCGTGGAACCTGGGCCCCAGCAGAGAGCACCGGAGCCGCCATCTGGTCAGGCAGTCGGGTAGGACACCCCCAACCCAGGGACCCGCCCCTCAGCCCTGACAGGCGAAAGGCAGAGAGAGACGAGATTTTACAGATTTATTTTTAAAAAACAAAAACAAAAGGTTAAAAAAGTCCTTCATTTCCAACCCTGCCTGGGGGTGTGGGTGGGAAGAGAACAGGCTGAGGAGGGCGCCCACCCCTGCTGGGAGAGGCCCCCTCTGCCCCCAGGAGCCTTCCGTGGGGATGGGACATGCCCTTCCCGCCCGCCTCCTCCTTAGGTAGCTCAAACTGCTGCTAGAAGTTTCCAAGCGAAGACGTGTGGGAGCGGGAGGGCAGAGGCCGCCTGCTTCCCGTCAGCAGTGGCTGCAGCTCGCCCTCCCCTCACTCGCGGGTGGGCAGCGGGCAGCCTGGGAGGCTCAGCCTCTGGGCACGAGGCCAGGCCACCGGCAGCCTCCTTAATGCTGTTTGTGACAGCAGGGCAGTGCAGGGACGTCACAGTGTGGGGAGGGGCTCCGGGGGCCCCGCGCGAGTCTAGCCTCCATCTCCTGCTCTGGGCTCCGCAGCAGGGCTGCCCTCCTCCTCTGTCCCCATCCTGAGGCTGGGTGGAGTCCAGGACAAAGCACTAAGCGGCTGTTTGCTACAAAACACCTGGAGGCGCCAGAGGGCGGCTCTGGCCTCTCTCTCAGTCCAGGCTCCCACAGTCACACAGTCACACACACAGCGTTAAGGCGTCTGTGCCAGCAGGCGTGGCCAAACTGGGCCCGCTGCTCCCTGTCCCCCTGCAGAGGGCGTGAGGGAGAACCCCCGGCCGCCTTGGCAGCAGGCTGAAGGGGAGAAGCTGGCAATGGAGAAGGGAGTGGGGTAAGAAAGGCAAGGGCTTTCAAGGCCTCTGTCCAGGCCTGCTGGCTGCCCTTGGAAGTAACCCAACTCAGGTTGGGAGCCCTGACCATATGCCCCCTGGAAAATGGGGACAGGGAGAGGGGAAGAGGGCGGGGCTAGAGTACTGGGACTTTGGAGGAAGCCAGTGCCATCAGTATTTACAAGCGTAAGCCCCGTCTTCTGCGCCACCTACCTCTCTGCCCCTCCCACAGAAATGAAGGCCCCTGAGAGCCACGGAGGGGGTGCCCAGACCCCCTCACCAGCCACGCCCCTAGGGAGAGCCCTTCCTCCACCTGGCCCCCTTCCTGGGCCCCTCAGGAATGTCTGGCTGGCTGGCTGGCTGGGCTGGGCTCGGGCGGGAGGAGGAGCCCTGGCCGAGTGGGCCGCGCCCTACGAGTCCTTGAGCATGCTGATGCGCGCGTAGATCTTGAGCGCGGGCCCCAGCTTGATGTTCATGGCGCTCATCAGGTGGTCCTCCTTGAGCAGCAGCAGCGCCTGCCCGTCGATCTCCTGGGCCCGGAACTCCTCCGCTATCTCCTGGCAGCCTGAGCGGGCAGCACCAAAGACGGGGCCATTAGCGTGGGCAGAGAGCTCATCCAGTTCAGTCCTGGACCCGCCCCTGGAGGACAGCACTGCTGTAGTTGGGCTGCAGCGCGAGAGGGCCTGAGTGACCCAGCGTGGCCGTGATGCTCTGGTGCGGAGCCCCCTCCATGACCAGGGCAGGCCCAGGGGACCACACAGGGGCTGAGGAGGTGACAGCACGGGGTTTCCAAGGTTATGTTGGAGTCGGCTGGCCGCGTGGGCTTGAGGACATTGAGCCCTCTGGAGAGGCCACCTCGCCATGTGAGCGAGCCCCTTGAAGTGGGCCCTCCAGCTCCCAACCTCACACCACACAGCCCTGGCTGCTGTCTTGGCTGAGACCCACAGGGGCCCCAGGCCAGAGCAGCTCAGCTCAGCCACCAAATTCCTGTTGCACAGAACTCTTGCGGTGGCAAGTGATGGCCATTTAAAGCCACAAGGTTCTGGAGTAATTTCTATCAGAGCAATAGGCAACTAACCCAGGTTCTGGTACCTCAAAGAGGGGCGCTACTGTTTAAAAAAAAAAAAAAAGCAAAAACCTACATACAAGGGCACAGCACTGGAGGAGGCTGTGAGCATCCCCGGTGCTCTGAGCGGCCTCACAGCCCAGGACCAGGATGCCACCGGGAGGCTCGGAGGAGGTGAGGGAGGTGAGGGAACTGCCACTGGAGGTGGGAAGACGTTCTCACGAGACAGCGAGATCCAGTAACCCTGCTGCAGGTTATGTGCCAAGGTTAATACACCTGCTGAGTGCAGTGAGCCAGCCTGGGAGGTTTCCAGGCAGGATGCTGAAGGTGTTGCCTGGCTGCTTGTGGCTACTTGGAAGCAAAATGAGAGAGGAGAAAGGGAAGGTAACAGGAAACTTGTCCAACATCAAGGAGTCTGGAAAATCCCAGCCTCTCCAGATGGCACATGCTGCTACCAGCAAGGGAGGGTTCTAACCAAAGAGCAAGTCCAAGGCAGAGTCAGGAAATCAGGTTGTAGATGAAACCGAGGGGGTGACTTAAACCTGCTGGAGCCTCAGAAAGATCTCAGGGGACACCTTGGAGAACTGCTCCTTTTAAAAAAAAAAAAATTTTTTTTTTTGAGAGGGAGATCTTCCATCTGTTGGTTCACTTACCAAATGCCTTCAATAGCTAGGGCTGGGCCAAGTCAAAGCTAGGAACTGGGAACTCAATCCAGGTCTCCCACATGAGTGGCAGGGACCCACTGCTCCCAGGGTGCACATTGGCAGGAAGCTGGACGGGGAAGCGGGGGAGCAGAGGCCAGGACTCGACCCAGGCATCCCAGCTGCACACAATGCCGCCCCTTGGCTTGCGGCCGAGGCTCACGGGCCGTCTCTCTGGAGCGGTGGTCAAGAGCCCCAAGAGCAACGAGAGCACGGTCCTCGGCGTGAGCAGCAGCCCAGGGAGAGAAAGGCTCATCGTACAGCCAACTCGGGGTGGGCCTCTGGCTAATGAGTGGAGCCAGTACGTGACTGGATGTGCGAGATGTACAGGAGCAGCGCTGGCAGAAACAGCCCGAGCTGGGAGCGGGGGGCAGAGGGGACGGAACTACGCGACGCAGGCTGAGAAGACGGTGGCCCTGAAGACCAGGCACACCTGTCACAGCAAAGGACCGACCACTCGGGCTCGTCCCCAGCATTGAGTCCTGCAAAGGCTGACGTGTGCCCTCCCGGACAGCGTCAGACCGGTGTGGGTCGGGGCCTCTCAGGTGCTCCCGAGGTCTTCCCTTTCTCAGTGGGTGCAGCTACAAGGGTTATCCTGTGTCTCCCCGCTATGCTCTGGGCCTGGGAGGGCACCAGTTCTCAGGGCTTCAGACTGAAAGGAGCCATGCCTGGGGAGCTGGCCTCATGGAGTCCACCTCTGCCCAGGCCTCAGGGAGAGGATGCGGTCCTGGGCTTGGAACTGACACTGTGATAGGCGAGGGGAGGCACGCTAATCACTGGGGGCCAGTGGTACTAGGGCAGCCCACCTCCCACCCAGCTCCTGGTGGTCGTGACCTCGTGAGTGTCCTCAAGCCACGGCCCCAGGGTGACCTGTGCAGAGGTAACGGCATGTGGCTTTAGGCTGGATCACAGAGGGCACACGGCTCCTGCCATGCTTGCTGAGACCACTGAGGCCTCCAACATCCGGCCCCTACTTGGAACCACACGAGGGAGGCGCCTTGGGAGAAGACCCTACAACCGCAGGAAAGCCATCGGGTGGCCTCAACCTTGGCCAACACCTCAGCTACAACCTCACAAGAGACTTCGAGGCAGAGCTGCCTCTCCCAAATCCCTCCCTCTCCGAGACTACACTGTCACAAGTTGGAAAAAAGCAGTAACCAATACAGTGGCTTCAGTGACAGTCAGCAGCTAAACCCAGTTCCGTTCAACTCCCAAGTCCGTGCTGTCAACCACAACACCACTCTCCAGAGTGGGAGGAACTCAGGCTGGCGGGCGCCACCCACACCTGGCCTGCTCACCGGGTGGGTGAGACCAGCAGGCCAACCATGTGCAGGCTTTGGGTCCCCCTGGAAGTATCGGGAATGACATGAGGTGTGCCTTTCCCGCTTCAGCTCAAGACTCCAGCCCTCCAAGCCACTGCGTTTGCTGCACAGGGCTTAGCGCGGTGCCCAGCTGCACCCCGACCTTCTGGGTCTCCCGCCTCTGCGCAAGCGGCAGTCTCCCCAGCTGGCACAGGCCCGAGTGTCATTCGCTTCTAACTTTCTTCATTTTGATGTTCTCCAGGGCAGATTTCCCATGTTCCCGCCAAACTCGGCCCCCAGCCTGCGCCAGGAGGGAGACGGGTTAGTGGCGACCTCAGCTCCGCTTTCTCCCGTTGGGCAGCATGCCAACAGCTAAGGAACGCTCTCCACCGTCTGCGTCTGTGCTGAGACGCCTGAGGGTCTCCCAGGTCGGAATCTCAGCTTACTCTTCTCTGCACCCCAGCTCACAACCCGAATCCTTCCTGGTGTGGGGCTCAGGTCCCTCACCCCTTCTCCTCCTTTGTGGTGGCAGGCCATCAGGGAACGCCCAGGGCCTTACCTGGCAGAGAGCGGATGAATTCGTAGACATCTTCTACGTTCCATTTGGTGGGCTCGCTGGGAAGGAAGTGGTGTCCCATGCCTACCAGGTCCCGCATGTGCATGTCAGGGAGCTCCAGGTCCCGCTGGCCTTGTCGCCGGCGGGAGGTGGAGGAGCTGGCTGAGATGGGCGACAAGGGTTCCTCATAGCTTGAGTTATCTGAGCAACGGCTGGAGTCCTCCTGGCTGTGTGTTAGCTGCAAAGCGGCAGTGACGGAGAGGGGTACGGTGCCTGTTGGCTGGGAGCAGAAACAGTGGCTTCAAGAAGGGCACAGCGTCTCTAGCAGCATGAGGGGCTAAGGCAGGTGGCTGCCCCCTTCTGGCCCAGCTGACTGCTACCTGTGAGTTCCTAGACAATCGCGTCTCTGTGCCGTCCTCTCAGACCCTAAGCAGAGGTACTCCCTCCCAGCCCTGCAGGATCTACCACACTGTGCTGCAGTTACTATTCTTGTAGATGTATTTTTAAGTTTTTTTTTTAAATTTTTAATTATTTGAGAGAGAGAGACAGTTTGCTCCCACTGACTCCCTAAATGCCTGCAATGGCTGGGGCTAGGCCAGGTGGGAAACGAGTGCAATCTAGGTCTCTCAGATGGGTGGCAGGAACTCCAATTATCTGAGCCATCACCATGCACTGGCAGGAAGCTGGAGTCAGGAGCCAGAGGCAAGTATTGAACCCAGGACCTCTGGTAGGGGAAACAAGTATCTTAACCAGTGTCTTTTGCTTTCCCTTTCAGATTCACTTATAAATTAGAAATACACAGTAACACGGAGAGAGGGAGAGAGACACAGCAATCTTCTATTCATTGGTTCACTCCCCAAATGCCTGGAAATCCATCCGGTCTCCTGTGTGAGCCACAGAGACCCAAGTGCTTGGGCCATCATCTGCCTTCCCAAGGACACTGGCAGCACTCTGATACGGGCTGCAGGCGCCCCAAGCTGTGACCTAACCTGCAGTGCCACAACACCTACCTTTTAACCAAGCATGTGTCCTAGAGTGAGGGTTTTTTTTTTTTTTTTTTTTTTTTAAGCTTTAAAATGCATTTTCATGTGTTTGAAAGGCAGAGTTGAAGGGGAGGAGATTATCTTCCATTCACAGGTTTACTTCCCAAATGTCCACAACAGCCTGGGCCGGCCTAGGCCAAAGCCAGAAGCCTGCAACTCCATACAGATCTCCCTTGTGGATGGCAGGAACCCAAGGACTGGAGCCATCATCTGCTGCCTCCCAGGAGCACTAGCAGGAAGCTGGACTGGAAGCAGTGGTGGGACTGGATGCCAGGAACCCTGATGTGAGACACAGGCAGCTTAACCTGCGGTGCCACCCCACATGTGGGGGCTTTGAGTCAGGGCTCCATGTGTTTCAGGAGGGGTCTGTGAACCCCTTGGAACAGCATGTAAGTAAAACTGTGTGTGCATACATGTTCTGAGCCAGAGTTTTCATCAGATTTTTAAAAACATTTAGGAGGAAACATCAATCCCAACAAGAAGCCTGGTGCATACACGGCTGTGAAGCCTCACCAAGGCCATGAGTTCCTGCAGGGCATTGCTGTCCTCGGCATACAAGAGTTCCTGGCAAATGGCTGGTGCCACATCGAGCTTCGTGAGTGAGCATGCTTGATCCAACAGAGACTTTCAAGAACTCAATGCCCTGATGTTCAAGGAGGCAGAAAGCTGACAAGGTGAAGGATGGCAGCTGCCTTCTACCCCTAGCCTTGCAGCTAAGAGAGCCCAGAACCTTGGGGTGTCTTACACATGGCCAGACAGGGGAGACCCCACTTCCATGGCTCAACGAGTCAAGGTGACGCCAGGGCAAGGCCACTGCAGAGTGAGGCACCTCCTCAGAACTGGGTGTAAATGCAGGGACCCATTAAGGGGCCCAGGGGAGGCCTGGCTGCTAGGCCGTGAGAAGCGACCCCAGCAGAGTGTATAGGAGTCGGCCAGAGGGGAAGGTGGTGGGGACTGCTGGAACAGGGTGCGCACCTGCTTCTTGGTGTCCTTGGTGAGTGTGGGCAGACTGGCCTTGCTGGCTCGACGGCGGCTGTGGGCCGTGGTCCCAGCCTTCTGCAGCTTGCTTCGGTCGGAGTGGAAAAGCCCCACGCGTTTGGTGCACCCCACGTTGTACCTGTGGGAGACGAGGCAGTGAGCACAGTCCCAGGAGGTGCTGTCCCAGGCAGGATGAGAGCAGTCACCCTGTCTAGCACCGTCTGACCTGGCTCCACAGGTACTATGGGCTGCGTGCCTCTGGGCAGGTCACAGGCAGAAGCACAGCATGCTACTCAGGACCTGGGGGTGAAAACCAGTCCCTTTCTCCCACTGGTCTCACAACACAAGGGAACACCTGGAAAATGCCTGACCCGGCCTGGATCACAGTGAGCACTCGGGGCTGACACATTCTACTGCAAACAAGGCCCGTGCCACAACACTGCTGTCCCTTGTCCTGCCGGACGGCGGCTTGGCAAAGCCCGACAGAAGCGCCCTGGCCACCTCCAGCACAGCCAGAGGGGTACAAGGCATGTGCGCAGCTGAGCTCTAGCGCACACGGTGAGTGCTTCTGCCTAGTCCTGGGCCACCCTTCTCGCCTGGGCGCCCGGGGTCTCTGCCATTGCACAAAAACCATGCGGGGCTTCAGAGTTGGATGGCCCCAACCCCCAGTCTGTGACTGACTAGCTGGTCTCCTTGTACCCTAGTGTCCTGGCCTGGGCAGAGGGGACAGCAGTGACAGCTGCCTGGCAGATCGCCTTTGAGGCAGTGCAGAGCACCTGGCACGCCCCAGTACATGACAGAGGTTTTACTCTGATCACCAGTCTGCTAAGTGGTGGGAAAGCTTACAACGGAACACTGGGCTGCAGGGTTTTGGGCTAAGCTTCCAGAGGAAGGCCCACCCCAAGGGGTGACACTGCCAAGGGCAGGACAGAGAATGGGTGCCACAGGGACCGTGGAGGCCAGCACATGTCCTTCCCTGGACCCTCTGCCTCTCTCTGACTCGCACTCAGGGGTTCAGGTTTCTCTGGCTTGCTGCCGCTCCAGGCTGCAAAAGGAAACAGGGGGCTGGCTGGGTCCTGTCTCTGGCCTCCTGCAGGAAGTGACTGCTGGAAGGAGGTAGGCTGTAAAGGCAGGACACAGACCCAGTAGGGAAGGGAAGGGAGGGGTGGCAGCGAGGCCGAGGTCACTCACCTCTTTGCACAAGCCATGGAGCAGAAGCGCTTGGAACGCTTGAATTTGTAGGCAAAGTCCACCCGGCCACAGAGCTCACACTTGAGCTTGAGGGGAGTACCCTCCTCTTTGGATTCTGAAAAGGATGGAGACGGGTGAGCGTGGAGAATGAGGTCTGTGACAGCTCCGCAGGGCCCCCTGCTCTATCCTGCCTCTCACTGTGTTCCCTTCCACATGATAGGCAGGAGTGGTCCAGCCTGGGCGAGGCCAAAGTGTTTTCCTCCCTGTTTCGGAAGGGCTGTCTGTCTCTCAAAGTGCCCAAGCATATGCAGTGATGCCCCTCGCACAGTGAGTGCAAGGACTTCCCTTTCTGACCTTGGGAGGAAGCAGGGGCTCACAGGGACTGCTCTGTGGGCTGTCCCAGCGCACCTTCTAGAACTGTGCCCACGACTGTGACCCACCTCACTGGCTGCTGGCCAGGGTTGCAGACCCCAGGGCCTACGCTGCTGGGCCCTGCACAGCCCAGGCCCTTGCCTGGCCACCATGGTGCCCCAGTTCCTGGTGCAGGCTCCTGGGGCAAGAGGAGGAGAGCACTCGTGCCTGGTGCTGCCTCCAGTCACTCCCACAACTCGCCGGTGACTTCCCTAGGGAGTGCGGCTCCTGAACTCCTGTGGCTGCAGCAGGGCTGGGGAGCAGGGGACAAAGTGTTCCCTGGACGTCTCCTGTCCCTGCTGCCTAGGGACAGAGGGAAAGGTTCGCACGGCACCAGCTCCGGGTCAGACGCGTACCTTGCAGATAGGGCTCCTCCATCTCCGAGTCCGTGGTGGTGGTGTGATCCTGCTGGGGAAGCTTCTCAGGCAAGAACCCCTGGGCATACTTCTTCTTGAGATTCCCCACCAGCAGGGACGAGCGTCCCACCTAGAGGACAGGCGACACAGGGGCCGTGAGGGTCAGGGGGAGAGGCTCCCTCACCGCGCAGCCGCATCACAATCACATGAACCAAGTACCCAGGCAGATGCCAGCCCCCCTCCTGCCGCCCCCACATCACCATCCCAGCGTACCCTGCTCTGCTGTCTAGCTCACGAGGCACCCAAGTACAGGCAAGGCTTCCGCCCCGGGCCACGAGGGCTCGGCAGGCTAGGAAGTTACCTATTCCTCCAGGTGTCTGAGGGCACAGATCAGGTGTGCCACAGCACAGAGCAAGCGCCAGGCCTTGTGCTCACACACCGGCCAGGTGGGCCCAAAGCTGGGGCTGGGGTGCACAAGGGAAATGAACACCCTCTGCTGGCTTCCTACTCTTGCCCACATCACCGCTGCCCTGCCCAGGCCAGGGGCACAGGCAGCTAGGAGAGCTGACTCTGAGCCCCCTGGGGAAATGCGGCCCCACGCATCCTCATTTTTGCGCTCCCTTTGTGATCTCTGTCCAGGCAGCCTCTCTGGGGTGCTCTTCAATATGCTGGTGCCTCAGCCTTACTGCAGGAGAGCAGGGCCGAAGCAGGAGCTGGAGCTATGCACAGCTATGGCGCACAGCTTCCGGGGGGAAAGCAGACAAGAGGCGACTTGTCGTTGGCATTTAGAGGGGCGGTTCAGCCGCATGCTCATAGCCTTCTGCTGACTCATCAAGCCTCTCACGGATCCAAGAATGGGCACAGGGCAGATGGCATCGCAGGAAGGCAGCGACTCTGGCAGCCAAGTAATTGTCAGAAGAGAGCTCCTGTACACCTGCCTCTGGGCTCGCAACACCTGCAGGGCGGGACCGCCTGGCCTCCAGCTCCCGCTGTCCCCAGCCACCCCGGGTTCTCCTTGCTTCCCTGCAGGCTTAGGTTTCTACTGCAGACAGTGGACTACGCCCTGGCCAGAGCGCTCCCTGAGCACACTGACTCCCCTTGCAAGGCTGTGCCTGCAGGAAATGAACTCCAGGCGGGGACCCCGAGCCCCACCCCATTCCTGGTTTCCCTAAGAAGTCTGTTCTGTGCAGGGGCTTTCTGCTCCCTAACTGGCCAAAGCTCTGGCACTCACAACTCAGTGTGGCCTAATTTCAGAGTCTCTCATCTCTCATCAGATACCCAAAGTGAACTCCTTCTAACCGAGGAGTCACAGGTCACTAGCCAGGGACACAGCTGAGTGTGAAACCCCTCACCTGGGGACCCTGCCAGTTATTACTGATCCCTGACCCCTTCACGACCTTGCAAACATACACAATTCTAGAAAGAAACGGCTCTGACATTCTTTTGGGGGGGAGGGAATTAGCAAAGAAAGAGCAAATTGTCTACATTTTCAGAAATGTTACATGGAAATGTAAAAATATTCTAATACACATCCAAAATATACTTTAAAAAAAAAAAAGAGGGGAAAAGAAGTAGTCCGTACCGGGAAAGGCTCCGCCCCCTCCTGGATCACAAACCCTTCGATAACATGCGTCAGGATTTGGGGTTTCACAATGGCCTGTGGTGGTTTATTCTCACCATTCTGGGGGGCAGTGCCGGCGATGCTGGAGGCAGAGTTTCCGTTCCCTGAGGTCATGCCGGGGCTGCTGAGGTCGGTCAGTGCATGAACAATGCCCTGCCCTGTCTCTGCAGGAGGAGAGCAGAACAAAGCATGCGCCGTCAGGACCAGGGGCCAGGCCCTGGCAGGAGCGCCCACACTGCAGGCGGGCCTGGCTTTTTGTGTGCCGCCACACGGCAATGCCAACCAGGCGGGCCCCTCCCCCAACGACCCATCTGCAGGCGGCACCGTTCCACGGCTGCACCACGAAGTGCGAGTGTCGCCCTTCCTGCCACGGTGCAGCCAGGCAGCCAGCAGTCTGTGCTGAGGGCCGTGGCACAGGCAGCCAGAGCCGTGTCTCTGAGGAGTTCAAACCCTGGGCAGCATCAACTTGGACAAATAAGGTAATGGTCAGCTACAGGGAGAAGCAAGCACTCAAGGCGATGTCCATACAACCAGGACAAGGGGCTGACCTCTGCTTAGGGCCTAGGGCATCCTGGGAGGCTCCTGGGAGGAGGATCAGACTTCAGAGCCCTGGGCATTATCAAAGCACTGAATCCCAGACGTCGATTCAAGGGAACTTGGTGTGTAGATCTGACTGTCCAGGGGCTGATTACCTGGGGTCACTCATCCAGACCTGCACCTGGGCATATCCCAGTTCTCCACGGGGAGCTGCCAGGCAGGACTGCGAGTTTCCATGCTGCTCCTGCTGCCCGCTGTTCTCAGCCCCACACACATCACAGACCCTCTCCCCCTCACTTCTCTGTGGCCCTTTCCTGAGCTCTCCCCTAGGAGTATGCTAGCTTTCCCCTGCAAGACCGGACAGCACGCTCCAGGAGGTATGGTGAGCCGCCTGGACACAGCCCCGGCCTCGCACAGCTCCCCAACATGGCGAGAGCTGCCTGCCTGTGGCCAGGGTGCCAATTCAGGAAGGCAGGAAGGAGGAGGGAGCAAACAAAGCAGTAGCCATGTTTGTGCTGCAACAAGCCTTGTTACTAAGCCTAACCCAGCGTGTGTGTGTGTGTGTGTGTGTGTGTGTGTGGAATATGCACTTTGATTTCAGTACATTGACAACTGAAGTAATTTTTGCACAAAGCTTTCTATGAAGATGCTCTTATTTCATATTAAAGATTGGAACTACCACCAGGGAACAAGAATCCACAGTGCCTGGTTGTATAGTAGGGAGAAATCAAAACAGGGAAGGTTCATGACTGGGTCGCAACAGGTCTCAGTCCCTTAGGCTCATTTTCTCACCAGAAGTGCTGGGGCTCAGTAAATTGGAATAAACTCTGTCTAATGAGATAAAGGGCTGCTCCAGCAGGCCATCAGCACAATAATGCCTCTGAGCTAAGCAGCCACCAACCAAGAGATGGCACTGATGAGGTGTTTTGTGTTTGCTTGTCACACCAGCAAGTTAGGAAAGCTGAGATGTCTATATTCCCTTGAAAAAACAATTATTTAACAGTTTCATCTTTTCTGCAGAGATGGAAAAAGTTCTCCTTTTTTTGGAATCAGTCTTTCTAAACTGCAAAGGTGTTTCAAAACTGAAAAAGGGAAATCTTTCCTTTATAATCTATAAATAGCTAGGAGGACTGAGTTAATCACACAATTAAATCAGATTTCTCTATTTTAATATTTAAAATTTTTAAGTATGCATTTGCATAATTATATTTTCCTCTGTTACCTAAAATATTTTAAATATGCAAAGACAAATATAGTTTATGTACATGAATAACTGTCATTAAAATACAAATCTTAGTATAGTATGAAAGCTAAAATTTTATTTTTAGATGGTGGCTATATCCTTCTCATTAGGACCGAGTGGAAACGTGCCCTGATAATTTAATGAACTACAGACAGCGGGACCACGGGACTGGAAAGCCGGGTGCACTGAACCCATCCAGCGATTTTCTGGCATCTGTTTGAATACCTCCGAGTGACAAAGGAACCCACTGCGTCTTTAGTAGTTTGCTCCCACCTTGGGCAACCCAATTAGAAAGTTCTTCCTTTGAGCCAAAAATCTGTCTTCCTGTTAATTTCTACCCAATTATCTTGGTTCTGTTCCTTAAGATCATAGAGAACAAGGCCAACTGGATTTGTATAATGGGCAAAAACACAGGCTTAGACCTGGCTTAGACACTGGTCTCCGTCACTGAGTGAATTATGGGCAAGTCATCGTCTCTCACTGAGCCACAGCGTCACGGGCTATAAAATAAGGATGCTAGTACCTACCTCACAGCAACACTGCGGGCACCAAGTGAGATGAGGAACAGCAGGAAAGCCACTCATGACCTCATACCAGCTCTCTCCTTCAGCCAAACCCCCTCTTGCTCTTTCAACTATGTGTTATATACAAAGTTGCAAGTTCATCGTTATCCTAGGTCTTCTTCACCTGCATCTTTTAACATCAGGTACCCAGACAATAATAAAAAAAATACCAAATATAGTTGTTGTTGTTGTTGTTGTTTTAAGAGATCTGGTTGGAAGACTTTTATTCAAACACCCCTGAAAACATAGGCAGAGGGAAGTGAGCTCTGTCCTCAGGTCCTAATTCCTCCATGAAACTCTGGGCCCACCCCCACCTGCCACCTGCCACCAGCACTCATCACCCACCAGCTGCAGATACCTCGTGGCCTTTTATGGGCTCTGTGCTGGCTCCCCGCCTCTTCCTTCCCCCTCTCAGATCGGTGCCTATTAACGCACACTGCCAGACGGGGGTCACTCTTGAGGACGGATTCCTTCCTTGTGCCAAACACTCGAGAGGACGCACAGATTCACCGGCCAGAGGCTCCAGAGCCAATGCCTGACACTGGGGAGCAAAGCCTTCAGAGGCAGAGTTTTTCAAAAAGGATCAGATAGAGAGAACACAAATAAACCTTTCGCCACGACACTGGAAACAGTCGCTTTCCGTAACCTCAGGAGACAGCATGCGGGAAGGGCGAGGAGGGTGTCTGTCTGGTGACTAGCGCGTTCGCAGCTTTTCTGCTTTGCACTCATCATCTGCTTTAGTAACAAAGGAGTTTGGGCTATTTCTGGAGCAACCAAACACAATCCCACCCCCTGCCACGCTCAGCACGCTGAGATTAATTTAATCTGCTTCCCGCTCTCCCAGACTGCTTTGCGGCCTGCTTGGGGGAAAGCAGCTTAACAGTGAACTTGCAGAAACCTGCCCTGCTGGTTGAGGCCAGATCAAAGAGACAAAGAAAGCCCCTATCTTCGGAATTCAGTTCTTTGCTCAGTTCCCTCCACCAGTCTGCAGGCTCTGAGTGCTGCCAGGGATTCCCACAGGTCTCAAATGCCTCCAGACAGTCAGACAGTCATTACCTGAACCAGAGGCTCACAGGCTGGGTGCTGGGAGTGCAGACTGGGGGAGGGAACTGAGGCCGAGTTTCTGAGGGTGGGGAGCAGGATCTTGCCTTTAACCGAAGCTGCAAGGGCCAAGCATTCGGATCCGAGTGAACAAGCCAGCGTGTGCCGGGGCGTCGCACGGCATCCACGTGTCCTCCTCCAGGCTTCTCAGTCCAGGCTTATTCACAGCCTCCGGCAAACTTCCTTTACTCAGAACAAACTGAAAAGACCGGCCAGTGGCCCCTCTACAAGCTCCTGTTCGTGAAATTATCTGCTTTGGGACTGGTCACTCTGATGAGCACAGCAGATTCCTCTGGGCAGGGAGGCTATAACTCACCTCTGTACCTTTCTGATTTTTAGACAGTGTATTTCATTTACCTGAAAGGCAGAGATCTCCTATCTGCCGGTTCACTCCCCAGATATCTGCAACAGCCAGGGCTGGGCTGGGCCAGGCCGAAGCCAGGAGCCTGGAACTCAATCTGGGTCTCCCACATGGGTGACAGGGACCCAGGTACTTGAGCCATCCCTCTGCTGCCTCCCAGGGAGCACACTAGCAGCAAGCTGGAGTGTAAAGTGGAGCCAAGATTGAACCAAGGCACTCTGATATAGGATGTCAGCATCCCCAGTGGCAGCTCCACTGCTGTGCCAGACGCCTGCCCCCGGTTCTGTATTTTTAGGAACTAATCCAATATCCAAGACATGGTGACATTGATGCCTGAGGTCTGTTCAGCTGGAGTGTACGGGAACCATGGTCTCAGCCTTCCCTGTCAACAGAAAAACTGCACGTCTCCCTGGTATCAAAACAAGCAACTTGGCACCAGCCGAGATTCGCAAATTGCTTTCTAAGGCTACGATGATTTGAGAGCAGCCAGGCTGGTGCCTGCCTACAGGAGGGACGCTTCTGGATACCTGTCTATAAAAAAGGAATAAGATACTCTTAGGCCACCGCTCCCTGTTTCAGTGGGGATTTCCTTAACAGAGCGGACACACAGCACTAAGTCTGCCATGGAAGACTGGAGCTGAGCAGATGCCCTGTGCCCTCTCAAACAGCTATGCTAGAACCAGACAACGTGGCAGGGCAGAAGCAAAAAGGCTTCTAGAAGAACAGTCCTGCCCTCAGGAGCAGGTGGAACGTGAGTGAGCAGCACTGAAGTCAGGGGGTACGCTGGTCCTGGCAATGCAAAATCTGGCCACTCTGGAACCATGTCTGAGGACAAAAACCACCAGGTTTGCTGGGACACGGTTTCTCACCACATCTGAAATGGCCATTTCTGATGGCGTGGCACTCACTCCCATCCACCCTTGACAAAGCCCTGAAGACCTGGGTCGGACGGGCGCCTCCTTCCAGCCCTGGGCGGGTCACTGCTGCTGTGTTCTCTGGACAGGAATCTTCTACCCAGCTCCGCAGACGGCAGTGGAAGCAAAGCAGAGCTGGTGAAGGCAGTGAATCGCCACCATGGATCATTCTCTTGTGGCAACTTCCGCTCAACAAATGGGCAAACGAGGCCACCTAAAGAACAGAGCAGGGGCCAGCACTGTGGTGTAGCGGGTAAAGCCACTGCCTACAGTGCCAACACTCCATGTGGACACCGTTTCGAGTCCTGGCTGCTCCACTTCCAGCCCAGCTCTGCTATGACCTGGGAAGGCAGCAGAGGATGGCCCAAGCCCACATGGGAGACTCGGAAGAGGCTCCCGCCTCCAGGCTTCAGATCAGCCCAGCTCTGGCTGTTGTGGCCATTAGAGGAGTGAGCTGGCAGATGGAGTACCACCCCCACACCGCCGCCTCTTTGTAACTCTTTCAAATAAATAAATAGATCCTAAAAAAAAAAAGAACACAGAGCCCTGTCTCTAGGCCCTGTGGTGCTGGTCACCTCACGGTGCCTCCACTGAGCAGGCCCCGCCTTGTGGGCAGGGAGGGTGAAGAACTGCTTGCTCTGAAGACAGCCTGAGCGAGCACCTGCAAGTGATGCCGGTGAAACCGTATCCAGGACGCCAACAGCAGCACGCCCAGGTGGCAGAGCGCACCTAGTGGAAGCAGCAGGCTGGACTGAGGGCAGAATGCCCAGCCCCTGTGGAAGGTCTGGGGGCCACTTGGGACCCCAAAGAAATTAGGGCCACCTGAAAACTGAGGGGTGGGCATGAGACATCATGAGTGCCAACTGTTGACACCTTCCCCCACTGGCTCCGCAGGGGAGGGGAGGAAGGGGGCTGGCCAGCTCCAGCTCTACCCTGGGACTGACTGAGCCCACTAATTAGAGGCTCATTTGGTTAACAACCCTCTTTAAAACACACTTGCAGTCATTCACACCTTCCTGTGAATCACCTGCCTCAGATAAGCACTGCTTTCCTCCCAGATTTCGGGAGGTCAAGTGTGCTGGGCGGTGGGGTGGCACTCACAGTTCACAGAGGACCGTGAACAGCTCAATTTTCCAGATGAAGCAACCTGGTGACTCACCCAAGGTCACACTGTGGCAGAACTCAGTGCCTCAGGTCCCCTGGGTGGGCTGCTCAGGGGAGGAAGGGCCGTGCTGGGATCCGTCACAGGACAGAGGACAGGGAACGGAAACCGCATCCTGGGACGTTTGAAACCAGAGGCCGGACGGCACATGTGGTGGGAGCGGTTGAGGTGAGAAAGGTGAGATGATCCCAGGGACTGGTTTCAAAAATGGGACTGCTGAGCTATTCGGGAGAGGCCCCTGCATCTGGCTCATCAGAACCTGGGCGCACTTCCCCGGCAGTGCTAACATGCAGCTAACACCACGTTTCCCCAGTTCTGAAATGCTTCCACTTTTAATGTGGCTCGTTTCCCCCACAGGACTTTGACACTGAAGTCACACATCGATCGCGCCTGAATCTGACAGTTCCCACACGCATGTGCACTTTGGAAGCCAGGCAAGAGCCTCTACCACATGCACAAAGGGCACTCTTGAGGGTGGGCGAGCTTCCCGCCCCGGGAGGCCTCTGTGCACCAGAAGGCAGGGCCAACCAGTGCCAAATGCTTGTAATTTTCCAGTCCTGCAAGGACACGGCTCGGACACGCACCTGGCCCGGAGGACGCGCGGCAGGCTGTGGCTCTCCTGGGGACGCCATCGCCCCTGCCCCGCAGCCCAGCCTCCTCAGGAGCAAACAGCAGTGCAGAGGATCCCTTGGGGCCCACGTTGCTGGGAGAGCGGTGAGCTCTGTTGTCACTGGAGGGTGAGGCCGAGTCCACCGGGGGTCCCTGCAGAGGCTGCGGTGTCGCTGCCCGGTGACCTGGTGGAGCCTGGGATACAGGACTGGAGGGCAGGCCTGCGCCCCGGGTCCTCAGCATCTGGGCTCGGGCATCTGTTGGGAGGGTGGCTCCTCCCGCGCTGGCAGCCATTACCATACAGCTGACTTCCCTGCTGTCTCCCAGGACACAGGCGGGGAGCGGGCCCTTCTGACTCACCCACAAGCCCCGGCTAAAGTGTACATAAGCTGAATTGTCAACAGCTGAATGTTTTCCAAGCTGCCACCCCCAGCTAAGAAGGAAGGAATCAATGGCACAACAGCCACCCCTCCCCCATGCGGTCAGGACACTGGGAGCCAAAGGGGATTTCCAAACAGCTGCGGCACCTACTCCCGGCCCACGACTGAGGACACGGGAGGGGCTGGATCACACACAGCCGCACCTGCAGGACCACAAGCAGCCAGGGAGACTCCGCATCCTCCTGAACACTGACAAGCAGGGTGGGTCCGGTGACACCCACTGGCAAGGCCAGGGGCTCCCACAGTGTCACATCCCAGGCTCTGACACGTTACAATTTCAAAAGGCAAAACGTCCGGAACTACTGGGAGAGGCTCTGCAGTCCCCATTCAGATCACGGGAGATGGCAGCAAGAGCAGCAGCAGCCCTGGCCTGGGCTCAGACCCAGGCTCATGTTCCAGCTGCATCTCTCACTCTCTGCGGGGCTTCAAGCATTTGCTGTCTGCTCTGAGACCGGGTTTCTCCTACCGCAAGGGAGGATCACGCTGCCTGGTGTGCAAGGTACAGTATCAGTTTCTACGTGGAACACACTTGGCACTGAATGGAGGGCGAAGCTGTGCTGCACCGCAATGAAAACTTCAGAATGAAAGATCTGGATTAAATCCTAGCTTGTGACGCCCAGCAGGTTGTAGACCTCAGTCTTCTCATCCACGGCATGGGGCATTTCGTTTGCCTTCCATGGAGGGGTGGGGATTACAGGAGGTGATGCAGGTATCACTCAGCGGGACAGGCCTGGCCTGGCCACAGGAGCACCCACGTCAGCGAGACCTCAGAGAAGCAGGGAACCATCCGAATCCCTCTCTCCCCAAGCCTGGCCTTTTGCACACTGGCAGCAGAGCTGGTCTTTCCTTGGCCCGAACTGAGGCAACACTCATGTTCCACAGACGTCCGATCTACTCGGGCTTCTCGTCCTGACGTTCCTGAAGTCAGGCTTCATGTTTCTCCCTCTTCTTCTTAATTTTTATTTATTTATTGAGAGATGAGAGAGAGGGAGAGCTCCCTTCTGCTGGTTCACACCCAAATACCTGCAATGGCCACAACTAGGCCGGGCCCAAGCAGGGAGCTGGGAGCTCGATCCAGGCCTCCTAGTGGGTGGCAAGACCTAACTGCTTGAGCCTCCCAGGGTCTGCACTAGCAGGAGGCCGGAGTCAGAAGCCAGGTACTCTGATGGGGGGCTGGCCACTCCTAACCAACCGCTCAGCTGCGAGGCCAGACTCCACCCCCCATTACCTCCACTCTGATGATGACAGAACAGAACAATTGCTTGTGCCCTTCGGGGCAGACCAACGGCCACTAATCCACAGAACAGGAAGAGAGAACACCAGACTCCTCTCCACACAGTTCAGAGTCCCAGAGCACTGTGCAGACAGTGCAGAAGAACCTCAGAAACCAGAGGTTAACTTTGAGACAAACAGAAGAACTGCTACATCCGGAAAACAGTAAATTGAAGAAGCCTGCGATGCCTTGGCCTATGAAAGAGAATCCATATAAAAGGCTGAAGACAATCGCAAGGAACAAAGATTTCTATGGGTTTACAAAAGAAATCTAGAAACCTGTAGGCAGCCATCTCACTATTTTCAGGCTGGTAACAAGGGCACGTAACCACTTTCCCTAACTTGGTAACTAATTTTTGGTTACTAACTGCAGGACCACTAATATTCTCATATACGTAGGGGTGGGAGGAGAGTGTAGGAGGAGTGCTAAGCCTCACTTTTCTTGACTATATGGGGTACTTCAAAAAGTTCATGGAAAAATGGAATTAAAGTTTGAGTTTAGGGGCAGACATTTGGCACAGCTTCAGTCGGCTGCACTGCAAACTGCAACGTCTGAGTTTAAGTCCCGGCTCCACTCCTGATTCCAGCTTCTTGCTAATGCACACCCTGGGAGACAACAGTTGATGGCTGCCACTCTTGTGGGAGATCCAGAGACTTCCAGGCTCCTGGGTGTGCCCTGGCCCAGCTCTGGCTGTTGTGCGCATTTGCGCAGTGCATCTCCCTCTGCCTTTCCAGTAATAAAATAAATGAAAACTTTTTAAAATGTGAGCTTATTTTGCTACAGAAACAATTATGAAATCCAAGCACAACTGTTCCCACATATTATGAGAAAGAACTGTTCTGCATCAAAAATCTCATACTTTAATTTCATTTTTCCATGCACGTGCTGAAGTGCCCTTGTATAATGCAATACATAATTAACAGTAATTTTGGAAATCAATCCTACTGCTAACTTCTGCTCTTGGAAAACATTATCATCTTCTGGTAACCACTAAGTTTTCAATCACCCTCCTCTGCCACTGTCAACGCACAGAACAGATAATGATCATGGGAAGCCTAGAAATATAGATTTAATCAAAATACTTTAAAAAATGTGTTTGTTTCATATTGACTGTTTTCTTTTAAAGTGTCATTTGTTTTCTACAAAAATGTCTTAATATAGCTGTGTGGCTGCAGGCCACATATGTATGGTTTTGAATATTCTAAAGATATCAGTGACGAGGGATAATTATACAGCCTTTGTGTCGTAAGAGCCATGCAAGTAGAATTTTAAAAATAGCTCGCAGCAGTCATGAACTTCCATTTCTTGCCAACAGTTTCAGTGTTCACTATCAGGAGTGGTCCTCCACATCTCCTAAAGAGCTGGCTTTGAAAGGGCAAGAATGCCACCTCTTCTTAACAGAAATAATACATTTCATTGCCAAGAAGAAAAGCATACATGAAGCAGACGTTTGCTTATGCTTTAAAGAAAGTCGTAACGGGGCTGGCTTTGTGGTGCAGCGGGTTGAGCTGCTGCTTGATCCAGTCCTAGCTGCTCTGCTTCTGATCCAGCTCCCTGCTCATGCGCTTGGGGCGGCAGCAGAAGATGGCCCAAGTACTCGGTGCCCTGCCACCCACGTGGGAGACCAGGATGGAGTTCCAGGCTCCTGGCTCCAGCCCAGCCCGGCCCTGACTGTTGTAGACATTTGGGGAGTGAACCTGCAGATGAAAGATGTCTCCCCTCACCCCTGCCCTGCCTTTCTTTCTCTGTTACTATGCCTTTCAAATAAATAAATAATCTTTGAAAAGGAAAAAGGAAAGTCACAATAGGGAACTGGGGCTCTGCAACCCCTGGATCACCCTGGCTCTCTGGCATCCGGGCTGCCGGCAGCCATCTCTTTAGCAGATGTAGAAGGCAGGCTCCTTTCTTCTGGACTTATGGAACTAAAATACCTCTCGGAAACAAAGCACAGGGAAGCCCGTCCTTTCTCACCAACTACACATAACTGGGAAGGGGAGGGAGAGAACAAAGACGTTTACTCTGCCAGCCTGGATGGTCTTCAAGGACCCCAGTAACTATTCTTTTTTCTTCCCCCTTTTTTAAAAAATTTATTAACATAGAGATTTCATGTATTTTTTGGTGCAATTCTAAGATAACTATACTTTCTTCCCTTCCTCAATCCCCCTCCTTCTTTCCTTCTATTGTTCCTTTAATTTTTACAGTAACATACTTTCAATTTACTGTATAATCACATGCTTAATGCACCACTAGCCATAAAGTTCAACAACTAAAAAGTAGAAAGACCAGTATTCCACAGGGGTATAGACAAGGGCTAAAACCAGTAAGCAAATCATAAGATGTCAGTTTCACTCTTAGATTTTTTTTTTGCATTCTATATTAACTACCACATATCAGGGAAAACATGATATTTGTCTTTCTGGGACTGGCTTATTTTTGTCTATTCTTTAAATGATATGCTGTGCTCTGATTATGCTCTTTTCTTCAAAACTAAAAACTTAAAATATTATTTATTTATTTTGAAAGTCATAGTTATAGAGAGGTTTTCTACCCACTGGTTTACCCTGTAAATGGCTGCAAAGGCCAAGGCTAAGCCAGGCTGAAGGCACAAGGCAGGAGTTTCATCCAGGTCTCCTATGTGAGTAGCACGACCCCAAACAGTTGGGCCATTTTCTGTTGCTTTTCCCAAGCCATTGGTAAGGAGTTTGACTGAAAGTGGAGTAGCCAGGACTCGAACCAGTGCCCATATGGGATGCTGGCATCACAGGTGGCTGCTTTATCTGCTATGCCACAGTGCCAGCTCCAGAACTAATTATTCTTAACTGTACAACTCTGGAATGACTCTAACATAGCCCAATTGCATTCTACTTCTGTTACCAATGAGGGAAAAACTCTAGAATTTGTAAGAATGCTGTGGTTGACAAGCATGAGGTTATTTTCCTAGCAAATTCACAAATGCCCATGATATAAAGTAGAATTAAACATAGTGTTTCTGAATGTCTTTACAAATATCAAATCAGTGTCCTGATGTGGCTAGAAATTAAAAATTTAAAATTTAAATAAAGTAATGCATAAAATAAACCCAGATCCATCTTAGTTGTGAATAATTATAGTTATCTCACGGGAAGGCATTTGGCTTAGTGGTTAAGAAAGCAGTCAGGGGGCCGGCGCCATGGTGCACTAGGTTAATCCTCTGCCTGCGGCGCTGGCACCCCATATGGGTGCCGGTTCTAGTCCCAGTTGCTGCTCTTCCAGTCCAGCTCTCTGCTGTGGCCCAGGAGTGCAGTGGAGGATGGCCCAAGTGCTTGGGCCCTGCACCCACATGGGAGACCAGGAGGAAGCACCTGGCTCCTGGCTTCGGATCGGCACAGCGCCATCCATTTGGGGAGTGAACCAATGGAAGGAAGACTTTTCTCTCTGCCTCTCTCTCACTGTCTATAACTCTACCTGTCAAATAAATTAAAAAAAAAAAAAAAAAAAAAAAGAAGAAGAAGGAAAGCAGTCAGGACACCCATGTCCCACATCAGAGTATCTGGGTTTGTTCCTGGCTCAGGCTGCTGACTCCGGCCTCCTGCTAATGCAGACCCCAACAGGCAACGTTAATGCCTCAAGTCATTGGGTTTCTGTCACTCCCATGGGAGATTCAGATTTCTAAATTTTTTTTTAAAAAAGATTGATTGATTTATTTGAAAGGCAGAGTTACTGAGAGGCAGAAGCAGAGAGAGAGCTCTTCATCTGCTGGTTCACTCCCCAAATGGCCACAATGGCCAGAGCTGGGCCGATCTGAAGCCAGGAGCCTGGAGCTTCTTCTAGGTCTCCCACGTGGGTGCAGGTGCCCAAGGACTTGGGCCACCTTCTACTGCTTTCCCAAGTGCATTAGCAGAGAGCTGGATTGGAAGTGGAGCAGTCAGGACTCGAACTGGCACCCATATGGGATGCCGACACTGCAGACAGCGGTTTAGCTGATATGCCACAGCACTGGCCCAGGGGATCCGGCTTGTTTCCAGTCCCAGTTTTGGTCCAGGCCAGTTCTGGTTGTTGCAGGCATTTGGGGAGTGAACAAGTAGATGGGAACACTCTCTATCTGGCTCTCAAATAAATAAAGGGCCTCCACTGTGGCTTAGCAGGCTGCTGCCTGTGATGCTGGTACCCCACGTGGACGCCTGTTTGAGACCGAGCAGCAGCTCCATTTCCCATCCAGCTCCCTGCTAATGGCCTGGGAAAGCAGCAAAAGATGGTTCAGGTACCTGGGCCCTTGTATCCACATGGGAAACCTGGAAAAAGCTCCAGGCTCCTGGCTTCAGCCTGGCCATTTGGGGAGTGCACCTCCCTTTCTCTTTCCCTCTCTCTCTGTCTCTCCCCACCATGTTCCTCTGCCTTTCAAATAAATAAAAAATAAATCTTTAAAATAGATAAATAAAACTTAAAACAAACTATCTTACACTTATTCAAAGTCCTTTTAACTAGTGAGTCATGTTGTAGTTTAAACCATGCCATATGGCGCCAGTATTGTGGCATAGCAGGTAAATCTGCCACCTGTGATGCGGGCATCCCACACGGGTATTGGTTTGAGTCCCGGCTGCTCCACTTCTGATCCAGCTCCCTGCTAATGGCCTAAGAAAAGCAGTGGAAGGTGGCTCAAGTGTTTGGGCCCCAGCCATGAGGAAGACCTGGATGAAGTTCCTGGCTTCAGTCCTGGCCATTGCAGCCATATGGGAGAGTGAACCAGTGGATCCAAGATCGCTCTGTGTCTCTCCTTCTCTAACTCTGCCTTTCAAAGTAATAAATAAACTTTTTTAAAAAAATAAACCAGGCCATAAAGACGTTCAAGCACAGGTTCCTATATGCTGAGACCCTTAATGCAGCTCTGCGCTCCCCAGGAAGGTGTGCGATCCCCGGAAAGAGCCGCCTGTGGTCAGCACGGAGGCCCCGTCACAGCAGGTTGCATAAGGCAGTCAGGGCGGGCAGGCTCCGGCACAGGACCTCACTGTGAGACAGTCTCCCAAGGGTGTACAAAGTCCCTCTACATCCCCTTCTGTGAGATTCCTCCTGACCACAGAAAAACATCCTCTTCTTCCAGTTGCAAATTGGCACAAAACAAAGGAAATAAAAGAGAAAGCACCACTTAGGAAGACTGCTTACTCTCATCTCTCCACGTGGTCTCTGTTCAGAAGGGAATCTTTATGTGGGTGGGACCAAACGTCGGAAGATTAAATATGGAACAGCTGAAGAGAACTTGGACCGTAAACTCAGAATGACTCAAGAAGCGGGAACAAACCCACGGTCAGCTCATACTTGGTAATTACCAAACACGCGGCGGCAGCACCAGCGCTGGAACCACCATCCTAGAGCCTAGTTTTTCGTTTTGTTTTGGCTGCTGTCCCAATACCAGATCAAAGTGGACTCTGCCGGGAGGAGGGTGATCTTTATTAGGCAAATGGTTGCGGGAGTGAGGCCCATGGTCAGAGAGGAGGAGTCCCAGGCAGCCACGTCCCAGGACAGACGGACCCCAGCACACGGGGAGAAGCTCCTAGTTATCTGTGTGCGTCCTTACATGAGACCACCAAGGAAGGGCACGACCACGACCTGGGGGAGACCAGCTGGTTTTACACCATCATCTCGCCACTCCCTTTCCCTCTGGAAGATCAGAACCAAGGGATCCAAAGTATCTGAGACAGGAAATGAGTAAGGCAGGAAAAAGGATGTGGTCTGAAAAGGAGTGGATTCTGGGGCTGAGCCAGAGCGAGTAACAGCAGCAGGGTCACAGCTGGGGGAAGGGGTCCCGGTGGCAGGAAGAGGAATCTCAGGGGCCGTCAGCCGGGACTGGCAGAGTCTCCGTCTGGAGCAGCGAAACACCACCCTCCTCAGAGGAATCCTCCGCAGCCGGGCTCAGCGAGCCCAGACAATGGCCGGAGCCGTCACTGGGGAAGAGGAGAGGCGCTGGGGTTTCCTCTTTACTTGGGCTCCACAAAGGAAAATTAAAAATTAAGCCGAGACCTGGAAGAGAGGCAGACAGGACTGGGAGGGGTGTGATCTAACACCCACACACACGGGCCAGGCCCCGCAGGGCCCGGGGCCGGCGGAGAGACTGCTCCTGACAACGCGGCAGGACAGCGGAGAAGCCAGCCCGGGACGCAGAAAAGCGGACCGAGGAACGACCCACTTTCTCAGGACCAAGGCTGGAGAGCAAACAGGCATCTATTCTTCCCAGGGGGCATGGTCAGGCCTGGAAACAGACTTCGGGTGGGCTGAGAGGCAGGCCTCACGTGACCCAGAGGGCCTGGAAGGGGCAGGTTCCCAAAGAGCACCACTCCCCAGCTGCCAGACCCTCTGCGAAACAAGCCCGCCCTTGTGATCGCGCCAGGCCCAGAAGCTCTGGTTCCCTGGCAGGGGCTGCGACTTAGGTGCTGACTCAAAAGTGTGAACACCCCCCCCATCTCCCCCAGCACAGATGCCCGTGCTGGGTGTGGGTTGTGTGCTAAGATCACCTGTGTGTTCTCTCCAGTGCCTGGGGCAGCATGGCACAGCAGGCAGGAGCCTAAGCAAGCCCTGTGTCAAGTCTGACACAATGAAACCAAAACTACTTTGCTTCCCTTCTAAAACCTAAGCCAGCAAGACCCTTTCTTTATGTGTTCTAGAGTCAAAACGATGGGAATCCCTACATCCCTTCCGACCCAAGCTTGAACCCCAATCTCCTGACCTGTGCCAGAATGGAAGGCTGGGGTGGGGAGGGGGCGGGAGGTGGAACTTCCTCATTAGCCTGTAACATTCATGCTGACCTAGAAATCCCGGCAGTGACAACATTTGGGTTGACTCAGGAGGGGAAGGAAAGCTCCTAGGTGAGTGCTAATTGGATTACCCAGTTATGCCCCAGAGCCAAATGGCTGGGAAAGGCCAGGACATCAGGGTCTGGTACAGCGAAAGTGACACTCTTCCAAACTACTAATCCAGACCCGCAGGCTGTTAGACAATGGGATGGGACAGCTTGAACTGGAGCTGTCCTAGAAAAATTGGGGCCACGGGGTGGATGTAGGTCGGTGGCTTTCCCACCAGGGGATCCTTGGGGCCCGCAATGCTAATGGGGAAGAGGGATAAGGATGAGGCGTTGGGCAGTGTCTGGGGGTAGAGCTGTCACCCACTAGGTGCGAAGTCCGAAGCAAAGGAAAGTTGACCAGAAGTGAAAGCAAGTTAGCCAAATCCGCTCCGCCTGTGCAGCGGGGCTGGGCTGGGGTGGCGCTGGCACCAACCGGCGTCCGGCCGCCCCCGGGGGACACGGCAGCTGCCCCGCCGGTCTGCAGCCTGACCTCGGTGGGCGCCGAGGTTAACGGAGAGAACCGACGACGACAAGTGGCACACAGCAAATGAACATGGAAGCGGACGGCAAGGCAAGGCTTGTCCTTCTCCAGCCAATAAAAACCCTGGAGACGCGGCGAGACGAAGCACCAGACCCCGCAGCGAAGCCCAGCCCGCCCTCCCCAGCCGGGGGGCCCGGGAAGTCGCTCTCCCCGGAGGCCGCGACGTGCGAGGCGGGGGTGTGCGGGCCTGGGACACGCGGAAGCTCTGGCGCGCAAAGGGGCAGCCGGCGCCTCGCGCGGCCCCGCAGGCGAAGCCGGCGACGCGCGGGCACCTCCCAGGCGCCGGGAGGGCGAGCGGCGCGGCTGGCACGGCCTGGTGGCCGAGTAGGCCCGGCCGCGAGTGGCACGGGAGGGCGGTGCCCGACGCCCAGCGCGGGCCCCGATGCCCTCCTGCCGAGAACCCTCCCCCGCCCCGACACTGACCTGTCCAGGGCCCGGCTGGGCCTGGCCGGGCGGGGCCTACGCAGCCCCTCGGCCGGGCGCCGCCTCGCGCGGGGTCCCGGGCCCGGGCGGGCCGCCTCCTCTCCGCCGGGAGCCTCCGAGCCGGGGCCAGGGGCTGCCGCGGCGCATCCGAACGCACCGGCCGGGCCGGCGTCAACAAAGGGCGGCGGGGACGCGAGGCCGGGGCGGGGGCGCGGGCGGCGGCTGGGATTGCGCGCGCGCGGCGGGCGCTCGAGGGCTGCAGCCGCCGCGGAGACAATGCGACGCGTCCGGGACGGCTCCCGCGGCCGCCTCCGCCGGGGGCGGGGCCGGCGCGCGGGGCGGGGCTGGCGCGCGGGGCGGGGCCAGGGCGCGGGGCGGGGCCGGCGTGGACGCGGGTCCGCGCGCTTCCTTTGTGCCGCCGAGCCCCGCCCGCGCCGTCGCCGGGGCTCTGCCGGGCCCGGGGCGCGACAGCCGGAGTTTCGGTTTCAGGGAGGCAGGCGGTGGGCCGCGAGCACGGCCGCCGTGACCGGTCTGCGAAGCGCCCCAGTGGCGGGGCGGCCTGCGAGTCCCGCTACGACCGTCGAGTGTGTAGGGCCTGGGTGGGGGGTAATGGTGATAGAGACCACCAGGCATGAAGGGCCGAGGTGCGGCACGGCCTGTGCTGTGCGCACGCAGCCTCCCTGGCTGTTCACCGTAATTCTCCCCACCAGGGACTAAGGGCTCCGGCCACAGCTCCAGACAGCTGGTCGGCCCCGCGGCCCGCCGCGAAGGTTACCCGAGGAAGTTGCTGCCCGCAAAACGCAGCCCGAGCCCGGGAAGCATCAGCGCTCGTCCCGGAACGCACCGGGCTCAGGGCTCGTCAGGGAGCGCGCTGGGCTGTGGACGCCAGGGCGTGCTGCGCGGGGCTGCACGCACACGGGGCCGGCTGGCACACAGGGCTCGCTGGCCCTTCTTGACCTCTCCTTTCCCAGCGTCCCTGTTCTCTGGACTTTTCTACCGTCCCAACTTCCTTCTCTGTCGCTCCTTTTCCTTTGCAAGGCCTCGTCCCCTTCCTCTTGTTTCCCGGCTTTACATTACTTTAAAAAATGTTTTTGACATTTATTTATTTGAGAGACAGCTCTCGACTGCTCCACAAATGCATGCACAAAAGGCAGGAGCTGGGAAGACAATCCAGGGTCGCCTACGGGGGTGGCAGGAACGCACCTGCTAGCTGTCAGGGCCACCTTCCAAGGTCCACACTAAAGGAAGGTGGAGCCAAGAGCCAGGGATGGAAACCTAAGCCAGGCGCTGCTATGCGGCATCCTAACCTGGGAACCTAACCCGGGCACTCGAAGGTGTCCTAGCCTGGGAACCTAACCCAGGCACTGCTAGGCTGGATGCAGGCATCCTAACCTGGGAGCCTAACCCGGGCATGCTAGGCTGGACGCAGGCATCCTAACCTGGGAACCTAACCCAGGCACTGCTAGGTGGGATGCAGGTGTCCTTAACCTGGGAGCCTAACCCAGGCATGCTAGGCTGGATGCAGGCATCCTAACCTGGGATCCTAACCCGGGCATGCTAGGCTGGATGCAGGCATCCTAACCTGGGAACCTAACCCGAGCACGGCTAGGCGGGATGCAGGCATCCTAACCAGTCCCTTAAACTCGAGGCCAGATGCCTGCCCCACACTACTTGATACTCTCAGACTGCTTATTTCTCTCTCTTTTTCCCATGCCTTTCTTTCCCCTCCACTGTTTTGCAAGCCCCTTTTTCATTAATGTGCACATCCTCTGCCTGCCTCGCTTTCCCCAGCCCTTCTGGGAAAGCTCCCCCCCCACCTCAAGGTCCAGACTCACAAGAGCAGCGGGCAGCGTTGCCCAGATTGGGACAGACAGGAAGCGCTGTGGCCTCTGCATGCCACACAGGCGCTCGGCTGAGCCGCCGCACGCGGTGTGGACGTGTGCGAGTGTGGCCGTGGCCCAGTGGAACTTTGTGGACAGCTGGAATTTCACCTACTTTTCACAGCTCACGAAACTGTGTTCTTATAACTTGGGAAAGATGTTTCAGCGACCCTTCTCGGCTGTGGACGGTGCAGACCCGGCCAAGCGATGGATGCAGCCGCGGCCCGCCACTTCCTCCCGGCAGTAGACTAACGTCAGCTGTCGGCCGCGGCTCTTGCTTTTCGTCCTCCAACGCGCGTACCTCGAGCCCTTCCGGGACGCCCCACATTTCAGTTTGGGTGGTCCCTTGCCCCTGTGCGTGGAGGCAGGCAGGGGACAGACCCCGCTTCCTGGGGAACCGCCTGGCGTCCACGGCGCTTTGTCTGCGGTGGGCGATTGCACGTGCGCAGGGTGGGCCGCAGAGCCCTTTGCAGCGGCCTCTGCTGCCAGGCGCTGACCGGTCCAAGAGCTGGGCCCTTGGGAGCGCAACTGATTTCAGAGAAAGAGGGGCTGATGGCCTCCCGGACACGATGGAGAGAGGCAGGCGGCTGGCAGCAACTCAGGGCTTGTTGGGTGACAGATACTTCAACCCTAAGTGCTGCTCCCCACCAGCGTGGACACGACGTGTGTCCTCGCGTGGGTCCTGGAGGAAACGTCTGTCACCAAATCGGTGGAGGAGGGAAGTTGGAGAGGGCAGAGTTAAGCAGAGGAGTCCGGAGAACAGTATCCAGATATGGAAGATCCCTGCCTCACCACTTTCTTATCTTTAAGATGCGAATAAAAAGGGGCTGGAGTTCTGGTGCAGCCGGTTAAGCCATCACGTGGTATGCTGGCATTCCAAATGAGTACCAAGAGTTCCGGCTACTTCACTTCTGATCCAACTCCCTGCTGATGCTCCCGGGAAAGCAGGGGAGATGGCCCAAGTGCTTGTAGGAGACCTGGGTGGCCACTTGGGGAGTGCACCAACGGATGGTCTCTCCCTCTCTAACTCTGCCTTTCAAGTGAATAAATCTAAAATTTTTTTTAAATGGTGGGACTCCCAGCCATTGCGGCCATTTGGGGAGTGAACCATCAGATGGCAGACCTCTCTCTCTATTGCTCCCTCTCTCTGTCTGTAACTCTGCCTCTCAAATAAATAAATAAGATATTTAAAACATGGGGGGGAAAAGTATGTAAATCCTGGCAGAGAGGGCTCAGTAACTGTTAGTTATTCTATTTTCTGGGCTAGAACTTTGGGCTAAATTCAGAAGATAACATTTAACAGATTATAATTAATTATAGTTTGGTTCTAAGCATAAATCTGAGACTGAGGAGACCTGGCATAAGAGTTCATATAAAAGGAAACCTCAAAAACAAACTGAACCCAGGCCGCTGGAATTCAGATGACACAGCACCCGACCCGGTGTCACCCCTATGGGGTCAGAGGAGTTGATGTGGAGCCACTGGGGCAGCGCTTGGGCAAGGGAGGGGAAGTGCTGCCCTTTCACACGGGGTGGCCCAGAGCCTCTTCGCGGTTTTGTTTTGTCCTCTGAGGAGTGGGCACTAGAACATTTGCCTCTCAGGGGCATTACGAGTGAGCCCACGTCTCAGGGTGGTGCCCAGTACATAGTAGGTGTTCAACAAAGTCTAATTCCTTCCTGCTGTACCAGAGGGATTTCAGAAACAGTCCTGCCTATGCCTTAAATAGGCAATAAAGACAAGTGGCTTTTTATATTTGATACCGGTTTGCTTAATTTGGGGATCACATTTTGAGAGAATTAATGAACAGCCAATCATGACCAGGATGGTGGTCCTGACGGATGTTGGTAAAAAAGGAAAACTGGAGGATCTTTAGCTTGATGCCTGTCTGTCTGTCTGTCTGTCTCTCTCTCCCTCTACCCCTCTCCCTCCCTCTCTGAATGGGTGAGCAAGAGACCTCCTAACTGTGTGTAAGCACTCTGAGGCACACACTGCTACAACTAACTGGAAGGACAGAATCACGACCAGCGGTGGCAAGTTCCAGGAGAGTAGGTTTCGGTGAAATCCCAAGAGCGACTTTCTGACAACCAGGGCAGCGCCCAGCACAGAAGGCTGCTTCCCAAGCTGGGCCCGCGTGTCACTGCCAGCATGCAGAGGCCACGGATGGCCTTCAGCCCGTCCTTTAATTTTTCGAGCATATTTTCTCCATATTTGTTTGCTTTCCTTTTTCTTGATCCCACCCCCTCCTCTTTATCGGACCTGTCTACCCTTGTTGCCCTACCATTTTCCAAAGTATTTTCTACGCATTTTTCCATCTTCAGTTTCCACACTGTTTCTGTCTTGGCTCTTCCTCCCCCCCTTCCTCCCCCCAGAGCTGCCGGCCATCCACGGCGCAGAATGTCACCGAGATCTGGGCCAGGACCGCTGTGCACACTGGCAGAGAGGGGAAGGAAGGCAAATGGGTGGCTGCAGAAGGCGGGGCTACCACTGTGACTCTCCCAGCAGGGTGGAGGGAGGCAGCAGAGTCTCGGGCCCTGGACCGGGCCCTCCCAGGCAGGTGACCTGGCATCCCAGGGTGGAACACAGTCCCATCAAAGGTGCCTTCTGTGAGCTGAACTTGCTCTGAATCCTCTTCTGGCTTCCCCTGGGCATTCCCTTATCCTTGAGATTTGGGAGCCATCTTGTTGTATTTCCCACGGCTAGGACTCCCGCTGACAGTGAATGAGGCAGGGCATCACAGCAACCGCATGCCCGCCTCCACTCCCCGAGTGCCCAGTGGATACCCATCTGATGCCAATGACCGTGGGCCTCCGAGTCCGCCTCTGCCATCATCTCTACTGTTCTTGCTCTGCTCTTTGACTCGTGCGTCTTTGGGTCCTCCCTGCTCACCCCTGCTCACCCCTGCTCACCTCATTCCCATCCGTTCCAGGCTTCCTTCTGGCTTCCTTGGGCTTGCAATGGCTGACCCTCCCATTCTAGATACCCCAAGAAAACGTGCCAGGGGTTGGCAAGGAAGGCCGACTTCCTCCCCTCTCCCCAGGGCCCCGCTCTGCTTCCTACCGTGAACTGGGGACTGCTGGACGTTAGGGCTCTTGGGTACAGGCAGGCCGCCAGGCACGGCAGTGACAATGGCTTGCTGATGCGGGGAGAGGCCAGGCCGCGACTCAGGCCCACTCTTCTCCCCAGGCGCCGCGTCTTTCCAGGCATCAGGGGCACACTGCTGGGGCTGTGGGGACAGAGAGAGATGGTCTTCCCACACACTGCCTCGATGCCCTTGGAGCTTGGGTGGAAGTCCAGGAAAGGGGAGCACTTCTCGTCTTTCTTAGAATGTCCAGGGATGACTTCCCCCACTCAGCCTGCCCAGGCACTCCTGCGGACAGGGGCTGTGGGACTGCCTGAACCAGGGCCTCCCCGTCTGCTCCTGGACCCCTGGGCCTGCTTACTCACCACTGGTGAAGCGGGCTGTAGTTGCAGGATGACAGCTGACGCGTGCTGGAACCTGCGCTGAGGAGTGTGTGACACGCCCTCAGGATGTCCATTCTGAGGCCCGGCATCTGCTGTGGGAGGGTGGCATTGCTGACTGCTGCCGGCCTTGTGCAGGTTGGCAGTGGGGCACTGGAGGGGCAGGGTAGGGGTCACGGGCCCTAGCGGCACAGCATGGGCTTCAGAGCTGGGCTGCAGGGCCAAGCTTGGTGGGACCGAGGCGAGCTGGGGTTGGGCCTGGGCTTGGAGCACAGGCCGTGCTTGCTGGCTGTGCTGTGGCTGCTGTGGCGGGGACGGCTGCTGCTGCTGCGTCACAAACTGGGGCTGGAGGTGCTTGGAAGATGACTGTGGGAGGATCTGGTGGGGCTGGAGTTGGGCATAAGCTGAAAGGAGAAAGACGGGGTTAGACAACGCGGCGGGACCCCTGCTCCGCTGTGCCCCAGCTTTCCCCCTCCCACAACCAGATTAAAAACTAAAAGCGACCTCCCGAACCCATTGTGTCAACTCTCGTCCCCTTCCTCTTGCACCACGAGCTGGGCCTGCTCTCTTCTTGCGTTTCACCCCTGCCGAAGCACTGGGCTCTCTGGGCTGCTCCTCAAAACCCAGCTCAAAGCCCACCTCCCCAGAAGCCACTTTGGACCGTTCTGGCTATGTGGGACACACTGGGGAGTGTCCCCACTCCCCCCACCCCCGCCCAGCTTTCACTTGCTGTCCCTGTGCCTGCAGACTCTGATGCTTCCCGCCAGTGCTGTGCGGCTGGTCCCTGTCCACCTTCTGGCTCTGCTCAGGCTGGGCTCCTGCGGGCAGAGCCAGCAGACACAGCAGCCCCCAGGCCCCGGCATCAGGCAGACTAGAGCTGCACTACTGTTTTCTTTTTGCTACAAACGGTGGAACCAGGTCCTTGCTATTTAACCTCTCTGGGCCTCAGCTTCCGGAAACTGAACACTGAAAAGAAAGAGAGTTTCTGCCTAGAAAGCTGCTGTAGAGATGAAAGGAGGCCAAACTGTGAGGATGAAACGAGAGGCACTGATACACCGTGCACAGCACACCACGCTTAGTCATTTCCAGCTAGAATTACAACCATTATTTCAGTCTTCGCTTAGCTGCCCAAAGTCTCCTGGGTGTACCTGTTTTGTGAGTGTTCATCACACTGGGGGATACTTTCTTATCAGTCCCCTTTTCCAGCCCATGAGTCCTCACAGTCAAAAATGACCATGGATCTCTCTTCCCAGAGCCTACTTCACTGCCTGCTAGCAAATGCTTTTACTCATGGCAAACTGTCCTGATCTGGAATTTATTTGCTGTCATGTGCTGCTGGTTTGTTCTTCCATTTCTAACCCAGTTGACTCCCTGAGGTGAGGATTCGTATATATTTTTAGGCATCCCTTCAGCCTCTGGCTTGCATCCTGAATACAGTAAAGATGCAGGGCGTTCAGCTCAGCCATCGCTTGTCCTCAGGCAGGTCACCGTGTCCGGCGGCATGCAGGTCAGCTGAGGATGAGGCCAGCGCTGCACAATCTTTCCTGCCTGCAGCTGCCCCTGCAGAACCTCTGGCCACTGCAGAGCCAGGGGAACAGAAAGTCCATAGATCAAAACCTCAAGACATGTTGGGGAATGTACCCCATTAACCATTTGAGGTTAATAAAAAGGAAAGAGTATGATTCAATTGCAGTATTGTTTGGGGGCCACATAATCCACTTGCTCCAAGTACTGCGGTAACTTTCTGTCTGGGCTCCCTAACTTCTCGCTGTAATCCATCCTACAGATGCAGTGCACAGATCGGACCTCTGACCAGGAACGCTCAGGGCCTCTCCTTTGCTTAGCGCAGCCCACAGCCGCTGGCATTCCAGATCTCTTTACAGCATAAACTCCCTTTTCACTTTCATCGCTTCTTTGACCTACACAGTCTTGATTGCTTGCAGAGCTCTGTACAGTTCGTGCCTGGGCTCCTTCTGTCTGGGGTGCCACAGATCAACTCCGAGTCTCCCTTCTGGGACCCTTACAGCCAACAGGACTTGTCCTTGTCCCAAGCTGCCCTGCCCTGCACTTCCCTGCCCTTGGATGCGAAATGCTCCCAGCAGCAGAGCTGGGGCCTGGGGGTCGCAATGCTTCAATCCGAACCCTAGTATTGTCGCTTGCTGGCTGTGTGGCCTGGGGAAGGGACTTGACGTCTCTGCTCCTGTGTCATCATCTTTAGGGTGAGGGTAGGGATGATCCCTATCTCACCATTATTTCAGAAAATCACTTGTTTTCTTTAGGAAGCAAGTTTTGTCATTTGTTCCCTCCAAGGTACCAGTGTTGCTCAACGAATGGACGACCATGCAGTGGGATTCCCCTCGGGGGATTCATTGGTCCCACGGGTGAGATGGGGGTCATCCCACAGGCCGCGATGATCTCGCTAACATTCTGGATTGCTGAAGACCCTGCACCTGGCCAAGCCCTGCTCACCACCACCACCCCTCCCCGCACTGGTGTCAGCCCCGCCTTGCTGATCTCCCTGCTGTTCTGCTCGACCTCATGTGTCTGTGTGCCTTTTTGGCTTCAGGTTCAGGGCTTCCACTTTCAGGAATGTCCTCCTTTCGCTTCGATGATTTCGAGTTTAATCCTTTGGCCGGGGTTCAGTTCCTGTTTTCTCTCGGTGTGCGTTAACCCTCCATTACCGGTTTTGCTCAGGGTTCTGGCGTGCTCTTTTTGATTCATTGGTGACTTAGCATCTCCTACAGACGTACTGCCGTGAGTCACGAACACCGGTTATTCCCCACACGGCAGCATCTTTGGAACTGGGCGCTATTACAGCCAGGGGACAGTCAGCTGAACTGGTGGTTAAGTCAGCTTAACTTCTTTCTTAGATTTAGCAAAATAAATAACGGCACTGCTTACAATCAGAAGTGACTTAGACGAAGTGAAAGGGGGCTGCTTTTATTCTTTTGTGTGTCTACGTCCTGCCTTTCTCTCTAGGCTGGATCCTTCTGAGTTAAATGTGCATCTGACTGTTATTCCTCTTCATTTAAAGGACACGCTTTAGCTGGCAGGAGTGTGTACTGTTTCACTCTCCGCACCGCCCTACGTAACACTCCACGTGTGCAGGTGCATGGCCACACCTGCTGCCAACCGCTGTCAGATCGATTGGTGCCTCTGCCTCTCCCGGGCCCTCCAAACAGTCTCGGGGTAGTGGAGGAGGGCGTTCCTCAGTGGAGCCAGGACGGGGGGCATGTCAGTTTGTGAAATGTCAAGGCACAGAAACCTCTCTAGAACTTTCTTCTCACTTCTTCCTAAGGTCCCGTAGCTTCATCTCTCCCCTGCACTCATTTGGCTCCCCAGCTGCTTCTAAGAAATGAAGGGAATGGGTTGGTTCCATGGGACCTCAGTGGCAGCTTCCGGAGAATCTGATCAACGCTTTCTGTTACACAGCAGGGAAGGGCAGGGCCCAGGGCCGCTATGGATTAAGGCCTCCTTCAGAGACTCCAGGCAAGGCAGCTTCCTGGCTGGTGCTCTAACCTTGAGTCACCTCCTTAGAATCTGAAGAAGCAACTTGGCTGTTTCCAAAACAGTTGTTGGTTAGCAACAAGAGGATGAGGTCTCCCTGCCCTTCGTCCCCTGCAGGAGGGCTGACTGAAGGCTCCCTGATGCACTCCCTCCCCAGCCCCAGGGCCCTGCATCCACTGCTAGGATGGATCAATAGCGGATCTATTGCTCTCAAGGCTTCCAGCTTGTAGGAAATACCTCACCATCCCAGAAATGCTACGACTCTTGCCCCAGGTAGAAGGGAGCTGCGAGCATAGGTCACAGGGTACCTTTATGCTCTTAGTTTTCTAGGAGTCCACTACAATTGACTCGAATTACTTGGCCTGTGAGTATGAGGGAGGGTGCCTAGGGAGAGGAAGGGCATATCACTTTAAGATTTAGAAAGTTAAGTGAAGATATACTTTCATACTTTCCACCATTCACACACTCAACAAACATTTCCTGGGGCCAGTGTGGTGGAATAGTGGGTAAGCCTCTGCCTGTCGGCTGTAAGGGTCCCCGAAGGGAGACTCGGAGTTGATCTGTGGCACCCCAGACAGAAGGAGCCCAGGCACGAAATGTACAGGGAGCAGCAAGCAGTCGAGACTGTGTGGGTCAAAGAAGTGATGAAAGTTTATGTTGTAGAGATCTGGAATGCTACAAGACCTGGAAGAAGATCTTGGCTTTGGCCTGGCTCAGGCCAGCCCTGGCTGGCAGCCATTTGGAGAGTGAACCAGTGGATGGTAGATCTCTCTCTCTCTCTTTCTCTAACTCTGCCTTTCAAATAAATAAATGAATAAATAAAATCCTTTTAAAATTTTTTACTAAGCATCTACTCTAGACTGAGTACTATGCGTGGTGCTGGCTAAAACCCAGTTCATAGAACGGATCACAGTCTAGTGAAAGAGACAGATGGTAGACAGACACCCTCGGCATAATTTGGTCAATGTTATGCTAGGAGATAAGCACAGGATATCAAGAACAAAGAAACAGTGGTTGGGTTTGGAAGCAGAGCAGGGAAGGCTTCCCAGAGGAAGTGGGTGTTTAACAGGATTCAGAGGTAGGAAGGTGACAAAACGCGCCTCTCGTGGGGAGGGGCAGAAGCAGAAGGTCCCGTGGTACAGCCAGGGCCCTGCACGGCAGCCTGCGCAGCGGAGGCCCAGGGTGTCTGCAGGTGAGGAGCCAGAAGAGAATGCAGCTTGATAGTATGTGTGCTGCCCAAGCCAGCACAGGAGGGGCCGGACTTTAGGTGGGGTCTGAATTAGGGTCACACCATCGAGAGGCCGCTCATCTCCAGCGGTGTCACGTGATTGGGCTTTAGGGAGCAACCAGGACTGGTGGACGCCGCAGGTCAGGGCCTCACATGCATGTGGATAGACAAGGAAGCCCTTTTTGGAAAGGCAGCCACGCACATTTTCCATGATGCATTCCCTGGAGGTTAGGGGCAGGAGGCACTTGAGAGGGGAAGGAGAGCTAAGGGAAGTGTCGTTGCAGGGCCACTCTGTGGTGGCTTTGACGTGCCTGGATGTCTTAGGCCTACTCTTGGCCACCTGGCAAAACCATCCAGTGCCCTCTATGTGCAGGATCCCTCGCCCTGTAGCTTGGGACAGTAACAAAGAAACTGGTGCCCGCACCTCTGGTGGCACAGCCTCAGTGGCCAAAGGCAAAGGTTTGCGAATGCAACAGCTCTGGGTTTGGATTTTGGTTTTGCCACGTAGAGGTGTGCAGCCTTAGAGAAACAGCTTCACCTCCTAAGGAGAAGCCAGGGAACACCATTCCCATCTTACAAGTAGGAACCGGGAGTCATTTCCAAAGTGATTCCCACAGTGTAGACGGTGAAGGGAGAGCTGACTTCATGTGCGACATGTGACAGATGAGGCGTGGGGCCCCACACGTGGCAAACGCTCAGAGACTGCCCACAGTTGAGTGAACAGCACGCCTGCAAGCACAACTTAGCACGGCAGGCCTGGTAGCCGCTGTGGTTGCCAAGAACTTTCTGGGTCATCTTGGAGAGATGGACAAGGGACAGGGTGTGTTATGCCACAAGGCAGGGAGGTCACAGGTAGATGACAAGGAAGTCCCAGAGGGGAGGAGTAAGGAAGAGGAGACAAGAGCATGCTTGCTGGGCTGTAACTCCTAGCAGAGTGCAAACCCTTGCTCACCTCTGTAGCAGCTGAGGTGCTTAGCATAGTAGATGCTAACAGCATTTGGGGAACTGAGCTGAATAATTAAGCAGAAAAACTGTGGATGGCAGTTAACGTATCTTCTTCATTTGTGAAATGGAATCATGGTTGTCAGGATGATACAAGAAGTGGAGGTAAAGCCTTTAGGACATCAGGGGAATGTGGTTTACTGGGAATTATTACTATTAATTACTATTATTATCATTAATTATTAGCTGGTAGCAGCCTGGGAAGCAGTATAAGAGAAGCTTGGATGGCTGGCACCGTGGCTCACTAGGCTAATCATCCGCCTGCGGTGCCAGCACCCAGGTTCTAGTCCCAGTTGGGGCACTGGATTCTGTCCCGGTTGCCCCTCTTCCAGTCCAGCTCTCTGCTGTGGCCCTGGAAGGCAGTGGAGGATGGCCCAAGTGCTTAGGCCCTGCACCCCATGGGAGACCAGGAGAAGCACCTGGCTCCTGGCTTTGGATCGGTACAATGCGCCAGCCGCAATGCACCTGCCATAGTAGCCACTTGGGGGGTGAACCAACGGCGAAAGGAAGACCTTTCTCTCTGTCTCTCTCTCTCACTGTCCACTCTGCCTGTCAAAAAAAAAAGCTTGGGGTGAAGGATTTCAGAAAAGAAGGAATGTCCACAGCGCACAGTCGGCTTGCACGCTCTCAGGCACACATGCACACATGCACACACGCACACGCTAAGTGAAATACACAGCTCCTCCACTGTAGCCCTGTGGTGATCTCGGCTTGCTCGTACAGTGGGTAGCTGAGGTGGCCTTCGTGGCTGGCTCCACGCTCTGCCCGTCAGCGCTGAGTTCAGCGGGGTCACGTACCCACCTGTCTGCTTGGGTTTCTACTGGGTTTCCTAAGCTGGCAAGTGTGGCCACCCCACAGCTCGGTGGCTGCTTTCAGAGGGAAATCTGGCACCTACGAATCCCGAGTCGGCCCGCAGCACAGGATCTGGCCCATCTCAGACACCACTGTTCTTGGATACAAACCCTTCTGGGAAGACACACAGCAGCCATGATGTGGCTGGGTGCTCGCCAGCATCTGGGGGCATAACTGGTGGGACAGGGCCAGGATTTCCAAGGAACTCTCAGTGCCACGCCACACCCCCCCCAACTTGATGAGTCACTTTCTCCTCACCTCTGGGCCCCGGCATGCACCCCAAGTCCTAACCTTATCCTCCAAAATGAGGACTCCATGAACCAGGCCTCCTGTCTAGAACGGAAAGCTGGGGCGAGATGGGGGCAGCTCCCTTGGGACTTGGCCTCCCTGAGGCCTGAGGTCAGGCCCTGGGCCCCTGGCTGCCCTCGGTGATTCAGTCCTCCCCAAGCGAGCAGGGTACCGCCAGACCTTCCCCCTTCCCCACCAAAGCCCAACCTCCTAGGCCCTGCTCCCTCCCCTGCATCCTCCCCCTCCCCCCTTCCAGGGCTTAAGGGACCTTTTCTATTTGCAGAGCCTAAAGAAACTGGTTGCCAAGGTGACAGAGCAGGAACAGCAGGGAGCTGGCCACTGCGGGAGGGGTTTTGCCCCCAAACAGCTGTCAGTGGGAGCGGCCCCAGCTGGGACTGGAGGGTTTGCTGCTCCCGAGGAAACACCCCCAGAGAGGCTCCCCTCTGCTCTGTGCCCCCCCCCCCCAACTGCAGCAGCTCTCCCCTAGTTACTTTCCCTGGGGGCAGCAGCCTGCCCATTTTAAAGCCTCTAATAACAAACAAAACTCTCTCTCTCTCTCTCTCTCTCTCTCTCTCTCTCTCTCTCCCTCTCTCCCTTTTGCTGGCACAGGCTCAAGCATGCTGCCTCCAGATCCCAGGTCTCCCAGTGGGTTGGCTGGGCAGGAGGCCGGAAGTCACCTCTGGGAGCTGCGCAGACCAAGACAGGTGCGGTGCCCAGCGCCCCGCTGCCCCTACTCAGGGCGTAAGGACTTGCTCCCAGAGAGGATCTGCCCCTCCTAAACCTCTCCCAGCTGCCTTTCCTTTGTGGGGGTGGGGGCGAGAGTGGGGGCAAGGAAGGGGGGTTGGCGAGAAGGGAAGAGCAGGAGGGACTGGGAGGCAGGGACAATGAAGCCGGCTGACCTGTGTCTCTGGGCAGAGCGTCCTCGCAGTCCTGCAGGGCACAGCTGCTCCCTCAGAATGTTCTGGGAGCTGCTTGTCTCTGCCCTGCAAGACAGCCATACCCTCAGGCCACAACGGCCTGGACCTCACTGGTGTTTATCTTTGCCCAGTGCAAGAGCAGACAGCCTCTGTCCACTCCACAAGCCTCAACCAGCCTGACACCCCCCAGGCTCTTAGAGCCCTAAGGCCAAGGAGGCCCGGGAAGTGCCTGTGAGAGCTGACCTGGCCATCTAGCCCTGACCCAGGCAGACACGGAGCTGGACCCCAGTTCTGCCACTCCGACTAGGTGACCTCGAGCGCGTTCCTGGGAGACTTCTCTGAGCCTCAGTTTTCTCATCTGTGAAATGGATAAACGTTCCTAGCACACAGAGTTCTTTTGAAGGTGGGGGAAGTGGTGTGCACAGGACCACCCAGCACATCGGCTGGTACGAGGTGGAGTTGGTTAGCGCTGGCGCCCGCCCGGGGCCTCAGTGCTACCACACAGCCTCAGGAGGAGCCCGCACTCACTCCAGAACTGCCCTTAGGATTTCAGGGTCTGTCTGAGGTTTGGAGAGAGGCTGCATGGCCCAAGGCTCTCGGGAAGTCCTGAGGCCCCAGGGTTTCTCCAAGGCTTGTGGGCTGAATGAGAACATTCGAGAAACACTGCCTTACGCCCTAGCTCTAGTCCAAACTGCTGTCAATGGTTTCTTTATCCACGAGAGGAAAGCCTAGCCCCGTCTCTGGGGAAACATCTAGAACCACAGTGCAGGGAGCCTCGGCAGGGAGGCGCCTTCCTCCACTCTGCAGGGGCCACCGGAAGGTGGCGGCTGACCTTCAGCCCTGGGTGGCTTTGGAAATCTCAAAAAGGCGAACAGAGAGCCTCGGCTCAGTTTCCCCAACTCAGTGCCGCTTGCTCTCCCTGTGCTTTCCTCCGGCCGTCTGTGTGAGACACACGTGCCATCCCTCTGACCCTCTGTGTCCACCCTGTGCTTACTCCTCAGATGCTGGCGTTGATGGGACTGGCTTAAACATCTGCCCCTTCCTTCTGACTGTGCACTCCTTTAGGTAAGAGATAATATTCGGGGGCCGGCGTGGTGGTACAGACAGTAAAACTGCTGCCTGCACACCGGCATCTTGTTATCTGAGTGAATTTGAGTCCTAGCTGCTCTGCTTCCCATCTAACTCCCTGCTAATGCCCCTAGGAAAGCAGAGGAAGACAGCCCCAGTGCTTAGGCCCCTGAACCCACATGGGAGACCTGGATGGGGTTCCAAGCTCCTGGCTTCAACCTGGTCTAGCCATTAAGGAGTGAACCAGCAGATAGAAGATCTCTGTCTATGTCTCTTCCTCTCTGTTGCTCTGCCTTTTAAATAAGTAAATAAATTTAAAAAAAAGGATTTTATTTATTTGAGAGGTAGAGTTACAGACAGTGAGAGGGAGAGACAGAGAGAAAAGTCTTCTTTCCGTTGGTTCACTCTCAGATGGCCGCAATGGCCAGAGCCACGCCTATCTGAAGCCAGGTGCTTCCTCCTGGCCTCTCATGGGGGTGCAGGGGCCCAAGCACTTGGGCCATGTTCCACTGCTTTCCCAGGCCACAGCAGAGAGCTGGATCGGAAATGGAGCAGCCGGGACTAGAACCGGCGCCCATATGGGATGCTGGCACTGCAGGCCAAGGATTAACTTAGTGCACCACAGCAGCAATAAATCCTAAAAAGAGAGAAAGCAGCCCTATTTTGATCATCTTCGTTTTAATCCAGGGACAAGGACGCAGCAGGTTCTCAAGGGCAAGAGTGCAGGTTAGACTGGCTGCACACAGCCTGGCTGCGGACACGGGGTTGGCGGCCGCCTGGGGAGCAAAGCCTCGGCTCCCTGTGGTGCTTAGTTCTGTGCTCTGACAGCTTGCTCGTGTTCTCCAGGCTGATAAGGCTGGCTTCTAGGGCTCTTGCCAGATTTTTCCATCACAGGTTTCCTATAATAGGCAGTGCTGGGAGGATTTCTGCAGGCAGAGAAGGGAAGCTGGCCAAGGAACACTGATTGGTCCCGACATAGAACTTGCCTCCCACGCTCTGCTGGCCCCCAGGCCAGGGGCTCCATCATGCTCCTCTAGCACTCGCAGCACAGCGCAGCACAGCACCAATAACACCCTACCAGCTGGCTGCCTTCTCACTGAGGCCTAGCTCACAGCAGGTGGTCCTGGACCACTGATCACTGGTCCCTGCATCTCCAGAGCTGGCCAGGGGCGGGGCCCAGGGCCCAAAGGTCCCTGCATCTCCAGAGCTGGCCGGGGGAGGGGCCCGGGGCTCACTGGTCCCTGCATCTCCAGAGCTGGCCAGGGGCGGGGCCTGGGGCCCACTGGTCCCTGCATCTCCAGAGCTGGCCGGGGGCGGGGCCCGGGGCCCAAAGGTCCCTGCATCTCCAGAGCTGGCCGGGGGCGGGGCCCGGGGCTCACTGGTCCCTGCATCTCCAGAGCTGGCTGGGGGCGGGGCCTGGGGCCCAAAGGTCCCTGCATCTCCAGAGCTGGCCGGGGGCGGGGCCCGGGGCTCACTGGTCCCTGCATCTCCAGAGCTGGCAGGGGGCGGGGCCCAGGGCCCAAAGGTCCCTGCATCTCCAGAGCTGGCCAGGGGCGGGGCCTGGGGCTCACAGGTCCCTGCATCTGCAGAGCTGGCCGGGGGTGGGGCCCGGGGCTCACAGGTCCCTGCATCTCCAGAGCTGGCCGGGGGCGGGGCCCGGGGCCCGGGGCCCAAAGGTCCCTGCATCTGCAGAGCTGGCCAGGGGCGGGGCCTGGGGCTCACTGGTCCCTGCATCTCCAGAGCTGGCCGGGGGCGGGGCCCGGGGCCCAAAGGTCCCTGCATCTGCAGAGCTGGCCAGGGGCGGGGCCCGGGGCTTACTGGTCCCTGCATCTCCAGAGCTGGCCGGGGGCGGGGCCCGGGGCTCACTGGTCCCTGCATCTCCAGAGCTGGCAGGGGGCGGGGCCCAGGGCCCAAAGGTCCCTGCATCTCCAGAGCTGGCCAGGGGCGGGGCCCGGGGCCCGGGGCCCACTGGTCCCTGCATCACGATATTGGAGGATGAATGTCTGCAGTACAATGAGAAGATGAAGGTCACCCTTTCTCACCTCCCAGAGTGGCTCTCACCTACTTCTGGCTGGCCCCGTCCTGTGTCCTTTTCCCTGAGCCATAGGAATTTCAGAATGGTCTACCGCCAGCCTCCACGCACTCCAGGCTCAGAGCCATGAGTGTGCACCCAAGAATCATAGCAAGGGAGCACTGGCTTATGCCAAGGTGTGGCTTCCCTTCCTTAAAGTCAGGCAGAAGCATGAAGTGGGATCAGGGGCTGGCGAATACCTCCGGACCGGGAGAGAGAAGGGCGGACGCTGCACACCAACGCCCATAGGATGTCAGAAAGCTTTCCCCCACCTGTGCTCTGGGATGCCTTCTTCCTGGAGCTCTTACCTGGTGCAATGAGGGGGTGGGCGGCCACAGCGGGCACTGCCCGGCCCGGCCCAGCCCGGCCCTCGGTGCTCCCGGGCACACTGCTGCTGCTGCTGCTGCTGCTGCTGGTGCTGCTGCTGCCATCTCCCTTCTTGAGCGGCTCTGTCACACTGTCCATGACACCAGGCTTGGCACCTGCAGGGGACCCCTGGGCAGTGTTTCTGCCCTGTGAAGGGGTAGGCACGGGCTGGCTGCCCCCAGGCGAGGGTTTCAGGGCCAAGTTGGGCAGCACAGGCTGAGTGGGGGTAGGGCCCGAGCTGGCTGCAGCTGGAGTCTGCTGTGTTCGGAGGGTCAGGTTCTGCACCTGGAAAACAGGGGTCCATGGGAGTCCAGACAATGTGGGCAAAAACAAAGCCATACAGGCCTGGGAGATCAGAGGAGCTCGGGTGGGCCCAGCAGTGGCTCAACAGGACAGTGGGTTGGAAAATGAGAGAGAGAGAGAGAGAGAGAGAGAGAGAGAGAGAGAGAGGATGAACATGAGAATGGGTTAGAGCACAAGCAAGGTTGTGTTAGTGACTGGATCCATCAGCAGAAGGAACTGGATTCGGAGAAGGGGCCACTGCCCAGGCTGGGGCTGGAGGCCAGGGACTCCCTTCTGTCACCCTCCCTCCTCCCCCAGACCACCAGGATTGGAGGCACACGACCCAGAAACAATTCCCAGACACGGCAGAGCAGGGGGCTTCCCGCGGTGCAGAAGGCCGGGGCACAGGTGAAAGTTAAATGAGCAGGGCCACCACCAGGCAAAGGACCGTCCTGTCCTCAGCCTAAGGTGAACTCGGCCCTTTTCCAGGCGGCCAGCACACTTATTCAACTCGGTCCCTGGCGCCCTCTGCTGGACACATGGAGGCTGTGCCGGACGCCTTGCTTGCAAACCCTCTGCCCAGGCCCTTTCGTAGACCGGGTTGGAGACGCTAGTGGGAGAACACCCTTCTCCACCACCCACGGAACCTCACGTCCACAGGCATCTCAGCGGAAGGCAGGGGCCTGGGATGCACCCTCACACCCTCTCCCATGCTGTTTGCCCGGATCCTAGCAGTGCCAGCGGGCATGACTTGGATGGAAGGTCCCAGTTAGGAAGCAGTGACAACAAAACAAGTCATCTTGGAAGGGTGGGAGGCGCGAAAGCCTCAGCATGCTGTCTTCTGACTCCTAACCCATGTCAGAGGAAACAGAACAGAGTCGAGAGGGCCCGAGGCCGCCTGAGTCTGGGAGTCCTGGGCAGCCCTCTCTCCCACCTGCTTTCCTGGAAGAACCCCCCCTCCCCAAGCCTTAGCAAAGACTCAGAGCTCCTCCAGGGCGGGTGCCCCTCCCCGGCCTCAGTCCCCCTCTGCAGCTGCCCACCCCCGGCCCTCCCGTAGTGTGGAGTCCTCACCTGGGCGGGGGTGGGGGGCCGGGCGGGGGCGCCAGTGCCGAGCTCAGGCTGCACAGTAGCGACGGTGGCCGTGGGCGTGAAGATGAGCTGAGGGGACAAAGGAACAGTGCCGCCTAGGCTCCTAGCTACCTGCACCAGGTTACCTGGCTGGGCCTGGAATCACAGGAAACGAGGCGCCGTTTACCTGCCCAAGGTGGGCTCAGCCACAGGACAGAACAGGTTAGCCAGGGAGCAGGCATGGGGCAGGCTAGGGACACAGCAGGGCAGGCCAGGAGGGCAAGGGGACAGCTGAATGCCTGGCAAAGTTTGCAGCCCCCTCAGCACCCTCTGTGAGGGGCTCGTGCCTTCCCAGCACACCTCCAAGTCACCATCTGCTCAGCCTCCTGGCGAGCGGGGACCTAGGGCAGGGACACTGGCTGGAGGACCACGTTCTAGGTCTGACCACTCCTGCCCTTGGGGCTGGGTCAGAACAAGACTCTCCCCCAGAAGGGATCACATTCGATGCATCCTTTTGGTGATTTTCTAGTCAAATTCGGATGTGATGGGGCGGGGCGGGGCGGGGCGGGGGGGGGCGGCGCTATACCAGCAGACGGCCTGGAGCTGTGGTGGTGTGTGACTGTCACCCACAAGGGTGCACTCGTGTGCCATTCTCTGTGACACCTCACCCTTTATGCCTGGGTGGGGTGGCGGTGCTGTCCCTGGAACCTTGGGAGGATGCATTCTGTGACCGTGTGCCCTGCTCGGGGGAGGGACCCCGCCAGGGCAGTTGAGTGGGACATGGAGATGAAGCTTGGGTGGTGGCAGTATGTGGCTGTGCAGGTCTCTATAGAGACAGAAGTGCATTTCACACTGGGTGTCTGACATCCCTGGGGATGGAGACGGGCCTCGGGCCAGGAGCTCAGGGCTAAGGACAGAAGTGCGGCAGTGGGCCCAGAAAGGCCCTGGGTGCCAGGTTCTGGCCCCAGAAGCACAGCAGGGTATGTGTGATGGCACTGTCTTTAGGCTGGCGAGTCCCAGGCCCGAGGGGGAGCCTCGCACCTCACACACACCTGACCCAACGCAGCGCTCCTCCTGCCTCCCAGGGTCTCGGCTGCTGTCTTCCCCGGACAGGCTTCTTTCAGAGCCTGCTACGCTTCTAAAGGGCACCTTCAGGACAGGTGCAAGGGGGGACTGCAGGTGTGCTGGTGATCCCCTGACCCGCCTGGGACAAGGGCCCTGCAGCTGGAGGCAGCCAGTCCGTGCAAGACCCTGCTTCTGTAGGGCATGTGGATGCCCAAGTGGGCAGGGCCACATGGGCACGGACTCCTGCATCACCTACCCTCGTGAATTTTGAGGAGTGCTTTCTGATAAGAAGGGGACACTTTTGCCTCGCTTTGGGAGGAGAGAGAAAGGAGCCGTCACAGGTAACTTCCCTCTTTCAGCCTGGAACCCCACCCTTGCTTGAGTCTTGAGCCTGCACCAAAGCTGTCACTCAGCTCCCCCCCACCCCCTCCCCGGGCCCAACCTCTCTGCCCCACCCCCACAGCCTCCTGGGCTCCCGGCTCCCGGCCTCTCTGTCCCCTGTCCCCCCAGGCTCGTGGGGCCCCCGGCCTGGCTGGCTGGGACTCACCATCTGTGCTCTCAGGTACATCTGCGCTTGGCTGGCCGTCAGGGCTGGAGCAGATGTGTTGCCCAGCAGCACAGCCTGCTGCGCGATGCCTGAGGCTGTCGCCGAGTTCACGCTCTGAGCCCGGTTGATGAGCTGGGCTGCGGCTGGGGAGGCTGCCAGGTTGATCTGCTGGGACAGACAGACAGGAGTGACGGGAAACGGGAGGTTCTGCTGTGAGCGGCGATCCCTCAGCCACTTCCTCTCCCCTTCTTCTGTCCCTTGGTTTGTTCGGCCTCCTTTGCGACCCTCTCTGGCCCTTGGGCTTTGGAGCTACCCCCACCAGGCTCCCTGTCCCCCCATGCTGCCCTGTCTCTGGCCTAGGCACAGAGATGCCTGAGCGGAGAGATATAGAGATAGAGATAGAGAGAGATGATAGAGAGAGAGAGAGAGAGAGAGTCAAATGCCCACAATAGCCAGGGCTGGGCCAGGCAAAAGCCAGCAGCCCAGAACGTCATCTGGGTCTCCCATGTGGGTGGCAAAGACGCAGCACGTGAGCCATCATCTGCTGCCTCCCAGGGTGCGCATTAGCAGGAAGCTGGATCAGAAGTGGAGGAGCTGGGATTCAAACCAGGCACTCCTGGGATGCAGGAACCCCAAGTGGTGTGCTAACCCCTGCCAAAGTCTGCCCCCACCCCCCACCGCCGCCTTCTTTTTTCTGGCGGGAGAACAGCCCCAGTTCTGCGTGGGTGAGGATTCACCACAGCCAGAGCGTCTCAGGCAAGGAGGAAGGGGCTGGCCAGAGCTGGGCCCTCAGCCGTGGCTCCCCGACGCTGCTCACCGAGGACGGCTGCGCCGGGGCCTGCGCGGACACACTGCTGCCGGAAGCGCTCCCCTGTCTGCTGGCCACCAGGCTCGCCTGGAAGAAGAAGCAGCTCCAGTCACTGGGCTCCAGCGACACGCCTCCCCCAGCCTCTCTTGCGCCGGATCCCGTGGTGGGAAAGGCAGCCCCGGAGCCCCCCGCCCGCCTGCCCCATCATGCAGCTTCCTAGTTTCCTCTTGCACAGGGCAGGGCTACCGTGGTCCCACGCTGCCGCTGGCTTGCTGAGGGCACTGAACGAGACCGAGCGCCGAGGCACAGCCCTGGGACTGCTGGCCACTCCCAGCGTGGGCATCTCCAGCTCTCTCCAGCCCCTGCTCTGGCCGGTCCCTCGCCCGCGACCCGCGTCCCCCGGGCTGAGGCCTCAGTGTGCTCTATGTGGACTGCCCAGCCTGCCCCCTCCCCTTGGCCAGCTTCCCTGCCGCCTGCCACCCAGTGGGAGGTGCCCTCTTTGTCACAAATCTTTGTGACTTGTCATCAAGGGGAAGGAGCTGTTCTGCCCTCTCATAGTGCCTATCACAGCTGAGACACTGAAGTCTGTTTGTTTCTATGGCTTCCTGTTTTTTTTTTTTTTTTTTTTTTTTTTTTTTTCTGCATCCCCACTATAAACTCTAAGAAGACAGAGTCCAGGGTACCCAGAGTCTGACGTGGACTTTGCATGCAGTAGGTGTGCAAAGTATTTTGCTGAGTGAATGAATGAATGAATGGATGAACTCTTCTTCTCAGCCAGTAGGAGGAGAACATCAGACGGACAAGCCCTTCCCCACGGATGCCCCTGCGGAGTCCACGGTCCTTCTCCCGGGGGCAGGGAAGTGGGGAGAAGGGGCTCTCCCTGTACTTCTGCCCTGGCTGGCGGGCGGCTTTGGGCTCAGCTCGTCACTGTCAGAGGCGATGACGACAGTTGTGTGGCCTCAGAGAGAGCGGGCACGGGAAGCCCCCGCGCAGGGCCCGCCTGGCTTCCGCGCCGCGACCCCTGGCAGTGCGTGGTGCGCCTGTGGCTCTCACCTGCTGCACGGCCGCCAGGCTCTGGAGCTGGGCGCTGCTCAGGTGCTGCTGCTGCAGGGCTGCGGTCTGCAGCATGAGGTGCTGCTGCTGGGCGGCGTACATCTGCTGCAGGTACTGAGCCGCCGTGCTGGGCTGCCTGTGCAGTGCCTGCTGGATCACCTGGGAAGGTGGGAGAGGCGGGGAGCCTCAGTGGCCTGGCAGGCCCGGCTCTCCGCAGCCGCTCGTGCCCCGACCGTGACGAAGGCTGGCTCTGCAGCGGGATGGGGCAGACGGCTACGTGCACAGCTTTACAAACGCCCACCCTGCCTCCCCTGCACCTCTCCCCTGCACCTCTCCCCAGCACAGTCTGCTCCCGCGCCACTGCCTCGGGACATGAGGGAAAGCAGCACCGGGCCCTGAGCAGCTCTCGGGACAGAAGTGCCACGCCAGGGGCGGGGGGTGCTATTCCAGCATCAACAATGGCTGCCAAACTTGAACTCCCTGCACAGGTGACACAGTCCCCTGGGGTGGGGGTGGGGGCTGCAGCTCCAAGACTTGCGCAGTGCGGCTCCCTAGCTCAGCCACAGCTGAGCAGAAAGCCCTAGAAGAAGGTTCCTGGGCTCTGCAGAGCACCCCCAGCTCTTCTTCTCTGCCTCCCACTTCCTCTTTCCGGTTGCTGTCTCCCCTTCTCGGGCCTTACTGCCCAGGGTGGCTGAGCAGCCTTCTGCAGGAGGGGAGGACAGGCTGCTCTGATCCCCACTGGCCCCCGGGAGAATGAAGAGCGAAGGCCTTCCTGGCAGCCCTGAGACCCTCGGTCTTCTCCCAAGCCCCAGAGACCCCCTCCTCCTCCTCCCCCCACTGCCCTCCTGCCTTCTCTTCCTGGGGACGTCCTGGACTGACCCCAGCCATGCCTGCTTCCTCTGAATCCCAGCCACAGGGACACTCCCGACGCTGGGCCCTGCCTGGGACAGGCCAGCAGGACTTCCAGGACCAAACAGCATCTGGGCCCAGACTGAGGCTTCCGTGAAGAGGCTGAGACTGTCGCTCCCCCGTGGGCTCTGGGGTCTCTGCCGACACCCCCACTGCACCCAGCTCATCCGCCTTCCCCTCACATTCCTGTTTTTTCCAGAGTGCGTGCCTCTCTGGAACCCCTTTTATATCAACTCCCCTCCTCTGTCTTGAGCTGGGATAGGAAAGGCACGTCCTGATGTCCAGCAGCTGAGATGTGCATGCGCCAGGGGCTGGGAGGGGACTGTGGGCAGGGCAGGGGGGGCAGGAGCAGGTAACTCGGGTTTATTAAGCAGCAGGCAGAGGCACCGGTGTGTGTGTGTTGGGGTGGGGGTGCAGGTTAGAGTGTCTGTTGTCTTCTTAGATCAGGTTTCTCAGGCCCGCTTGCTGTCTGCTGTGGATTCCTCCCTTTCCTGTCTATCTCCGGGCCTCAAGCCAAGCAGGGTGAGGTCACTTTTCCAGTGGATCCGGAGCACAACAGCAAAGCCACTCTGAGAACGCGTGTCTCAGCCACAGCCTCTCCTTCCTGCCCTCTAACAGGACAGGAGGCCTGGGAGCCTCTAACAGACACGGCAGGGAGTAAGAACAGGAGCTTGGGGTGGGAGAGAGGTTCTTTCATCTGGTCTTTATCTGAACGACCTCGGACAAGTTGCTACCTTCTCCGAGCCTCTGTTTTCTCAGCTCTAGAACTGTCCCTGATAACAAGCAATCGCACGGCCGCAGGAGGAGGACAAGTCTGCAAAATGCTGAGCGCACTGCTGGGCAAGCAGCAGCTGGCAGTGCACGGTCACGCTGTGTTTGCAGCAGCGTGCAGCACCTGGAAGGCCCTGGTGATGCCGCTCGGCAGACTTCAGGGAGGTGGGGGTAAAAAGCTTCAAACAAGGGTTCGTTGGCTGCTCCTTTCTGGTCCTCTGTCTGGAAAACTGCAGCTTGCTCTTCACAGGGACATGGCCATGGGCGCGGTGGGCTTGGGCCACGGCTGAGTCATCTTGTTCCCATCTGCCCTTTACTCTCTTAACCCGCCCACTCTCCCAAAATGGCGCTCTGGGTCTGAGTCCTCACCTCAGGAGACAGCAGCTTTTCCACCTGCTGAGAATCCTCCCCCTCGCCAAGCTTCCGTGGTCGGCCCCTCTTGCTTCACTCTCCTATTCTAATGACGCACAAATCTATGTCCCCCAACCCACTCATGTACGTTATCCATCAGACCATGCCACAACCCGCTCTGGGCCAGCCCTGTAGATCATTAAGGATGACAGTTCCTGGATCAGTTAGAATCTTACCTGCACAGTCTGCCGGTCAGGGATGCCACTGTACACAGAAATCTGGGGCCCCGTGGCACGGCCGCTTCCTCCGCTGCTGCCGCTGCTGCTGCCGCTGCCGCCATTGCTGCTACTGGAGCCACTGGTGCTGCTGGTGACACTGGCGCTGCCGGAGGTGTGCGGGGCTGGTGGCTCATTCTCCATGGCCTATGGGTGGCACAGTCAGGGTGCTCAGATGGCAGAAGAGCAGGCGGCTGCCAGAAAAGAAGAGGCAGAGGGGCGATGTGCGGCAAACGCATGCTAGCACGTGCCCTCGTCAGCCCTCCTAGCACGTGCCCTCCGTATCTGTGTGGTCGGCATCTGTGGATTCCACCAACTGAGAGTGGAAAATAAGTGGGGAAAAATCTGCATACGTACTAGATACACGCAGACGGCTTTTTCTTGACACCATTCCTTATACAACTCAATACAACAAACTATGTACTTGGCATTCACTGTGAATTAGGTATTTTTTTTACTCTTTTTTTTTTTAATTTAATGAGTACAAGCGTCATAAGTACAACTTTAGGAATGTAGTGATTCTTCCCACCATACCTGCCCTCCCACCCCAACTCCCACCATCCCCCCGCCTCCTCCCTCTCCCATTCCCAGTCCCATTCTCCATTCAGATTCATTTTCAGATAACTTTATACACAGAGGACCAACTTTATAGAGTGAAGATTTCAACAATTCGTGCGTGAGGTGTTTGAGGTGTGGAGAAGACGTAAAGCACGGGGAGTGTGCACAGGTGACGTCTGTGAGGCTGTGCATTCACAGCGCTGTTCCAGGCGAGGAGCTGGGGCACCTGCAGATCTTGGCGTCTGTGAGGGATCCCGGAGGCACCCCCCCCCCCAGGAACACAGAGGAGTGACTGCGTATGCGTACACGACTTCCCACACGGCTTGTGGCGTGAAGTACTGAGACACACTGGTGACCAGGATGGGGCCAGGCTGCCTTCATCAGGTGAGACCTGAATCAGCTCTGCCTGGTTCCGGAGTCCACGATCCGGTCGTGCTGCGGGGACGTGGTCAAGCCGGCACAGCGGGGCAGATTTCCTATCACGTTCTCCCTGGCAGTGACCTCAGCTAGGACCTCTCACCCCTTCGACCTCTTTCTCTCTGGGATGAAGGAACTGAACTTCAGAGAACTCACAAGGGGCAGGATTACAGATCTGCTGAGAACAGGAGAGAAAGAGGCAGAGAAGGAGGTAACAAAATAAACGGAAGTGTTTGTTTTGTGTTGTGCTCAAAGCCAGAGGAGCTTCACTTAGGTTAGAAGTTTCTGTTTTCTTTACAAAGTCCATACTGAGTGCTGTCTGATCGAACGCTGAGCAGGGTGCTAAGTGGAGCAATGGGTTCAAACCTTAGGGTTTTGATGGGGCCTGTGTTGTGGGGCAGTGGATGGAGAGACCAGGGAGACCAGGATGGATTTCCGGCCTGGCTCAGCCCTGGCTGTTGTGTGAACAACAGATAGTTGGAGGGTCTCTCTTTGTCACTCTGCCTTTCAAATAAATAAAATAAATCTATTTTTAATCATTTTCACAAAGCCACAAAGAGGTAACCCGTTTTTTAAAAAAGATTTATTTATTTATTTGAAAGGCAGAGAGAGAGAAAAAAAGAGAGAGAGAGAGAGAGAGAGATGAAGTCTTCCATATGTTTGTTCATTCTCGACATGGCCACAACAGCCGGAGCTGAGCCAATCTGAAACCAGGAGCCAGGAGCCTCTTCTGAGTCTCCCACATGGGTACAGGAGCTCAAGGACTTGGGCCATCTTTTACTGCTTTCCCAGGCCATAGCAGAGAGCTGGATCAGAAGTGGAGCAGCCGGGACTCAAACCAGTGCCCATAAGGGATGCTGGCACTGCAGGCAGCGGCTTTACCTGCTATGCCACAGCGCTGGCCCCAATGAAATCAATCTTAAAAAAAAAAAATCCTCATGTTTTGGAGTCAGAAAGACCTGGCTTTGAGACCTGGCTCTCAAACTTTCTAGCCGCAAAGCTTTGCGAGTGGCACCTGCCTGACCTTCTAACTCTTCATCTGTCCCGGTCGGGAGCGTAGAGCAACATGTGACGGGTGCACAGCAGAGTGTCAGGCACCCACGTGCTGCTGCGTGTGGTTTATCAGCACCGTGCCCAGCCTGGCTCTCGCAGACTGGCTCCAGGGGATGGGGCCGCTCCAAGACGGACTTGGCAGAGCCTCTGGAAACCTCCCGTTCCTGCAGGGAGCATCCTGGGGCCTCCAAACAGAACTGGAAATTCCATTTCCCCTTGAGGCTCCATGCTGGGGACAGAGAGGGGCTGGAAAGAGGGGACGGGCGGTGGGAGAGGCACACCCAGATCTGAGGTCAGGTTCCTTGTGCTTCTTTCCGGCTGTTCCGCACAATCTCATTTCTACGCAGAAGCCTTTCCTTCTGCCATTCTTTCCTAGCTGTAAAAATAGCATTTCTCCATCACTCCATCAGTCAACCCCGTGCTTGCTGCTTATACTAATTTCAGGAGTGAAACAAATGTGATTTTCTGCATCCACGAAAGCACTGACTAGTGCCAAGGACAGAAGTCGGCGTTGGCGTCCTGTTGGCCTCCCCCCAGGCTGCCTTCTTCAGTCCAGGTGGGTTTCACTGGGGGCTGCAAAAGGTGCGGGCAGAGACTCATAAACCGCAGTGCTGGGCATTGGGAAGCCCGAGCCACTCCCAGGCGGCCAGCAGCGACTTGCTTACAGCTGCCAAAGCAGTCTGAGTCGGCACTCGTGACCTGGGCCTCAGGCAGTGATTCCCCCACCCCGGGTGCTGTACACCTGCTCTTCCTGCACAGTCCAAGGCCCCTAGTCCCCCATTCCCTTCGTCCTGCGCCCCACTCTGTTCTGGGGCTCGTTCCGGCCACTGGCTTGTTCAGCTTGCTCACAAAGTTGCTGATGCAGGAGTCAGTGAGACGGCAAAGTCAATAAGTGTGGCCCAGCCCTGCTCTGTGGAAATCCACCTTCTCTTCTGTTCTAGGGACGTGTAGCTCCCGATCTTGCAGAAACTGAAAAAACTGAGTAGATGAGACTCAACTGATTTTTTTTTTATTTGACAGATATAGTTAGACAGTGAGAGAGAGAGACAGAGAGAAAGTTCTTCCTTCCGTTGGTTCACCCCCCAAATGGCTGCCACAGCCGGAATTACGCCGATCTGAAGCCAGGAGCCAGGTGCTTCCTCCTTGTCTCCCATGCGGGTGCAGGGGCCCAAGCACTTGGGCCATCCTCCACTGCCCTCCCAGGCCACAGCAGAGAGCTGGACTGGAAGAGGAGCAACCAGGACTAGAACCTGGTGCCAATATGGGATGCTGGCACCACAGGCGGAGGATCAACCAAGTGAGCCACGGCACCAGCCCCCTCAACTGAAATTTAAGGATCATCGTGCAACAAGCCACCAAGTGGCAGCTCTGTTCAAACAAGGAACCCCCACAGAGCTCCTCTCCTCCCTTCCCAAAGCACTGAGCCACTCTGGGAATTCCCAATGGAAGTATTCACAGAGAAAATACAACGGAAGGGGCTGGTGGTGTGGTGTAGCAGGGAAAGCGCTACCTGTGACGCCGACACTGGCACCCCATAAGGGCTCTGGTTCTAGTCCCGGCTGTTCCACTTCTGATCCAGCTCTCTGCTATGGCCTGGGAAAGCAGCAGAAGATGGCCCAAGGCCCTGGGTCCCTGCACCCACGTGGGAGACCCGGAAGAAGCTCCTGGTTCCTGGCTCCTGGCTTCAGTCTGGCTCGGTCCTGGCTTTTGTGGCTCCTTGGGGAGTGAACCAGTAGATGGAAGAGCTCTCTCTGTGTGTCTCTTCTCTCTCTGTAACTATGTCTTTCACATAAATAAATCTTAAAAAAAATAGAGTAAAATAAAAATAAAATGGGAAAATAGGGTAGTAGCCACAGTAAATCAGAGGCTAGGATAAGCCACATCCCAGTGAGCAAGCCTCAACCTTAACTTTCTTTTTCTGTCTAATGCAGATGTGGTGGACAGTGTACCTGGATCCTTGCTGAGAAATAAAGCAAGACACAATCTAAGGACGGCACAGCATTCCTTTACGGAACAAACACCGTCCCTGCCCTGGTGAGGACAGCCACCGCTCTCCCGCAGGGGCCAGCCTTACCCTAGCCTCCTGGGGACCCAGGCGGGAGACACCGCTTGGACTCTGCCCACCTGCCTCCTTCTTGCTACCACAAGCATGCCTCGCCCTTCCCTCTCCACTGTGTCCTTCTCGGCTTCTGCTGCTCCTCCTCGCTTTGCCTTTTGGGTCTCCCTGGGTTCCCGGTCTCCATGGGTCTTTGCTGGCTGCTCCTTGGGCGGCCCTCCCCCTCCGGCACACTCAGCACGCTCGCTCGCTGTTCCCCTGTGGGCTCCTGGCACTCCCGTTCTGCTTTTGCCCTCTTGGCCTCCTGCGATTGATCGTGCCTGGCTGCTCTGGCTCACTCTAATGAGCTCCCTCTATTCTTGACCTCGCTGCTCGCTCCTGGCCCCACTCGCTTGCCCTTGACCGCCTCTCCCTGCATCTGGCTCTGTCCGGTTCTGTCTGTGCCTCCCTCCCTTGTCACATGCTCCAGTTCTCCCTCACTTGCTGTGGACTCCCTTGCTTGAGCTTGCTCCTCCTCCCCTGGACCTAGACAGCACATGAACTTGCCACTTGCTCTCCTCTCCAGCAGGCTGGCACCCTCTCTTCCATCTCATGCTTTTGATAGCCACAACTGTCAAGTGTGTGCTCCCTCACTCTCTTGCCTGCTCTCTCGCAATCACTCATGCAAAAGACAGGGGAAGGAAGGAGGCACAGACTCTGATTAGAGGCATCAGAGAGGCAGAGGGACAGCAAGCTTCCCACATACTGGGTTCACTCCCCAAATGCCTGCAATAGCTGGGGCTGGGCCAGCGCTGAAGCCGGAAATCAGGAACTCAATTCAGGTCTCCCATGTGGGTGGCGGGAACCCAATTACTTGAGTCATCGCCTGCTGCCTTAGCCAAGGTCTGCATTAGCAGAGTCAGGAGCCAGAGCTGGGAATGGAATCCAGGCTGCCACAGGATGCAGGCATTTTAGTCACGAGGCAAACACCCACCGCTGGACTAAAATCTGCAATTCAGTAACATTAACCGCACTCACAATGTTGTGCAACCATCCCTGCTATGGATTCCCAGAACTTTGTCATCATCTGAAACAGAAACGCTATTAACTCTTGGGCAATCACTGCCCATTCGGCTCATCCTGCCCCCTGCCTGGCCCCTGGTGACCTCTCATCTCCCTGTCTCTGTGAACTCACGTGTTCTAGATCTATCATCAGAGTCCACCCATGAAGTATTTGTCCTCTGGGTCTGGCTGATTTCGCTCAGCTTAGTTTCCAAGGTTCAGCCACAGGGTGGCATGGATCAGAATTTCCTTGCTCTTTATGGCTGAATGGCCACACACACGGCATCTGTTTATCCGTTCATCTGCCAAGGGACATGTGGGTTGCTTCTGCCTTTCGGCTGCGGTGGATTCCGATGGACAGCCACGTTTGAGTCTGTGCTCTTTGCTGGGTAAATGCTGGCAGGGAGGCTGCTGGGCTTGCTCACTCTAGTTGTCGTCATGTCATTTTAAAAAATGTATCTCACATATATTAGAAAATATCTCCCATATATTAAGCTTTTATTTTATTAAGCTTTTATATTAAAAAAGTATCTCACATATATTAAGCTTTTGTCTGAGTTTTATTTTTAATTGACAAACAACAGTTATATGTGCTTAGGGTATGCAATGTGGTATTTGATATATACAGCATTACAAGGTGGAATGATTAAGTCAGGCTGATTGAATCCATCCATTCATGTACTTATATTTTGTGGTGAAAGCATTTAAACTCTACTTTTGGCAATTCTGAGAGATATGTGCATTGCTATTTGTCACAGTCACCCTCCTGAAGGACAGGTCCCTGGAATCTATGCCTCTGCCTAACTGAAACTGTACCCCTTTGACCAGCCTCACTGTTCCCCTGATGCCCCCACACTCGCCTTGGGCAGCTGTCAGTCTCCTCTTGACTTCTACGACTTCCTCTTCTTCTTTTTAGATTCCACTTCAAGAAGTCTATGGAAAATGTATATTATGGAAAGCTGCGTGGATTTCATTTTAAAAATTATTATTTAAAGTTTATTGTATTTATTTGAAAGGCAGAGTGAGAGACAGATACCTTCTCTCAGCTAATTCCCTTGCAACAGCCAGGGCTGGGCCAGGCCAAAGCCAGGAGTCAGGATCTCCATCTGGGTCCTCCATGGGGGTGGCAGGGACCAAAGTATCTCTTGCCTCCCAGGACGCCCATCAGTGGAAGCTGGACGGGAAGTGGAGACGGGACCTGACCAGCACTGTGATGTGACATGCGGTAGCTTAACCTACTGCACCACAGAGCCCACCCCTCAAATTTCTTTTTGTATCAAGATGAACTCATCTTTTAATCCAATTTACTCACAAACTTCCTGAAGTACCCTTGTATATCTCTGAAGTGTTATTTTGTGAATATTTCCTTGTTTCCTTCTTGTAGCTCACAGTGTCGGGTCTTATACTTAAGTCTTTCATCTATTTTGAGTTGATTTTTATATATGGCATGAGATAATAATTCAGTTGCAGGGCCTGGTGTTGTGGTGTAGCAGGTTAAGCTGCCACCTCCAACTCCGGCATCCCATATGGGCACCAGTTAGAGTCCCAGCTGCTCCACTTCCGATCCAGCTCCCTGTTAATGAGCCTGGGAAAGCAGTGGAGGATGGCCCAACCACTTGGGCCCCTGCACCCATGAGAGAGACCTAGTGAAGCTCCTGGCTCCTTTCTTCGGACTCACCCAGCCCCCAGCTTTGGAAGCCATTTGGAGACTGAACCAGTGGATGGACGATCTCTCCCTTTCTCTTCCTCTGTAACTCTGCCTTTGAAATAAATAAAACAAATCATTTTTTTAAAAAAGAATTGCACTTTTCTGCTTGTGGATACCCAGTGTTTCCAATAGCATTTAATAAAGAGACTGACCTTTGTCCATTGTGTGTTTTGTACCTTATACAAAATTCAATTGGCCATACACATGGGTTCATTTGTTGGCTCTGTATCCTGTTTCATTGGTCAGTGTGTCTGTTCTTTTTTTTTTTTAAAGAATTATTTTATTATTTATTTGAAAGAGGTGTTACAGAGAGAAGTAGAGATAAAGAGAGTAAAAAGAGAGAGAGAGAGAGAGAGAGGTCTTCCATCAATCTCCAATTGGCTGCAATGGCTGCAGCTGCACCAGCCCGAAGCCAGGAGCCAGGAGCTTCTTCCGTGTCTCCCATGCAGGTGCAGGGTCCCAAGGACTTGGGCCATCTTCTACTGCTTTCCCAGGCCATAGCAGAGAGCTAGATTAGAAGTGGAGCAGCCGGGACTCGAACCGGCGTCCATACGGGATGCTGGCACTGCAGGCCAGGGCATTAACCTGCTACACCACAGCGCCGGCCCCAGTGTGTCTGTTCTTATGCCAGCACCATGCAGTTTGGATTACTATCCTGGATCATCTGTTGAATTACTTCTGTTCTTGCACTGACACAACTCCCTGCTGAGCTACCCACTGGGGTATGTGAAGCCCACCTTGGTCTTATTCTGCCTCCCCAATGTCATCCACACCGTATTCTCACTGGGATCAGCACTGCTGCACACCACCTGAATCTGTGGACACCTTGCTATCCCCACCTCTGTGGCTCATAGTTGTGACTTTACTCCTGCTGTTCCCATCCCCTGAAATGCCTTCCTTCCATTTTTCACTTAACTTACTCCTTAGATCTTCAAAGAACATGAGTCTCTGCTGTGAACCATGTACTGAATGGCACCTTATTTAACTCTTTTCCTCTTATGCCCTTCAAATTAGGTCCTACATTCTTGCTTACAGTCATCCATTTGGACGACCGCTCCTACAACACTTTGTGCCTGGGGCTCTGTCTACCTTTGCCACTGGATCTGAGCTCTTGGAAAATAGGGATCATGTCATATTTTTCCATATATACCTGGTGCTTCCTTCCATAAGCGGTTGTTAATCAGGATTCCTTGAAATGTACCATCTTCCATCCTCTTCATCTGAAAGCTGAATTACACCTCAACTGAAGAATTTTCCCAAATTAGTATAAAGCATCAACCACCTATTATTTAATTCTAGTAACACCCATCAATGGTATCTATATTAGTAAAATGATTACTTACTTAGTGCCTACTGTTTGTCAAGCACTATATAGTAGGCACTTTATTAATATATACTCAAGATCGCCCTTATGGGGTAGGTATGAATATCCAAGTCTTGCCAATGAGAAACTTACCTAAGTAATTTATCTAAGGTCATTATAGAACTGGGATTCAAAACCAGGCCCAGCTCCAAAGTCAGTGCTCTTCCCATTACCCTTTCTGTAATTTCACCGAAAAATCACACCTTGAGCCCCTATTTCAGTGACACTAGGCAAAATCCACATCAGAACATACTAGATTTCCAGAACTGGAAAGAACTGAGATCACTGAATTGAATCTGCCAGTTATTAACGAATGTCCCCTAAATATTTTATACTTATAAAATGATCTCTCAATATAATGTATAGGTAAAGGTAATAATCTGATTATGTACCTATCAACCAGGTTAAGAAACTGAACACTACTACCATAATCTCCCTTATTTTTCCTAAGCAAAAAGTGAGGCCCACTTCTGAGTGATTAAGTGACTTACTGGAGGTGATATGGCCCCTTAAATCCCCATCCAGGACCAGGGAAGGCACCCCCAGAAAACCCAGTAGTTTTGAGCTGTTGAGGACTTACACTACCTTAGAAGTTAGCTCCTCCATATGTCACGCTCATTGTTTTCCAAGTAGAAGGAAACCTGAGGGCTGGCACTGTGGCCTAGCAGGCTAAGCCTCTGCCTGCGGCACCAGCATCCTGAATGGGTGCCAGTTCATGTCCCAGCTGCTCCTCTTCTGATCCAGCTCTCTGATAATGGCCTAGAGAAGCAGTGGAAGATGGCTCAAGTGCTTGAGCCCCTGCACCCTTGGGAGACCCAAAAGAAGCTCCTGGCTCCTGGTTTCTGGCTTTGAACTGGCCCTGTTCCTGCTGTTGTTGCGGCCATCTGGAGAGCGAACCAGTGGATAGAGATCTTTCTCTCTGTCTCTCCCTCTCTCTGTCTATAATCCTGCCTCTCAGATAAATAAATAAAATCTTAAAAAAAAAAAAGAAGAGAACTTGAGTTAGAAAAAGCAGAATCAACCAGGAAGGATGGATCAATAGAGTAGCTTTCTGCCTCCAAGCCCTGGACTTGGGAAGTCAAGGAGGCATTCCTGGAGGAGGCGTTCCTGGAGGGATCCGGGGGTATCCGTGGGTTTTCTTTATGCCTTGCCCTCTGTGCTCCCCACTGGGAAGTCTGAATTCCTTACACTTCCACTATGTCTGGGTGTCCAGCAATTTACCCACCTCTACCCAATTTCCTTTTCATCCCTACTCTTATTTCTGCCTTCTCTTTCTCTAACTTGTTCCTTATTTCTTCCTCGAGGCTTCCCGGCCCTGTGGACTCCCACTGTGAACCACAGCCAGATCTCATTAATGGCTGACATCCAGCGCTGGGTTCCAGTGCACTGTGTGGTTTTGTGTGAGCCCAGGCTCTGCCGGGCTGCGATTCCTACTTCAGTCATCCTCCCCTCCCAGCCGCAAGGGACCACTTTGAGCGATGTGCTGACTGTAACTGGCGTGGATGGTGATCTTATTACAGGTCCCTGCTGCCCGCAGGCCGAGACCAGCAGCTGGAGAAACACCGATGGCTCTGCCCTCCTAGGAGCCGCCGAGTCTCGGGAACACTAGGCCTTTGTCCCCAGGGTCAGGGAAAGCCATTTGCTGTGGATTACAGCTGTGACCAAGGTTTCAGGGAAGCAGAGGGGAAAGACACTGAGAGCAGAGCTCTCCAGACCTAGCCTGAGTCCCTGGGGTGAGGCGGGGTGAGGTTTTCTCTAATAGAATCAGAGCCTGACGGGAAGTGAGAGGTCCAGGCACCCCCACAAGGGCTGCTGGGATCATCACGCCTGTAGTGGTTTGCGCAGGGAGTTTGCAGAGGTGGGGGAAGGGGTCCTTTGCTATGGCTCTTTGGTTCCTCTCTGTCCCAGGCCTAAGGCTGTAAGAGCAGAGGGTGCAGACCCTAGACCTTGGTGCCTTAGGGGAGACTGCCTCACCTCTATGCTGCTGCCCGAGCCCAAGGGTCCTGATGACACCTAGGGGCCTGGCAATGGTGCTGGAAGTCATTGATGCCTGAGCTCAAACCTGGCACCACTCTCCCTCCCTGTCGCCAGTCCATGTCTCTAGAAACCGAAGTACCTCAATGAAGGCCAACAAGGCTGGAAGGCAGGATGAGAAGTAAAAGCCAGTCATGTCATCCTCGTCATCACTAGAGAATTGCACTGTGCAACAAACACCACCAATGTATGCCTTACTGTTTCCTTATCAGTTATCAGAGGCAGACTGCAAGTATTCCCATATTTACACTACACACCGGCGCTGGCTCATTGGAGCATGTGAGGAAGAAGGACCCAGTCCTTTGGGAGGGGCGAGCAGTCCAAGCCGCATATCATGCGGGAGCTGAGGGTCTGGGGACTGAGGCCCAAGGGTGAGTCTGTCCAGATGCAGGCAGCCTTAGCCTCCTTGCTCTAAGGCGGGGGTGGGGGGTGGGGGGTGGGGAACGTCTGGCCCGCGGGCCTATAAGGCCCTCAAGATCATCAGGTGTGGCCCTGCCAAGGCAACCTCGGAAGGACTTTTGAGAGTCACTACATCTGTAGCAGGCTCATTTTTAACCTGGTGGTTTCAAATGGCCAGGAAATGATGGCATAAATATCCAGATTGGCCCTTGGCAGAGAGGTTGCCCACGCCTGCTAAGGCCAGGTGATCCACAGCCTGCATCTTGCACGGGCCCCTGACCCAGGAGGAGTCGTGACCTTACTCTCGAGTGCCACGTGAGGAGAGGCACACACACAGGGAGAAGAGAGCCAGGAGAAGGTGGAGGTGGAGACAGGAGTGAGGCTGCCCCGAGCCAAGAACACCTGGTGCTGCCGGAAACCGGGAGGAGGCAAGGAGAGACTTCAGAGGGGGCCTGGCCCGCAGCCCCCCTGCTTCCACAGACCTGCGGAGCTGTCGCGGCAGCCCTGAGACATTACTGACCGGCCAGTATGCAGCCTGACAGCCCCAGATGGTCAGTGAACCTGCGGGTAAAGAGGAGGTGCAGGCAACAGCCTCGTCAACGTGACTGCTTACAGGTGTCAAGGCAGGGCTTTTCAAACGTGGTTCCCTGGCAGCTCTCCAAAAATGCAAGATTGCAGAAACTCTGGGAGTGGGGTTCTGCAGCCCCTGTCTTCCCAGGCCTGCTGGGGGATTCTGGTGCCCATAAACTCTGAAAGCCCTGCTCCAAGGGGCCCCACTGTCAACCTTGTGGGAGATTATGAAGTAGCAGCTCTGCTTACGATATAAGATGGCCTGCTGAGGCTCCTAAAAGAGGGGGCTAGAAGCTGGGGGGCAGTCCCCTGCGGAGAGTCAGAACCCCCAAGCCTCTCTGAGCCGGCAGGGGAGAATGATGGCATGCTCAGTTTAGCGTCTTCCTACTTCTCTCCAGCCTCCGGGCCTGCCTTCCAGGTGCCCACTCCTAGCACCTGCCTGCCACGTGCCCACATACAGCGTCTGCCTACCATATGCCCACTTACCATGTCCACCACAGGCCCAGATTCCGCGTCCGCCTGCCATGCATCCATGTACAGCACCTGCCTGCCACACACTACCACACACCCACATAGAGTGCCTGCCACACACTTCCATGCAGCACCCAGCCCCTGCCCACTCACAGGGCCTGCCTCCCACACGTCCACATCCAGCATCTGCCATGTGCCCACAGTCAGTGCCCACTTACAGCAGGTTCCAGGACCGTCAGTCACACTCCGTCTATGCCTTTGCCCAGACCTTCCCTCTGCTTTGGCCCCTCCCTCTCTACCTCCCTGGCCAGAACCCATTCATCCATTGCCATTCAAGCCTTCACGCCCACTCCCCTTACAGGCCTCCCTGCTGAACCCAGCCTGGATTCGGTGCCTTATTGTACACTTGGATAACACAGTAAGACAGCTGGTTTTCTTCACCAGGCAGCAATTCTATTATTTTTAGAGATCTGATGCTTAACATGGTGCCTGGCCAGCCATAGTCATTATTTGCTAAGTGAGGGAAGAACAAACCTTGAAGCTCTACTGGTGGATCTCAGTCTCCTGATGAAGAGCCCCAGGGTAAGGTGCTGAAGCACCCCAGGGAAAATGCAAAGTTGTCTGAGCAGGAACCTCTAAAGCTGTTAGCAGACAGTAACACCTCTACTCAGACGTGTTGGTCCAGATCACTGCTCTCAATAGCACGCACACTCCTGGACTTGGAGGTGGAGAGACAGGGACAATGAAAGACAAGAGGCACCAAGTGATGGGCGTGAATGGGAGATGACGAGCGCCCTGCTCAGAAAGCCCGGGCTCTGGACCTAGCTGGGCCATTCACTAGCCAGCACCAATGCAGCAGCATCACGCTTCTCCCTTACAGAAGCTGTGCAAAAGCGGAACATAATAGATATGGGAGAGCGCTTTGGAAACAGAAACTCCACAAATGCAAAGTGTCGTGAGAGAGAGTTCGGAGGCAGGGAGAGAGCTCGGGACTACGAAAATGAACAAACACTGCTAGAGCATAGTATAAATGGCTATGACCCTGGCCAAGTGACTGCACCTCTCTGTGCCTCGTTTTCCTCTTCTGTAAAATGGACAAAATAGTAGTACAGGTTTCATTGGTTTATTTTCAAGAATAGGTGAGAAAATGCACTTAAAGCATCAGACGCAGCTCAGGCACAGACTGGAAGAGAAGAGGTTCGGCCGGCAGTGTGGTACAGCAGGTCAAGTCTCCACCTGTGACACTGGCATCAAATACAGGTGTTGGCTGGTGTCCCTGCTGCTTCACTTCCGATCCAGTTCTCTGTTAATGGCCTGAGAAAAGCAGCAGAAGGTTTGGTTCAAGTGTTTGGGACTCTGCCACCCACATGGGAGATTGGGATGAATTTCCTGGCTCCTGGCTTTAGCCTGGCCCAGCCCTGGCTGTTGCTGCCATTGGGGGAATGAACTAATGGATGGGGGAATGAACCAGTGGATGGAAGATCTCAATCAATCTCTCTCTCTCTCTCTCTCTCTCTGACTTTCAAATAAATATATACATCTTTTTTTAAAAAAGAGGAGGTTAGAGTAGGATATGACCTTTTTTTCCTTAGAAGAAAAGATACTATAATTTCCTTCACTTGCTTCAAAATTAGAGAAATCCTCCTTGGGCGAGAGTGTAAATTCTTTGCACTGTGACCTCAGTCAATTGTTCCTTGTTTAGTCATGGTAGACCTCTACATTTTGGGGATTTGTTATAGAAACATCAGCAGCCAGAACTACAAAAAAAATTACAAAAAAGATTTATCCCAAAAATCTCTCCACACGAAATCTTGGCACCACACATGCGCACCACTGCCATACCTAGAGCTGGCCATTTTCTGCCCCTCCAACTCATTCTCAAGGCTGGGCTAAGCGTGGCGGGCCAGCCTTGCTGCCACTGCTGACTTCCCGACAGTCCTAACTAGACCAGGACAGGGAGCAGGGGAACAGCTGACTAGCAGGCTTTCAGAGGGGCTGCTCAAGGGCCTAGACTTTAGCTAGAAATTTTATACTCAGCCTTCTTTCTCTTCTTCCTCTTGCCACCCCTCCAAACTGAGTTGTACCCCAAACCTACCAGTGGCCCTGCAGGCATGGGGCCCAAGCACGGGGGCTAGGAATTTGCTGACTTGCTAAACACTAGCATTGCAGGTGCCATGGAGAAGCAGGGGCTGTGTGGGAGCTGTTTTCCTGCCACCACCTTAGCTCCTTCCTCCCTCTGAGGTTCTCTTACCCGCCACAAGCAGAGGAAAGGAGCAGAGTTGAGACATGTGATGTGTTCTAAAGAGACAGAGCGCTGGGGGGATAGGGCAGCTCCTGTCCTGAAGACTCCCATCTGGCACGGAAATGAGCTGTGTGTGTGTGTGTGTGTGTGTGTGTGTGTGTTTTTAAGATTTATGTATTTAATTGAAAGGCAGAGTCACAGAGAGAGAGGGGAAGACACAGAGAGAGACAGAGAGAGAATCTGGTTCACTCCCCAAATGGCCACAGCGACCAGGGCTGGGCCAATTCGAAGGCAGGAGCCAGGAGCTTCCTCCGGGTCTCCCATGTGGGTGCAGGGGCCCAAACACTTAGGCCATCTTCCACTGCTTTCCCAGGCCATTAGCAGGGAGCTGGATTGGGAGAGCAGCAGCCAGGACTTCAACCGGTGCCCATACTGGATGCCGGTGTTGTAGGCGGAGGCTTAACCTGCTGTGCCACGGCACTGGCCCTAGAAATGACCTTTTCTCCACTGGTAGACCATGTCCTGGGACCTGGTACTGGTGAATGAGAACTGTCCTTACTGCTGATTCTGTACCTGCTCGGGGACAAGAGCTTTAGAAGCAAGCTCTCATGTTTTCCTCATAACAACCTATGATACAGGGATGAGGTCCTCGTTTTCCCCAAAAGGAAACCTATAGGCTTGTAGAGGCCATGGAGCTAGCAGTCGGCAGCTGTAGGTCCATGCACAAGAGGCAGGATCACCTGTTCTCACTCGAGTCTAGGCCGCTGTGGGCGAATCACTCCTGTCAGGTTGACCTTGGCTCCTCTAGCCTTTGCCTCACAGCCCGTCTCTAGGCGTCTAAAGCACCGGGGTCAGTCCAGGGCAGACCTGTCACCTGTAGCTCTCCTGGTCCTGCCCGAATCCCAGGAATCATGGTGGAAGCAATAACTGGTGCACGGCTAACCTTTGCAGGCTCCCCCGCTGCTGAGTACTTCCATACACACTATCTACACAGAAGCCGGGTCTTATCTGCAGTGCTGGCCCAGCCATTTTTATATCACCTAATTCATAAGTGATACAAAACAAACGCAGCTGCCCCACAGTGCTCTGGAGAGAAAGGACAGAGGAAGGCAACCTGTTTGGATGCCCACATGTGCCAGGTGCAGTCTCAGGGGGTCAGTGTGATTGGAAAGAAAGGGGAGATGCTTTGTGCCCAGCAAAAGCTGTTTAGGTTCCTGCGCCTGCCCCAGCTAGTTGACCTTGGGCAGGTTACTTAGCCTCCTTGGATCTCAGCTTCTCCATCTGCCAGCCAGTGCTAATGATATTAAGAGGTAATGGGAAAATGCTGGCGCCGCAGCTCACTAGGCTAATCCTCTGCCTTGCGGCGCCGGCACACCAGGTTCTAGTCCCGGTCGGGGCGCCAGATTCTGTCCCGGTTGCTCCTCTTCCAGGCCAGCTCTCTGCTGTGGCCCGGGAGTGCAGTGGAGGATGGCCCAAGTGCTTGGACCCTGCACCCCATGGGAGACCAGGATAAGTACCTGGCTACTGCTATCGGATCAGCGCGGCGCGCTGGCCGCAGCGGCCATTGGAGGGTGAACGAACGGCAAAGGAAGACCTTTCTCTCTGTCTCTCTCTCTCTCTCACTGTCCACTCTGCCTGTCAAAAAAAAAAAAAAAAAAAAAAAAGGTAATGGGAAAATAAGGAAATGCAAGCCAAACACCCAGCGCCACGTGCAGCACAGAACAGGCACAAGGCCTTGCTTTGCCTGCTTGATCTTCTCAGCGTTGCTTTAGAGCAGGGGCTGCAGTGAAAAAGAGGTAAAGTGACCCTTCCAGGACGATCAGGCCAGCAAGTGACACAGACAGGGACAGTCTGAATCTTGAGCCCATGTTGGAGTTGTAATACAGAGTGTGGCAAGGGGAAGACCCTCAGACACCTGCACTTCTCATCCTTAGCCCCGCCTGGACGCGAGCTTTCCACTGGACTCCAGAAACCCCTATTCTCAAACTCTAGGAATTTTTCTTCCTAAGAAAGCAAAACAGAAAGACAGGTGAAATTGGAAGTGATAACCAAAAGAGACATAAGAGTGTGTGTGTGTGTGTGTGAGAGAGAGAGAGAGAGAGAGCGAGCGAGCACATGTGCACTCATGCACAGTGTGGGCCTTCAGACAGCTCATGGCCCAGTGGAAGGAAAAGTGCCAATTGTCTATGAACTTTCTGAAGCCCCCCATATGTGTGCTGGGGAGAGGGGGACAGTGAGAGACTAGAAGCTTTGTAGCAGCTGCTGTGACTCTGTTACCCTCCCCACACAGCTCCAAGCTCTGTGCAGCAATGCCAGAGTTAAGTGAATGTCCCAGGAACATCCTTCCTGAAGCTACTTTTCCTGCAATGATCAGCTTTTCAGTGCTCTCGGTGCTGGGACCAGGACCACAATACTCTGTGCACAGGTGTCTAGCTTCCTTTCTCTACCCCCTACATCTTCTTTGGGGAAGTTCCCTCCTTAGGCCCTCACCACTTTGGCCCAGCCACCATTTGGAGGACTCAGCCATTCCTAAGAGGCTTCTTCCCACCCTGCTTCTGCTTCCCCCAACTAGTCATGGCAGCTGTTCACAGCTTTGGCCTTGCAAAGCGACTCCAGAGCCCCCCAGTCCCAGCTCCGGGGCCTCCTTTCTCTCACTTATCCCAAATAAGAGCCGCTGATTGCCATCAACATCATGTTTCCCACAGAAACATAACAGCACCTCTGCAGTGGGTCTCTGAGCTGCTGTGACCACAGCCTTTGGCTTCCAGTCATATTTGGAATGTCCTATTCCACTTTACACCTGTAGGTTCGCTTTCCCTCTCTTAGCATCCCCGTGAGATTATAGCTGCTTGTCTTTCTAACTCATTCTTTGATATTTGCAGGAGAAAACAGATCCTCTTAACCCTCTATACCTGGACTCAAGTATAATTGATCTCTACTTCTCTCATATTTATAAAATTTAGGCAGCTAATTTTGGTAGCTAAAGTAGGCAGAACTAGGACTACAAAGGATATGATAAGGAAATAGATTCAAAACTTCTGTCTGAGCACCATAAATCCACTGAAATGTTAAGCTTCTTGCATGTTTAGCTCTTTTGTTTATGAATGTTTGAAGCCAATCTTGTCTTTCAGACTTGCAAGGCATCTCTGAATTGGTTTCATTATTCTAGTTACTAACAAAAAAGAGTAAATTCCATCCTATGAACTTCCTGATACTCATCTTCTGCTTAAGGTAGAAGAGACCTTGTTCTTATGTCATGGATGGGGCGACCATGAAACAGCTAAACAAAAAAGCTGGTCTCCTGGATTACTGGAACACGTGTCAACTCCCCAGCTGGTTCACACAACCACTGTTCATCTATCTTTTCCATATTCATCATACACTTAACACAGGATTGGTACTGAAGAGAATAAAAAATGATTCAAATGTTGACTGTTCTCAAGGAGCTAACAGTATAAGAGGAAAAACAACAAAAGTGGAAAAATGCATAAATAAATGAGTTAGCAAACATTTTCTGTAAAGAACCAGACAACACCAAGTTCAGGCTATACAGACCACATATGGTTACATACTCTTCTTTGATTCTACCCCCCCTCCCCATTTAAAATAACACTGTTCTTGGCTTGAGAGCTTTACATGAATAGGTGTGGGCTGATGTGGCCTTGGATCAGCCCCAACACGTGCAAGGTGTAAAATGGTCATTTCTGCTGAATCAGCTCAAGTTCCATTTGGGAAGGGTCTTTAATGACGGCTTTGATTGGGACTTTGGAAATGGAGAGAGGGACAGTCTAGGTGGAAGAAGACCATTTCCATTACACACTGTTCCCTGTTTTCTATTCTTAGAGTGGAGATTGAGAAGAGGGGTCGGTATCAGCGGGGAGCATATTAAAATGCAATTCTCAGGCCCACAGTGGGTCTCAGGCTTCAGCATTCACAGAATCACCTGGAGGGTGACTGCTGAGCCCCACCCCCGATCTCCAGTGCTGCGGCTCCAGGGACCACAGTTGGAGGACCACAGGTGGAACACAGTGGGGCAGAGCTGGGACGGAGATTGTTTTCAATTCTAAAGCTGTGATCAGGGCCTGAGAATGGAAAGGCAATGGCAGCCATCACTGGAGACAGGAGGAGCAGGACCCCTGCCAAAGGGCCCAGAGGCCTCGCAGAGCCCGGGGTCATTCCGCTTAGTCCAAGGCCTTGGAAAGCGGCTTTGAGCCACTGCGAGGGCAGGAGCTTCGAGGCTGCTGAGGCAGACAGCAGGTCACCGCGGGAGGCTCCTGGGCGGCTCCCCGGTCGTGGGCACACACTCCTTGTTCCTGAGACGCGTGCATGTTTTTACCACTCTTAGCAGACGGGCTCCTCTGCACTGTGCTTAGCACGGTCTCCTTTGATCGGGCCCAGTGGCAGTGTTTCTATCTCAGCAATTTGAGAAATGCCTTCTGAAAACTCAGATGTGGGGCTCAAAAGCTGAGATGAGGGAGGGACGGGGGTGGGGGTGGGGAGAAGGGAAAGACAAGCCAGAGAGAGAGAGAAATCTCAGAGGAGGCCACGGGCAACCAGACACACGAGGAGTCATTAATCTGGCAGACAGTGAATAGCAAAAGGCAATTAGCTTGCCTGGGGTTGTAGCAAGCCATTGAAGTCTGCAGGATGGCAACTGAGGGTCTGGTGTAAGGGCAGGGCCATTGCTAGGGAACTCAAAGGGACAAGATAAGGGAGGCTGGGGAAGCCACCTGGGGCTAGCAGGAAGGAAAAGGAAAATGCTGGGGGTGGGGGGGTCTCCATGGGTATTCATTACCCAGAGGAAGTGGCCAGGTGTGGCCGCACACTTGCCAGGCCTCGACGCACTGTTATCCTAGGACACAACCTTGAAAATGAACTTGGTGCTTTGGGTGTGTGTGCATAGCCACGCTAGCGCATGCATGCAGGCACACACATGCAAGCACGCACACATGTTCTCTTCCTATTTCTGCCTTTCCATCTACCTGCCCATCTACCCAGGCAGCTGGGCAGCTGAGGGAAGACTGCCTGGCGGCGTCATGGGGAACCACATGCCACAGCTCTGACGGAGTTGAGACAGACACAGCGCTCAACTCCAGTTCGCGGTGCTGCTTTCCAACGCTCTGGAGCAGGCTCATCCTTTCCGTCCTGCGCCTCACTCACACTCGCATCCGCATTCCCACGTTCAGCCCTTGCAGGCACTCCCTGGCCACGCCACAGGATCCTGGTCCCTGCCTGTGCTCATTTTCCAGACACACTCATTCATTCGCCCGCGCTCTGCCGCTGCCATGCGTCAAACGCCACCTCCTGCTTCTACAAATCACTTCCAGTGTCAGAGTTGCTTCCGTAGCTTCTGTTCCTGCTGCCTGCAGGGCCCTGCTCGCTCTGTCACTCTTACAGAAAAGGAAAACGCATGAGCACTGGCTTGACTGAGGGAAGAGCCCAACCCCGAGCAGATTGTCCTACCGTGGGATGCAGGCTTGTGGCTGTGGTGTCCCCGCCTTCAAGACCATCCCATTTATCTCTCTTTGTTCCACTCCCTCTCTCTTCTTGCACAACGCTGCAATCACACACATACTCTGGGTTGGAAAAAAAAAAAGGGACGGCCTAATTTCCTGATGATTATGTTGTTACCTAGCAACAGCCAATCAGGGGCTGGGCTTTTTGCCTGCAGTATTTCATGCAAATAGTTTGGAGAAATTGCAGGGTAGCCCAGGCTGCTTAGTCTGTTTTCTCAGGGGACACATTACAAAATAAAACCAACCCAAAAGGGGGCTGGCGAGGCCAGGCACATGCTCCTGACCGCAGGTCCCCCCATCTCCCGCCCTCCCCTCTCTGCCCTGCACCTCCTTCCAAAAGCATGTGGTTCCTCAGGCAGACACTGGGGGTGTCCTGAAATGCACAAAGGGGCTCACTGGCAGCCATCTTTCACCCTGGACCCCTGTGCTGATTAGGGCAGCCTCTGGCACTCTGGAAACCCTGCCTCCCGGGGGCAGCAGAGAACGCTGCATGCCTGGCAGCTGTCTGGGGAGCACAAGGAGGAGAACCCTCAGAGAGCGCAAAAGCCTGGTGCTTGTCACGTAGGGCGTCCCTCGCACCCTTGCTGGCCAATCAGCTATGGGAAAGTCTTTATTGGCCACTGTACTCTTCCTGGTGCTAGCTGGCAAAATCCCCATTCAAATGACTGAACTAGGAAAGAAGCCACATTACTTCTTAGACCCCTTAAAAAAAAGTAGAGGCGGAACTCAAGCCCAGACACTCTGGTAAGGGGTATGGGTATCCCAGGCAGAAGCTTGATCCACTGTACCACAATCCCTACTCCTGCTGAGATTTTTTTTTTCTTCCAATAATCACTGAGCATTTGCTAGACAACACTGCAGGAGCCACACACACTGATTCTCTGTAAAGTCCTGGGGACTGGTTTGGTCAGATCTGGACAGCACTGGGCAAAGTGCACCCAGAAGGCAGTCCCCACACCTGCCTCCTAGGGGTGGCAGGCTGGGCTTTAGTCGGTATGGACCAGACTGCTGTCAGTTGGCTTGTCGTCATTGTTGTCGACTGCTCAGCAAGCAGGGCATTTTCTCTTGAAGGCAGAACACACCCAGTCGTCCCTGCCGGACGGCTCTTCCCTGCTGTTACTACTCACTGTGTTCAACAGCCTGGCAAAGGCATGGTGTTACTTACATGGGAGTGAGCACAGACATCAGCCCGGGCCATCATCAGGAATGGAAAACCAGTCCAAAATGCCTGTCCCATTAATTCATAGCTTATGCACATTGGTAAGAGCAGAGAGAATTATACCTCAATCATTGTAGGAAGGTGGTGACAGCTCTTCAACCTCTGACATTTGCAGTCTTACCACCCAGAACCATATTATGGAACCAAAGAAAAGGACTGTCAATCTGCCTTTGTGCAGAAGGGCGAGCTCGGGAACCACTGGGGGGCTGGGGACGTTGGAGAACTCTATTTCTACTCTGGGCCTAGAGGAAATTTCAGAAAGCTCTTTGACTCGGGCACTTCTATCCTCATAACCTTGGACTACATAGTAGAAACCCTGTTTTGCAGGGGGGAAGCTGATGGCCAATGTCCTCAAAGTTGTATGCTTATAAAGTGGTGACACTTGGATTAAAAAAGCAGGACTCCACAGTCGAAAGAACCCTACAACACCCCCAAGTCATTATAGCGGTAAAAGTAAAGGGAAAAGAGGAATGACAACAGGAAGTCATGTTTCAAAGGAAAATAAATAGCAAGAAAGGGGGGCAGGAGACAGCGAGAGTGCTTGTATCTCCTAGTTTTCTCCCCAAAGGCCCACAAAAGCTGGGCTGAGCCAGGAACCACATGGGTAGCAGGTACTCAAGAACTTTAGCCATCATCTGCTGCTTCCCAAGATTCGCCATGCACTCTGATGTTGGATGTAGGTATTCTGCTATGCCACAATTCCACCCACTGAATATCTTACGTTAATCATTGTATATTATTTCTTGAACATGATATGGCACTTTGCATTCCCTCCTTCTCATCTAAATATGAAGAGTCCTCAAAAAGTTCATAGCACCCTCCATAGCCTTGGCAGCTCGAGCCTCAGGTCTTTACTGATGTCATAAATAACAGTGTCAATTGTTAAATCAACAACAGGAGTCACTGTGTACCTGCTCCCCATGTAGTACCTCTATGCTTAATGTGTTGTAATATGTGAATTAACAGTAAAACTACTACTCAAACAGTACTTTATACTTTGTGTATCTGTGTGGGTGCAAACTGTTGAAATCTTAGTATATACTAAGTTGATCTTCTGTTTATGGGGATAGTTGAAAATGAATCTTGATGAAGAACGGGATGGTAGAGGGAATGGGAGATGGGATGGTTGCAGGTGGGAGGGAAGTTATGGGGGAAAAGCCGCTATGATCCAAAAGTTGTAATTTTGAAATTTATATTTATTAAATAAAAGTTTAAAAAAAAAAAAAAGGAAAATAAAGATTCGTGTTTTGCATTTCTCCTAAGTATCCAAAGATCTTTCATCTGGAGTTGGATGTTAAGCTTTCACCAGAATCGTACACTAGAACCACCAGGTGAGCCTGTCAGAAATGTCAATACCTGGGCCTCACTCCTGACGAATTAATTAAGAATCTCAGCAGGAGTAGGGATTGTGGTACAGTGGGTGAAGCTTCTGCCTGGGGTACCCATATCCCTTACCAGAGTGCCTGGGCTTGAGTTCCACCTCTACTCTTCTTTAAAAAGATGTATTTTAGGGGCCGGTGCCAGGGCTCATTTGGTTAATCCTCCTCCTGAGGCGCCAGCATCCCATATGGGCACCGGTTTCTAGTCCCGGTGTCTCCTCTTCCAGTCCAGCTCTCTGCTGTGGCCCAGGAAGGCAGTGGAGGATGGCCCAAGTGCTTGGGCCCTGCACCGGCATGGGAGACCAGGAAGAAGCACCTGACTCCTGGCTTCAGATCGGCGCAGTGCCGGCCGTAGCAGCCATTTTGGAGGTGAACCAACGGAAGGAAGACCTTTCTCTCTGTCTCTCACTATCTATAACTCTACCTGTCAAATAAACAAAATTTAAAAAAGATGGTATTTTACTTATTTGAAAGACAGAGTTCCAGAGAGAGGCAGAGACAGAGACAGAGACAGAGAGAGAGAGAGAGAGAAGGAGAGACAGAGAGATCTTCCATCTGCTGATTCACTCCCCAAATGGCCACAATGGTCAGAGCTGAGCCAATCTGAAGCCAGGAGCCAGGACTTCTTTGGGTCTCCCACGTGGGTGCAAGGGCCCAAGGACTTGGGCCGTCCTCCGCTGCTTTCTCAGGTGCATTAGCAGGGAGCTGGATTGGGTGTGAAGCAGCTGGGACTTGAACCGGTGCCCATATAGGGAGCGGGTGCTGCAGGCCGGGGCTTTAATCCACTGTGCCACAGCGCCAGCTCCTCACTTCTCATTTTGATCCAGCTTCCCACTAATGTGTACCCTGGAAGGCAGCATGTGGATGGCTCAAGTACTTGGGTCCCTGCCACCCACATGGAGACCCACATGGAATTCCCGAGAGACCTAAATGGAGTTTGGCCTGCCCAAAATGAGGGCCTCTGGGGAGAAGACCAGCAAATGGAAGAGCTCTGTTGTTCTGCCTTTCCAATAATAAAGAAGCTCTTTAAAAACAAAAGAATGTCGGCAGCAGGGGGAAGAGGCAGTGTTTTTTAAAAGCTTCCTAGGAATAGCTTAACCACTTTGGAAAAATGATCTGGCAATTCTTTTTATAAAAGTAAACATTCACCTTCCCTATAACCCAGAAATTCCATCCCTAGGAATTTACTCAAAGTGAAAACATATGTCCCAAAACGTCTTGTAAAAATATGCTTTTGGCTGCTTCATTCATAATCTTCAAAAACCTCATGGTACCCCAAAATGACAGAATACTACTCATCAAACAAGGAACCAGCTCTCCCCGTGTAACAGCAGACTGAGCACAGGAAGCCGTGCACAGCAGCACCCACGGACTGGCTCCGTGTCTGTGGAGTGCCAAGGACAGGAAAGTTTCCTACGTGGGAAAATTCAGCAGTGGGGCTGGCGCTGTGACATAGCACGTATAGCTGCCAGCATCTCATAGGTGCACCAGATCAAGTCCTGGCTGCCCCACTTCAGACCCAGCTCCCTGCTAATGCTCCTGGGAGCACAGTGGAAGACTTGGGCCCCTGCACCCTTGTGGGAGACCCAGAAGAAACCCCTGGCTTTGGGTTGGCCCAGCTCAGGCTGTTGCAGACATTTGGGGAGTGAACCAGCGGATGGAAGGCCTCTCTTTCTGTCTTTCCCTCTCTCTGTAACTCCTTCAAATAAATACATAAATCTCTATAAACCAACAAAAGAATGCAGCGGCTGCCTCTGGAGCTGGGAGGAGCCGGGAGGGGCTGGGAGGGACACGAGTGAACCCGTGCAATGCTGCTATGGCTTTGCACTCTACCAGCGCAGGCATCTGTCAAGATGTACAGAATGATGTTCTTCACATTTCTCTATTTTATGGTAGGCAAGTTTTATCTCAAAACAGAAAATCCAATAAGCACATCTGAACTCTAGTAAAATATTATGCATTCTGAAGTGTTCAGGGGTGAAGTATACTGATGCCTGCAACTTGCTTTGAAGTACAATTTTTAGGGCCAGCACTGTGGTATAGTAGGCTAAGCATCCGCCTGTGGCGCTGGCATCCCATACGGGTGCCAGTTTGTGTCCTGGTTGCTGCTTTTCTGGTCCAGCTCTCTGCTGGTGGCCTGGGAAGTCAGTGGAAGATGGCCCAAGTGCTTGGACTCCTGCACCCACTTGGGAGACCAGGAACAATCTCCTGGCTCCTGGCTCCTGGCTTTGGAGTGGCCGTTGCTGGGGTGTGAACCAGCAGATGGAAGATCTCTCTCTCTTTCTTTCTCTACCCCCCTCCCTCCCTCTACCTCTCTCAGTAATTCTGTCTTTCAAATAAAAAAATAAATCTTAAAAAAGAAGGAAATGCAATTTTTTTTGGACAGGCAGAGTTACACAGAGAGAGAAAGAGACAGAGAGAAAGGTCTTCCTTTTTCTGTTGGTTCACCCCTAAAATGGCTGCTACGGCCAGTGTGCTGCGCTGATCCAAAGCCAGGAGCCAGGTGCTTCCTCCTGGTCTCCCATACGGGTGCAGGGCCCAAGCACTAGGGCCATCCTCCACTGCCTTCCCGGGCCACAGCAGAGAGCTGGACTGGAAGAGGAGCAACTGGGACAGAATCCAGCGCCCCAACCAGGACTAGAACCCGGGGTGCCAGCGCCACAGGTGGAGGATTAGCCTAGTGAGCTGCGGCGTCGGCCAGAAATGCAATTTTTAAAAAAAAGACAAGGGCTGGGCATTGCAGTGCAGTGGGTTAAGCCACTGCCTCCTGCAGTACTGGCATCCCAACGGCTCTGCTTCTGACCCAGTTCCCAGCCAATGCACCTGGGAAACAGCAGAAGATGATGCAAGTGCTTGGCCCCTGCCACCCACGTGGAAGGCCTAGATGGAGTTTCTGGCTCCTTGCACTCATTTGGGAAGTGAACCAGTGGATGGAAAATCTCTCTGTGTTTCTCTGTAACTCTGCCTTTCAAATGAATAAAATACATCTTTTTTTTTTTTTAAGGCGACTGGGGCTGGCATTGCCATGTAGCTGGTAAAGCTGCCCCCAGTGACACCAGCATCCCATATGGGCGCCAGTTTGAATTCTGGCTATTCTACCTCCAATCTAACTCCCTGTTAATGGCCTGGGAAAAAGCAACCGAAAATGCCCAAGAGTTTAGGCCCTTGCTGCCTGTGTGGGAGACCCTAATGAAGTTTCTGGTTCCTGGCTTCAGCCTGGCCCAGTGCTGGCTGCTGCAGCCACATGCGGAGTGAACCAGCAGATGGAAGATCTTTCTTTCTCTTTGTCTCTCCCTCTCTCTGTAACTTCAACTTCCAAAGCAAATAAATTAATCTTTAAAAAATAAAAAAATAATTTGAAAAAGATGGACTGATGACTGGCCAGAGGGATGGGTAGTTGGGCAGACTTGGGTCTGTGGTAAGGCAACTATGGTAAAATGCTCATTGTAGAATCTAGATAGGATGATATAATATTCACTGTATAATTCTTTCAATATTTCTGGTATGTTAAAATTTTTTTTTCATAAGAAAATTTGGTGAAAAACTCACCAGGTAATTCTTAGGAGCAGACTTTGGGATAAAGGACAAATATCAATGACCTTAGTTGAAAGTGTGAAATGGGGCCAGCGCCGCGGTTCACTAGGCTAATCCTCTGCCTGTGGCACCAGCACACCAGGTTCTAGTCCATCCCGGTCAGGGTGTCGGATTCTGTCCCGGTTGCTCCTCTTCCAGGCCAGCTCTCTGCTGTGGCCCGGCAGTGCAGTGGAGGATGGCCCAAGTGCTTGGGCCCTGCACCCGCATGGGAGACCAGGAGAAGCACCTGGCTCCTGGCTTCAGATCAGGCGCCGTGCATTGGCCGCAGCACACCGGCCGTAGTGGCCATTTGGGGGGTGAACCAACAGCAAAGGAAGACCTTTCTCTCTGTCTCTCTCTCTCTCTGTCTAACTCTGTGTGAAATGAATAATATTGTGTCCCCAGATCTACAGAGATGAATGCAATCACCTCCCTCCCCAACCAAAGGACAAAACCCTGAAACCATGGAATGAATGTCCAAACTGAAACAAGACCTTCTAGAGTTAGGCTAAGTCCTCTGGAGCCACAATGGCCCACTTCACACTGGGCTTACAAAAGACACATCACGCCTCATGGGTCTACATGTCTGAAGTGTGTGCAGTCCTGGAAGATTCGGGCAGTATGGTAACCACACCCATGCTCGAGGTAAGAAACCCTCACCGTGGCCGGCAGGGCGGGGGTGCAGTGTGCAGTCACTGAGCTCTCCACTTCCCCTGCTGGGCCACAGATCCACAGGGACGGTGCTGATGGAGCACTTGGAGAGGAAGACGCAGGCGTGTGGCGCCTCAGAGGATCTGAATGGACAGTGGGTTTTAATGGGGTGGGAGAGGGTGAGGGAGGAGTAGGGGGAGTGATGCAGCCAAGTGCAGTATGGAGCCCCTGTTCCCTGAGCTGCCCATTTATTCTGCATAATTGCTTCATTTCCACTGGCAGTGCATCCCCACATGGATTTCATTACTGGTGCCTTGGATATCATATTGATTACCAGTTTCATCGATCCCTATCTTGCTAATTAGCATATAAATTAGCCATTTGGGGGAGGCATTAGGCAAAATTGAATTTTCTCCTTAATCTTCTTTCAGAAGGTAAATGAAAATGGATGTGGCCTTCCTCTGACACAATCTACGTGCTGTTCACAGCCAGGACAATCGTGCACTGAGGCCTTCCTACTCTGGGACACACGTAGTGGGGGCACAGCCCCTGAAGACCTCCCACAAACAGGTAAGGCAGAAGATGGAGCTGCAAGCCTAGATGCATGGCCCAACTGATGGACAGCAGTGTCCCCTCCCACACAGACACTAGAGCTGCCCCCCCCCCCACCATACAGCTGGCCCCCCTCCACGGCTAGGGTGGGGAACCCCACTCTGTTCTTTGGCTTGCTGTCAAGATGGGGAGTTGACTGTCAGAGGCTCTGGGTTGCAGGGCCTGCTCTGTCTCTTACCAGCTGTATAATCTCGGACACATTAACCTCTCCAAGCCTTAGTTTCCTGATCTGTAAACTGGGGATCATCACAGCACCTACTCCCTGAGAGAGCAAGAAAGGTACTCAGTGCACTCAGCACGGGGTCTGGCACACGCACGGCACATTAGTTTCCTGCAGCACCACCCCCAGGCACAGAGAGGCCAAATCAGAATTTTGTTTTTAAAGATTTATTTATTTATTTGAAAGTCAGAGTTACAGACAGAGAGAGACAGAGAGAGGTCTTCCATATGCTTGTTCACTCCCCCAAATGGCTGCAACAGCCAAAGCTGGCCAACCCAAAGCCAGGAGCCAGGAGCCAGGAGCCTCTACCTGGCTTTCCACACAGGTGCAGGGGATCAAGGACTAGGGCCATCTTCTACTGCTTTCCCAGGCCATAGCAGAGAGCTGGATTGGAAGTGGAGCAGCCGGGACTTGAACCAATACCCATATGGGATGCCGGAACTGGTTTTATCTTCCATGTCACAGCCTCGGCCCCCAAATCAGAATCTTAGGAAACCAAATGCCAGGGTTCTGCAGAGGGAGCTGCACTACTTTGATATAAAGGCTGAAATCCAAGGCGCTTAGTCCTTGGAACAGGTCCCAGGCTAGAAGTCAGGTCAGCCCAGGTCAACCATGCAGGGCTGCATCCTGCGTCCTTGGTACTCAGGATGTGGCCCCTGGAGCAGGAGGGTCTCATAACCTGGGAGTGTGCCGAAAATGCAGAATCTCCGGCCCCTGCCTGGACCGCTGGATCAGAATCTGCTGTAACAATATTCCCCAGGTGACTCACATGCGGACTACAACTTGGGAAGCACTGTTTTGAGCAACCCTCTGAGTTAAAATCATACTGTGAGGCTGGCATTGTGGCATAACTGGACCCAGCTGCTCCACTTCCTATCCAGCTTCCTGCTAACGTGCCAGGAAAGCAGTGGAAAATGGCCCCAAGTACTTAGGCCCCTGCACTCTCTTTGGAGACTTGCATGAAGCTCCTGGCTCCTGGCTTTGGCCTGGCCCAGCCCTGGCCATTGTTGCCATTTGGGGAGTGAACCAGTGGATGGAAGATATCTCTTGGTCTCCCTCCCCCTCCTCCTCCCCCTCCCCCTCTGTGCGTGTGTGTGTGTAACCCTTTGAAATAAATAAATAAATATATATTTTTCAAACATTTATTTATTTGAAAGTCAGGGTTACAGAAGCAGAGAGAGAGAGAGAGAGAGAGAGAGAGAGGTCTTCCATCTGCTGCTTTACTCAAAAATGGCCTCAATGGCTGGAGCTGCGCCGATCTGAAGCCAGGAGCCTGGAGCTTTGTCCAGGTCTCCCATGCAGGTACAGGGGCCCAAGCACTTGGGCCATCTTCCACTGCCTTCCCAGGCCACAGCAGAGAGCTGGATCTGAGGTGGAGTAGCCAGGACTCGAACTGGCACCCAAATGGGATGCTGGCACTGCAAGCGGTGGCTTTACCCACTACACCACAGCACCAGACGCTAAATAAATATATTTTTTAAAAATCTTGCTCACATCACCTCAGATTTCTTTAATATAAAAGGAAAAATTTGAAAAAAATCATACACTGTAGGGGAAAGAAGGGGCTTTGGAGGTTGCCTAGTCAAAGCCAAGGCTCGGCAAGGCCAGAACGTTTGCCTGCAACAGGCCCTGGGGAGCCGCATCAAGCTTCCACCTCCTGCCTCTGAGCCAGTCCGGGTCCCGCCGTGGCCCTTCCCAGCCTCCTACTCCAGCCCACCTGCTCCTTTGGGAAGGCCTTGGGGTGCTGGTCTGGAGCCTGCCTCGGCTTCTAACCACCCCTTTGGGACATGAGGCCTGGTTCCCCGGGGGCCCCAGAGGATGCCGGCGCAGTGGAGGAACACACAGCTGAGGGCCCCTGTGAACGCCTATTCTTTGAACTCAGAAGGCGGGGCAACCAGGCGGCTGGGAGACAGCTGGGAGGGAGGCATATTTTCTATTGCAAACCCTTTTGCATCTTTTAATTTTTTGTTCCCATGCATGTAAAGCATATTCAAAAATTAGTCAATAATAATTTTAACTTCTAAGAAGGCCTCAGATAGATTGCAATTGAAAGTGATACCCGATCCTTGCCTGCCCGTAGATCATCTTGTTCTACTTGGGACTGCATCTTTACCCTGCCACCCCCTTCCTCTGAAACCTGAAACTTAAAAAACATTGTGGAAAGATCCTGAGGCCAGGTGCTGACATAGATTCTAGTCCTGCCTCGGCACTATGAGCCAGACTCGGTTTTCTTCTCTCTGGGACGCGAGAGAGGCTCTGTAAGGTTTTCAATCCTGGTAAATGCAATTTCAGTCCTGCCCCCACCCCACTCAAGTCACAGGGAGAGGAAGGAGAGGACCTTCTGCCCTTGGGGGCTGTCACTCGACTTGGAATAACCAGTAAAAAAGGAAGGGCACTGAGCTTGTTACCAACCTTATTTGCATAATATAATCCCATTTTTCTTAAGCACGCATGGCTCAATACTATAGCTTAGCCGGGAGAATACATTCCGAAGTGTTAATAATGGTTGCTTTGGGTTACTGCTGGTTTTTATTTTTCTCATTTGTGCTTTCCTTTATTTTCCAAATTGCCTGTACCCTTAATAGTATCGGAGCCCAAACACCACAGTGTCCTTAGCACAAAACCTAGGTGGAAGCTGGGGGAAGGATGTGCCTTCTCCACCTGGACAATGGGTCACTCCGAAGCTGGTGCCGCAGCTCTGCCCTGTGTGAGCTCACCGGCACTCCTGGCTTCCTAAATCCGTACTCCATGGATTCAGGGACTACATGCATGTTTCAGAGCCAGAAGTCACACTCAGAGGGGAAGCATCGGCTTCCTTGGCTTGTCCCCTAACGGAGTACAAGTGGCTCAGGACAGCTCCCGACCTAGAGGCTGACCATGAGGTGTCCTTGAGGCAAGGCCAGTTGATCCTGAAAGCCTCACATGGAGCCACATGCTAGGCAGGTGAAAAGCACGCAGTTTCTGCAGTCAAGGACTTGGACGGTGTGCTAAGGACTACGGAAACATGCAAGGCAAAATGTGGAAAACTGGCGCTGCCATACAGAGTCAACAGCGTAGCGCGGACACAGCCACTGTCCTTCCCTGCCACACTCGGTCACTATTTCCTCATCTGTAAAATGCAAATCACAACCCTTGAAGGAACAATCACGCAGAAGAATAAAGGGGATGCATGCAAAACTTCTATAACAGTGTTCACACACAACAGGCCCCTCAAAATGATCATTATTACTTGGGGCAGTGAGCTCACAGGGGCCACATTATCATCATCACTGTCCCCATTCAGAAAAAGTTCCAAGGAGCCATACAATGAGAGCTGAATGGCTTCCTAGAAACTCAGAGTTTTGGGCCTGGTGGATGACACACAATCGGGGCCGTCCGCCCAGCTGCAGTGGGAGACTCCAGCACGCTGGCCTCTGGACACCAGCAGCCAGCCTGTATGGCCACTGCATGAGCCAAGGGACGGTTTATGTCTTAGGACTGTGACTCAGTCTACCTGCCATGAATCTGGCAAAGAAGCCACTGGGGCATGGGGGACAGGAAGGAACAAAGAAACGGAAATCACAGTCCTTGACCCCAGGATGTCTTAGGCGGGAACTCTCAGGATATAGTGGGGAGGAAAGGGGGAAGGAAGCTTTAAAATATTTACAAAACAATAACAAGTGAATAAATAATTCATTTATATCTAATTTTCACAGGAACTAGGATTCTGAAAATTGATGTGTCAATATTCTTTTCCATAAGGCACTGGGGACTCAGAAGTATATAAAAGAGATGTAGGAAAATAGGCAAGCTTTATGAGCCAGCTGTTTACTGTTATTTGTAAAAAATTTATGTGATAAACCTACAAGAGTATACTTCATCTTATGCAAATTTAAATAGATGCAAGTCAAAACTTTTAGAAATTTGGTGATACCTAGGGTTGACATAAGGTATCATCTTATACTACCGGTAGGAATGTAATTTGGGATATCCTTTTTAGCAGGCAATTTGGCAATAGACAGCATTTTTAAGGGCCATCCCCTTGCCATAACAACTCTGTTGGTAGAAATGTAGATTCTCTGATATCCATCTCCTACAGTATTTTAAGATGCATGGGCGAGGGTGTTCAGCATTGCACTGTCAAAGCAAAAACCTAGGAAGCAGCCACATATTCATCAGCTGTGTAGCAGCAGGAATACCAATGTTAGCAATAATAGGAACGGAAATAACTGCCTAACGTTTACTGAGCACATACTATGTGGTAGACAGGTGCTGAGGCTCCACATGGATTACCTTATTTCATATTCACACCAAGTCTACAACATAGGCACAGTTACTCTGCCCATCTTGTAAATGAGGAAAACGAGACTCACAGAGACGCGGAAATTTCCCTCACCTTGTGGGCAACACAGGAGGATTGTGAGATGGCAGTCTGGTTCCAGAGTTTATGCTCTTAGCCACTATCTCTCTCTCTCTCTCTCTCTCTCTCTCTCTCTCTCTCTCTCACACACACACACACACCCTATAGGCTGATTTAAAAAGCTCATGGAAAATGTGCATTATCTTTTCATTCCATTTTCTCATGAGATTTTTGAAGTAGCCTCATACACCTATACACATAATTAAATACTCTGTTATCAATTAAAAATAATTAGTTATAACTATACATGATGATATGGAAAAATCATAATTAATTATTAATTGAAAAGATCCAGGTTGGAATAATGTGCCTCAGATGACTGTCCTTTCGTGTTAACACGAAAGGAAATGTGTCAATGGGCCATCATATCATTCTTCTCTGCACTGAACAATAAACTGATCAACGCTTTAGGGGAATTGTCTGAAGAGTAAAGGACACCAGTCCAAATATAAATCCTTTTGAAACATAAAAATGACATCAATTTAGTTTGGGTGGGAAGGGTAAGGGGTGCTGAGTGTGCATTTCTTTTTGTTTTTAAAGATTTATTTGTTTATTTGAAAGGTAGAGTTACAGAGAAAGAGATACACACACACACAATCCTCCATCTTCTGGTTCACTCCCCAAATATCTGCAATGTCCAAGGCTGGGCCAGGCTGAAGCCAGGAGCCTAGAACTCCATCCTGGTCTCCCATGTGGATGAGAGGGGTCTGATTACTTGGGTCATCCTCTGCTGCTTTCCTAGGCACAATAACAGGGAGCTTGATCAGAAATGGAGCAGCTGGGACTTGAACCAGCGTTCACATGGGATGCCGGTGTTGCAGGCAGTAGCTTAACCTGCTATGCCACAATATCGGCCACATGAATGTCCATTTCAATCATAGGTCTTCCTAAACTAAATTATTTTGTTATACAGTGAGAGGATGGAAATTGAAAGAATGAGGGGAGGGGATAAGAGAACTGGTATGAATGTTGAAGGCCCAACACAGGTACAGATTTAAAGCACAACATAGGGCATTTTAGATGTTTGTTTAAAAAAGAAGTGATTGATAGCATTACATTTCTGGAGAGAGATGATTCCAGTGGCCAGGGTGGGGTAGAATAAAGCTGCAGAGACCTAAGAAGAACATGTCAGAGCTTACAGCAGCAAGGTGAGCACAAGGTCACCGAAGTCGGGACCCCGCTGCAGGAGAGGCAGCATGGCTGCCACGTATCTGAATGAAATCCAAGTCATAGCGTGGCTCTTTGTGCATCTGGCGGCTGATTGTCCAGTCTCTCTTCTCTCCATTCTTTTGCATTCTGATAGATCCCCTTAGTCTAGGCTCTTAGCAAAATATGGTTGAGGTACTGCAAAAGCCTTCTAACATGTTCCCTCTTTCTAGTGTCACTTCTCTAATTCATTGTGCTCAGCCCCAGAAGTTGAATCTTCATATAGCACTGGTTCTTTCCTGGAAAGACCGCCACAGCCAACCTTTAGAAAAGGATCTGGACAATTCAGTGCGAGTCACTGCCCTCCAACCGGCCCCACCGACCCAGCGTCTCTGCTCACGCATTCAACAGAGCACTGAGCATGAACCCTGTGCAAGGCACCGCTCCTGATACTAGGGACAAAGCAGCAAACAGAACAAAGTCCCCTCGCTGCGGCGTCCACGTTCCGGCGGGCAGAGAGCAAATGAGCATTAGGCATCGGTAAAGGCTTTGGAGGAAAGTAAAGCAGGGTCAAGGGCACGCGGGCAGGATGCTATTACAGAGAGGAGTCCCAGAATGACTCTCCAATAAAGGACATTTGAGCAGAGACCTGAAGGGCACGCGGGAGTGAGTCACACAGCTCTCTGGGGAAGCTCCTCCCAGGCGAGGAGAATAACAGCTGCCAAGGCCGCAAGGCAGGAGCACGCATCACATGTCCAAGGAGTAGGAAAGACCCCTGGTGTGGCTGAGCTGGGGTCCGGGAGCTGGGTGTGGCAGAGTGCACACTGCATCCCCCGGGCAGTGGCTCTCAACTTCAGACGGTCTCACCTGCTCAGGGACATTTGGTTGTGGAGCCACTGGTGCCCAACAGATAGCAGTCAGGGGTTCTGCTAAACAGCCCCACAGTGCACAACAGCCCCACCCACCCCACAACAAAGAATTCTCCAACAGTGTCAAGGTTGAGAAACCCTGATGTGGGACTCGTAGGCCACTGCGGGCACTCGGGCTTTTACTCCACGTGGGACGGAACGCTGTTAGAGTGAAGGGGTGACACCACAGAGCTTTGGTTTTGGAAGTATTACCCCGGCTGCCAGGTGGGGATCAGACTGCGGGCGGAAGGGGTTGAAGCAGAGCCTGACAGGAGGCTTCTGGAACCATCGACGCAGGAGCTAGCAGTAGTTTGAACTAGGGTGGATAAAGGCAGAAAGAAGTGCTTCCATCCAGACACATTTTGAAAGAGGAGCTGACAGGATTTCACGCAGCAGTCTCACTCCAGCACCTGCACACCAGGCTCCCTCTCCACCTGGTTACTGCTACCCCTCCTCCTGCCCTGGCTTGCCTTTCTCACTTGGTTAAACTCTGTTTGTCTGTATTTCAGGATTTCAACCCAGAGTCTTTCTTAACACTAGGACGTACCTGTAACTCTTCTAGTCTGTACTTCTTTATTTAACCTTCCATATTCTTCGTGAATATATAAAGAGGTACCACATTTTATGGGAAAACTGAGCAAGTGCCTAAAGTTACCACTTAGTATTGTCATGGAAGTCCCAGACACAACATTAGGGCAAGAAAAAGAACTCAAATAAACAAAGTAAAACTGTAGTAGAGGAAGAAATCAAATTGCCAATATTTGCAGATTATAAGATGTGTGTTTAGAACATCTGATTGAATCTAGTTACACATTAAAACTGTAAGAGTTTTGTGAATTTCTGGCTAGAAAAATCAATATGTGGAAATCAAGCATATTTCCATACCTTGAATTAAATAATTAAAATACAAATTTTTAAACTCCATTATTTATAATATCATTAGAAAGGATAAAGTATCCAGGAATAGAACTAAAAAAAAGCTCATGAGAGTATTTCAGGCATGGAAAGCCAAGACACTCTGGCAAAAGATCTCTGCGAGTGAGATCCCAGTGGAAAGAACAGGTCATCAAAGAAGGAGGTACCTTTCTCTGAAGGGAGGAGAGAACCTCCACTTTGACTATGACCTTGTCTAAACAAGATAAGAGTCGGAGAACTCAGAGGGCTTCCATAGCCTTGGAAACTCATGACTGGAGCATAGGGAGATTACTGATGCCATAGACAGGAGTGTCAACTGGTAAAGTCAACAACAGGAGTCACTGTGCACTTACTCCTCATGTAGGATCTCTATCCTTAATGTGCTGTACATTGAGATTTAATGCTATAACGAGTACTCAAACAATATATTTCACTTTGTGTTTCTATGGGGGTGCAAACTGTTGAAATCCTTACTTAATGCATACTAAACTGATCCTCTGTAAAAAAAAAAAAAAAAGAAATTATCAATTCCCAACTTGACTCTCACTGGGATTAAACATGACAATAGGTCTGCTCTGATTTCATCATCATTTAAAAAATAATCATCTATTATTTTTCACTTTATGTTTCTGTGTGGGAGCAAACTGTTGAAATCCATACTTGATGTATACTAAGCTGATCTTCTGTATATTAAGATAATCGAAAATGAATCTTGATGTGAATGGAAGGGGAGAGGGAGTGGGAAAGGGGAGGGTTGTGGGTGGGAAGGACGGTATGGGGGGGAAGCCATTGTAATCCATAAGTCGTACTTTGGAAATTTATATTCATTAAATAAAAGTTTAAAAAAAAAAAGAACTAAAAAAAGACGCATATGATGCTCATGGGGAAAATTATAAAAACTTAGTGAAAGACATTTATTAAGACTTAAATAATTGGAGAGAGACATTATGTTCATAGTTTGGAAAACTCCATATTGTCATAATGTCACTTTTTCTTTTTTTTTCTTTTTTCTTTTTTGACAGGCAGAGTGGACAGTGAGAGAGAGAGACAGAGAGAAAGGTCTTCCTTTTTTGCCGTTGGTTCACCCTCCAATGGCCGCCGCGGCTGGCGCACTGCGGCCAGCGCACCGCGCTGATCCGATGGCAGGAGCCAGGTACTTCTCCTGGTCTCCCATGGGGTACAGGGCCCAAGCACTTGGGCCATCCTCCACTGCACTCCCTGGCCACAGCAGAGAGCTGGCCTGGAAGAGGGGGAAACCGGGACAGAATCCGGCACCCTGACCGGGACTAGAACCCGGTGTGCTGGCGCTGTAAGGCGGAGGATTAGCCTGGTGAGCCACGGTGCTGGCTGTCACTTTTTCTTAAATCAATCTATAGATTAAATGTAATTTCAATATAAATATTCCAAAGGAACTCTGACAAGCTGATTCTATGTGGAAATGCAAAATGCTCAAATTATATGCGAATCACTCTTGAGGAGAACAATGTGAGGAGAACTGTGCCTTATCATATTTTAAGCTCCACTAATGAGGAAGGTTTGGTATTAGTTCTGGGACAGACCTTGTCCTTGACCTCCAATCATTATTAACACCTCTTCCTGGCTACACATTAAGTGACCTCATATTGGTAGCTTGAAACTAGTCACGGTGGGAGTATTTATACCACAGAAATCAACAAATACTACAACCAGGGCTGTCTGTGCATGGGACAGGGCTGGGGAGAGCTGGTGGTGAATTGCTCACCAGCTCACCACTGGACAGAATCAGACAGAATCCCAAAGCTGACCCCCACTCTGCCTATTCCATGGCAGGTGGGATCAGGAAGGAAGGCATGGTCATTTCATTACGTGGTATGAGCAAGCCAGGGGTCCACACGGAAAAATGAAATGGGTCTCCCATCTCACAACAAACCCTCAAATAACATTTTAGTAAATGAAGTATTTATGTGGAAAAGACAAAAAATACAAGATTTTCAAAAGCGAATGTGGGAGAAAATCTTAATGACTTCAGAGCAGGAAATAATTTGGACAAGAGACAAGTGATAAAAAATCTGCCTACATTAAAAGTAAACACTTCTTGGGGTTGGTGTTGTGGTGCAGTGAGTTAAGCTGCCATCTGCAACGCTGGCATCCCATAGGAGTGTCATTTTGAGTCCCAGCTGCTCCACCTCTGCAAAATTGTATATTTTATAGCAAAAGAAAATTAGAAATGTACCAGGTGTCTAGCCTATTCCAAGGTCCTGTGGATGCTAAGAAAGGGCTGACTCCACTCCCAAGTCACTGAAGCTAATAAACATTTTCAAACCTTTCCCTTTGTGACTGGCAGCATTCAGCCTGCTGACCATTCTTCTTGAACAGCATCTTACCTTGACTTCCACGAAGCCCTAGTTCTCGGATCAGTCCTCAGTCTCTTTCAAAGCCTTGTAACCCATCACAGATCCACTGTACCCTAGAGTCCCCCAAGGACCACTCCTGGAACCTCCTTTGTTCATATTCTATTCTCTCTAGACACTCACATCCATGCCCATGGTTTCAATTACCACCTGTACATCGAAGATTTAGGTCTCCAGCTCAGATTTGTCCTTGGAGCTCCAGCTAATCCATCTTCTTGTCAATGGATCAACTCAGATATTTAAAAGAAACTAAACTTTAATCTGTTAAATTCAAAACTCATGACTTCCCTTCAAAATAGTTTTTCTGGTGTTCTTTCCCAGTGGATGGCCCTACCAGTCATCCTTGACAATTTTGATCCTGAAGTCTTCTGCTTTTCTTTCTATAAAACCAAAGAACTCACTCTCTTTTCTTCCGCGGAAAGGGCTGAAAATGAGGAAAGTTATTTTTGTGATGATTTTAAGTTGGAATAAAGCCTTTCAACAAACAGCATCATCTGGCAATTTTGGTTCCATACACAGAGAGCTCAATAAGCCAGTTCCTTTCCCTCTAATCAAGGGTTTTTCCAAAACACAACACCACCACCGTACAATTAAAGCACTTTCCGTTCTCCTGCACTTAACCCCTTTGGTGCACATCTCCTTCTTTCCTTTATATTTTTGTACACAAGAGGTTCTTAGTTTCTGATTTTTCCTCACTTTCTGCTTCTACTTTTTTCCTGCCTTCCCTCAGCCCGCCTCCCCATGACTAAATCAGAACACGGTGTTTCCATTGACAGCTACTGCGTGCACCCTGGTGTAGAGGGATGAGCAAGGCAAGGTTCCTACTGTGGTGTGTCTTATATCTGGGGTGGGGAGCCAACAAAGTCAGATGGTAATATTAGCTAATTAGGAATTAGAATTAAAGGCGGTAATAGAGAACAATGAGGTGGTTCCGTCAGACTGGGTTGGTCAGGAAAGGCCTTTCTGGGGAGGCTCCATTTAAAAACAAGATCGAGTCACAAGAAGTCAGCGATCGCATGCATCCCTTTGCACTTGGGATATGCATGGCTTGGCAAAAAGACTAACAGAGAAACAAACTCAGTCTGCTGGACGTGCACAGTGGGTGAGAGCGAGTGGTGTGGGGCGAGAGGGACGCAGGGACTAGGAGACACGAGGCTTGGTGCACTCAGAAGACGGAACTCATGCTTTAGGGATGTCTTCTTTCTAGTGTCTGCGGGAGGTGCAGGGATGTCTTCTCTGTTTCCCTTCCAGGTGTTGGTTGTCTGTGTCTTCTTTTTCCCTTTTCCTTGACAAGTCTTTGTAAGGATTTATAATCTAATTAATCCTTAAAAAGAACTAGTTTTTGGCTCTGCAGCCCCTGTCTCAGTGTTTTCTCTTTCACTAATTTCTGCCATCTTTATTGTTTCCTTCTTTCTACTTTCTCAGGATTCAGTTTGCTGGATTTTGGTAACTTCCTGAAATGGGGGAATTTAAGGGTATAAAGTTCCCTCTAAGCTCAATTTCATTTATACTGCAGATGATTTTTTTTTAAAAAGACTTATTCATTTATTTGAAAGGCACAGTGATAGAGACAGAGATTTTCCATCCATTGGTTCACTCCCCAGATGTCTGCAACAGCCAGGGGCTGGGTCAGGCCAAAACCAGGAACAGGAACTCCAACTGGATGTCCCACGTGAGTGGCGGGGGCTCAAGCACTTGGACCACCTTCCTCTGCTTTCCCAGGCATATGATCAGGGAGCTGGGTAAGTACAGCTGAGGGACTTGAACCGGTGCTCCTATGGGATGCTGGCATCCATCACACGGGGTAGCCTGAGCCAGCATGCCATAATGCCGTCCCCTGAAGAAGACTTTATACAGAGTGTTTCTTATTCTTACTCAGGAATATTTCTTAATTTTTGCTGTGCTGGGTTATATACGAGTACACTGCTTAATTTCCAAATATATGGTGTGGGGGTGTTTCTAATCAACCTGTTCTTATTGAGTGCTAATGTAAGTACGTTGTGGTCAGAGAGAAGAGTCATGTGTGATTTTAGCCTTGTGAAATTTGGTGAGGAGGGTTCTATGGACCACTACATGGCTGACTTTCATAAATGACCCGTGTGCACGTGAAAAGTATATTCTGCAGTGGCTACACACAGTATTCTACATCCATCCGTTGGTGAAATCTGATCGTTGTGGTAGTCAAATCTTACATATTCTTATTGGGTTGTTGTTTGTTTGCTTGGTTTTACTACTTGTTAGACTGAATGCTGAGAGGAGAATGTGAATATAAAATACCCTGATAGTGAATTTGTCTTTTTTCTTGGAGTTCTGAAATTTTGCTTTATATATTTTGAGGCCATTTTATTAGATATGTAAAAATTTAAAATTGGTACAGGTGGCCGGCGCCGTGGCTCAATAGGCTAATCCTCCACCTTGCGGCGCCGGCACACCGGGTTCTAGTCCCGGTCAGGGCGCCGGATTCTGTCCCGGTTGCCCCTCTTCCAGGCCAGCTCTCTGCTATGGCCAGGGAGTGCAGTGGAGGATGGCCCAGGTGCTTGGGCCCTGCACCCCATGGGAGACCAGGAAAAGCACCTGGATCCTGGCTCCCGCCATCGGATCAGCGCGGTGCGCCGGCTGCAGCGGCGGCCATTGGAGGGTGAACCAACGGCAAAGGAAGACCTTTCTCTCTGTCTCTCTCTCTCACTGTCCACTCTGCCTGTCAAAAATAAAAAATAAATAAATAAATAAATAAATAAAATTGGTACAGCTTCCTAGTAAATATGAACTGATCATTTTAACGTAATTCCTTTTGTTTATATGAATGCTTTCTGACTAATGTAATTCTATCTTTAATGCACATATGGCTATATCAGTCTATTTTTAAAATTTTATTTAATTTACTTATTGAGATGAGAGAGAGAGAGAGAGAGATCGCATCTACTGGCTCACCCCACGGTCAGGACTGTGCTAGGCTAATGCCTGGACTGTGAACTCAATTCAGGTCTCTCACATGGGTAGCAGGAACCCAATCACCTGAGACATCCTAGGGCCTCGCCATTAGCAGGAAGCTAGAATCAGGAGCCAGAGACGGGTATTGAACCAGGTACTTTGATGCAGGATGCAGGCATCCTAATCACCATCTTAATCACTAGACTAACTACCCACCCCTTTGCTTGCTTTTTTTTTTTTTTTGCATATTTTCATGGCATATCTTCTTTCCTATCTTTTTATTTTAAGCCTTTCTGCTTATTTTTGCCAGGTTTTCTCATCTTTGACACTACTGACATTGGGCGATAACTGTTGTGTGAGGGGGGTCCTGTGCATTGCAGTTTACAACAGCATCCCTTCCCCCAGGTTATGATGAACAAAAACAACTCCAAACACTTGTAAATATCCCCTTGGGGGGGAAAAGGACCCTCAGCTGAAAGCTACCGACCTGTGTTTCAGGTGTGTCTTCTGTAAATAGTGGATATTGAATTATTCTCTTTTTATACAGCATGATAATCTTTTTTATTTTTAGGATTTATTTATTTATTTGAAAGGCAGAGTTACAGAGAAAGGGAGGGAGGTAAGGAGGGACATAGAGATCTTCTATCTGCTGGTTCATTCCCCAAATGCCCCTAATGGCCATGGGCTGGAACAGGCCAAAGCCAGGAACCATGAACTCCATCCACACAATGGATGGCAGGTGTTCAAGCAGTAGGGCCATCTTCCACTGCTTTCCCAGGGGCATTAGCTGGACCACAAGTGGAGCAGCCAGGACTTGAACTGGCACTCATATGGGATGCTGGCATCACAGGCAGGGCTTAACCCATTGTACCACAATGCTGGTCCCAGCAATCAGGTTTTTAACAGGATCATTTAATCCACTTACAGTGAATGTAACACAGAAAGCTCAGTTTTTATTTGCCTCAAAATGCCTTTCTGGGCCACTCACCTAAGATCAACTTTCCTCCTGCCTGGGCCTACTTATGGAAAGAACAGAAAGGATGCCCAACTTCACCACGGATGGAGACACTCTGAAGTTGCTGCTAGCTCATTTGGTGATTTCATGCAAATTAAATCAGGGCACCTGCTCTAGGCAGATGCTGCCCCGCTCACACGTGCCTTGGAAAGTGGAAGGGATCTTCATGGAGATCAGAAAAAGCCAGCTCCTTCTCTGGGCAGAAGTCACCCAGAGCCAGGCACGTTTTGGCATCTGGGGTGAGGACTTGATTTTGGCTCCACGCATGCTCTTGGCAGGAAACTTTCATTCCACAAACAATCTGCAGAAAGTATTACGGAAGCCTTGGTCTTCCCGCTTCTATTTATCGGCTGCTTCTTTGAAGGGAGTCTGTTCATTTATTATGATTGTGTTTTAAAGGCATGTCTTTGGTTGTCTGCAGTTTCCCTATGACATGTTTCAGTGTGGATTTCTTTTCATTTACCAGCTAGGGATTCATTAGGCTTCTTGAGTCCATGGATTGGTCTTTATATGTTAGGGAACATTCTCAGCCTGCCATCACCTCCTCAAATACGTCTGGGTTCCAAAACTCATTTTTCTGGCCTCTGCACCCTTCATCAAAGGCATGTTAGAACGTGCTCTTGCTCTGTGTCGATGTCTCTGACCCTAGCTTGTACAAGTTCTTTTTATCTTCTCTGCAGAATTCTGCATTATTTCTTCAGAGCCATCTTCTAGTCCTGTCCTACAGACCTCATTCAGTCCTGTATGATTGACTGGTAAATATGCTGAGTTCTTAATGTGGGCTGTTGTGCTTTTCAGATCTGGAACTTCTATTCAGTTCTTCTCAGACTGTAAACAAGAATGCAGGATTTAGGCCAGAGGAGGGCAAAGGGACAGGAGCAGAGCATCTGGCACAGTGCACTCCTCAGGGCAACGGCGTACTCAGGGGGCCAGGCCAGCGGGGACAGGACAAGGTGTGAGGCGCCGGGCTGAGGCAGCTTTCTGAATATACAGCGCATGAAGTGCAGGCTGCTTGTGCAGGAAGAGCCCTCCTGCTCCCCTTTCCTACGCCCTGGACACCCTCCCAACCTTTGCCCCGGCAAACGCTTCTCAGGGACTTGGGGGACTGCATCTCCCACTGTCTCCTTTGCTTGCCACAAGTAAATAAAGCTTTCCTCTGAGCAATTCTTGCTGGAGGTTGATTACCTGGTACCTCCCAAGCATCCCTTGTGGCCACGAATAAAACCCGTTAAAACACTTCTTATAGATTCCTATTATTTTTCAAAAGATATTTATGTATTTATTCATTTGAAAGGCAGAGAGAAGCAGACAGACAGAGACAGAAAGATCTTCCATCTGCTGTTCACCCTCCAAATGCTCGCAACAACCAAGGCTGGGCTGGCTAGACTGAAGTCAGGAGCCAGGAACCCCATCACGGTATCAGAAACTCAAATCCTTGAGCCCTCGTCCCTGCCTCCTGGGCACATGGGCAGGAAATTGGGTCAGAAACAGAGTAGCTGGGCCTCAGAGCAGTGCTCCAGTATGGAATGTGGGCACCGTAAGCAGTGGTTTAACCCACTGAGCCACCACGCCCACCCCCGGACTCCTCTTCTTACAGATCTCTTTATGCTCAGTTTAAAAAGTCTCTTCACACGTGGTCAGCGTAGTTCCTTCAGCCTGTCTAATGGCTGCAATATCCAGCGTTTCTGTGGTTCTCTTAGTGTCGCCTGTCATTTCTGTTGGCTGTTACTCAGTGTATCTTGTTATTCGGTAGAGCTGGTTATCTTCGACTGCTGGGCATTAGGCTACATTAAAAAGTTGGCAGAGGTGAACTGAGTCCCAGGAAGATGCAACCTCCTGCAGAAGAGGCTTTTTCTTTGCTCTGTCAGGTGCCAGGGACACTGCGGGTATGGAACCACGCTGGTCTAAGTCAAAAGCCAGAGGCTGGCACCTGAGCGTCCTGGGCGTGGTGCGCTTCCAGCTCCCCCGCTCTGAGGCGCAGCGCCTTCGGGCTCCAGAGCCAAGGGAGAGGCCCATCGACTTTCTTACCTTGAATAGGCTCCCAGCCTTCATTCCTGCCTTCCTCCCCCTACGAGACGACTGGAACCTCTCAGCTTGATGTGCCAGGTATTCCTCCAGGCTAGCGACGTCCTCGAGACAGGCAGAGGTGTGAGTGCCAAGCCGGCCGCTCTGGATCCTTGCTTTACCCTCTGTTTTGGCCAGGAGCTATCTGACTCTTTTGTTAGCACCTCAATGCATGCAGGAAAATGTAAAGAATATGTCTCTCAGTTTTCATAGCTGTCCTCAGTGGTCCTCATCACCTAGCTTACCACTCCCAGAAGTGAGAGTTCCCAGGTTAAGTGTGGTGCGAAGCCAATGGGTAATTTCTGAACGGGGACAGAGGCAGTCACCTGCTCACTTGTGGTCACGTCCTGTCACACTCTGTTTATAGGCAACAGACCAACGTGTGTAAACCATTAACTGAGAAGACCACAGAGTAGCTGCATCATGTGGATTTACCACTTTGCTTCACATAGATCCGTGTTCTCGCTTGCTCCTGGGTAGACAGGAAGCCCTTGGGTTCTGATGAGTGTCCACTCTTTATGACCTAGCACAGAAAGATAAAATGCGAGCCGGCCGCTTGCTCTGTCACTGTCCTGGGGCTTCAGAACCCAGAGGAGAATTCAGTTCTCAGGGATTCACCTCTTTCCCCCTCTCCCGCTTACTTGTAGTAGAACATCAGCTGAATGCTAAGGGCAATGAAAACTACTTTATATGACAGCTGAGTATCTGGTCAGAGTGCAAGGATCCAACTGGGTGACTACAAATGCAGGGTATGGGACCACCCAATTATGGCCCCCCGGAAGCCAGACTTTCCCTCTGCTGACAGACGTATGAATTAGAAATTCAAAAGACGTCTATCAAGAGCCACTGTATTTTATACAACTTTTGACTCACTAATCCTATGTTTATGAATTTTTCTTAAAAGATAATCATGGGAGTTCACACAGATTTAGCCACCAAATGGTAATTACAAGAGGAGAAATTAAAAATTTTAAATCTCATCATTGGGGATTTAGTGATGATACCTTCCAACACAGATAATATGATATTTAACGACACATAAATGTTTGCAATAAGATGGCAAAAACAGTTTATTAAAAAGATATGAAAAAGTTATGAAAAAAGGCAAGATCTTTTCTCTTTGATAAAAAATGTACTCATAAACTTAAAAAACTAGAAGGATATAAAACAAAAACATGACTTTGGGATGCTGCGGTAACAGATTTTGTTCCCTGGCTTTGCTTATATCCTTCCCAACCCCTGCATATTCGAGAGTGAAAACTTACTTTTCCTATAATAAGAAAAAATAACCTTGATTATTAAAATCAAAGTAGGAGTCCTTTTCATCTCTAATTGGCCACCTCAGACCAGCCCTTTTGGGTAGATCCATCTGCCCACTGCTGATCAGCGGGAAAGTGTCCCCTCTGCTGTCGCCACCCTCTGTCCCACCAGGGCCATTTGCTGCTTTTCAGCCACCTGGAATGGGGTGGCACTCACCCACCGGGCGGTAGGTAGTTCACAGTGTGTATTTGCTGAACCATACCGATGGCTAAGAGCCAGAAATTCACACACACAATGGAAACAGAATGGCACATCCTTAAAACGTGATGCTCGTTCCCCACCATACAGTCTCCATTTAAAACCATCCTTACGGCAGCATATCACTGTCACACTCAAGCTGAATAAAAATGGTTTTGAAAGAAAACCCAATGGGAAACTATTACTATGATGACTTCACGCCATCAGCCGGGAAGTGCATAGGGGAAGGCCTGCTTGCTGTTCATTTAGCAGTTCTGTGTCTTGCTGCTCAATGGGGCTTAATCACCTCTGCTGCTGAATTGCCTGTCTCATGGAGAGAAGCAAACCTACCCATACCCCTTCATAGAAAAAACACATGCCTGCAACGAGCTGGAATTTCCAGGAAAAAACACACCAGCTCAATTTGTAGGCATCCCCGTGGGATCACTGCACTGATGTCATTTTTAATATGCCTCGCTCTTCCCCTCCGCTTGGCACGACTCCTCGGCTCCTTCCTCCGCTGGCGCTGCTGCTTCCCCTGCCGGAGCAGATTGTCTTTGTGAATGACTCTCGCAGGGAGCATGTGCAGAAGCCCAGAGGCTCACTCCATGGGAACCCGAGAGACAGAGCTAAAGAATGGGCTAAACACAGCAGCTGAATGGAGCAGGTCATGCCGTTCCTGAAGCTGAAAAGGCTGATCCTGTAAAAGAGTTGATGAGAGCACCTAATCGGGTTTGACCTCACAGGCCGGGTGTGCGGAGGGCTGGGAATTGCAGCTTTGCACGGGAGAAGAGTAGCGAGACGCCAGGGCTGCCATCCAGACACACTTACTCACTCATTTGCTTGATTCAATTTTATTTGTACAAAGGGTTTGTTGAGGCAATGGCAGACTAAGCCTTCAGGGATCAAGGGCTATGCAAATAAAACCTTAATGGAACTAAATTAGCTGATGCCCACCCCCTCTCCCCCCCTTCACTGCTATTTCCCTTTGTGAGGCTGGAGCTGTCAATAGGAGGATTGAATCATTCTTGCTATATTTAAACACAGATTTTAAAAGGCCTCCTTTACAAAAATAGCAGTCACTATAATAAAACAGGCCTGATAATACCTAGTAACAAAACAACAAAAATATCTGCCTATAAAGAGAACAAATATCACATCACGGTCACAGCTGAACAGCAAGCTTGAGAAATGAGGACACCGGCTATGCCAGCCCTCAGTCCCTTTATTTCCTAATGAAGAACCAAGCCTTTCTGCAGAGCCAGACACTCTGCTTATGGTTGCTGCTCCAAAATAACTGCTGGATACGGAGTGGATCACATCCCAACAACCACACTTTACCTAGCCGGCTTCATTATCTAGTATATTCCTTTCTTTAAAAAGGAAGATCTCAAAGAATTGAAATTATTTTTCTGTGAACTACGGGAGAAGTAAATTGATCAGGAAGTTGGTGTAAATACTACATTCTCCTTGTAGTGGTCTACACTTTACTAAAATAGATTTGAATCACTCATCAGGAAGTCTCAATGTAGTCACTTGTCACCCCCAAAAGGTATATTACTGTTGATTATTATGTCTTTATAATTGAGAGACAAGAGAATAAGCCCAGAGATTTAAAACTACCTGAAGATTCTGCCAGTTTCCCAGCAAGGCACAGAACAACGCACTGGAATACCTGCCTTTCCGTTTCCTTATACAAGAAAGTTTAACATGCAAAAAAATCAACTGATGTAAACACCATATTAATAGAATGAAGATCATAGAGGGGCTGGTGCTATGGCTCAGCAGGTTAAAGCTCTGGCCTGAAGCACCGGCATCCCATATGGGCGTCGGTTCTAGTCCCAGCTGCTCCTCCTCCAATCCAGCTGTCTGCTATGGCCTGGATAGCAGTAGAAGATGGCCCAAGTCCTTGCCCCACATGATTTGGACTGTCCTGTCGCTGTTCTGCCATCTTGGAGCACTCAGTCAGTAATCACAAATTTAACCCTCCCCTAAGAAATCAACAGATAATAAATAGAAAAATAGCCACTGTTAGGAGTATTCATACTCTCAGCACCCCTGAGGGAGACCCAGAAGAGGCTCCTGGCTCCTGGCTTGGATTGGCACAGCTCTGGTCATTACGGCCATCTGGGGAGTGAACCAGCGGATAGAAGACCTTCTCTCTGTCTCTACCTCTCTCTATAACTCTTTCAAATAAAATAAATCTTAAAAAAAAAAAAGATCATAAGATCATCCCTACAGACAAAAGTAAGCCATTCGACAAAATTCAATACCCAATTGTCATAACAACTCTGAGTAAACTAGGAATAAACAGAAAAGTCCTAGATATCACAAAGGACATGTGACAAAAGCCTACAGCTAATATTATGTTTACTTAGTGAAATGCTTAATGCTTTTCTCCTAAGATTGGGAATGGCAATTAATGGTCGATTGACTATTATACTGAAGGTGCTAGACGGTGCTATAAGGCAGGTCAAAAAAGGCATAAAGATTAGAACACTAAAGAAGTAAAACTGTCTTTAGTTGCAGGCAACATTATTTCAATTATAGAAAATCCTAAGGAATCTACAAAAAAAACTATTCTAACTAAATTAAATTTATCAAGGTCCCATGCTTCAGTGACACAGAGAAGGGAATTAATTTTACCAAAGTTGCAATTGTAGTTAGTAATTAATAGAGCCAGAATTCAAGTCCAGGGAGTTTGGCCCTGGAGCAGCCCTCTTAACTATTACTTCCATGGTAACAGAAATCAAAGTGCTACTGCAGATATACAAGGGCACTTCCAAAAGTTCATGGAAAACAGAATTAAAAGGTAAGTTTATTTTGTTGCAAAAAATTAAAATCCATGCACATTTTTCCCCATAATGTGAATTTTCCATGAACTTCTTAAAAATCCTTTGTAAAGGCAAACATGAACATCATTTTTTCTCTTCTATTCAACTACTACTAACTTCATCCTAAATTTTGGTGAAGAGGAATTTAAAAAAATGAGTTGTGAATTTGAATTCTCATTCTACATAAAAAAAGCATAAAAAAATAAAAACTGGGGACCAGTACTATGGCATAAAAGGTAAGGCCACCACCTGCAGCACCGACATCCCATATGGGCCCCAGTTCAAGTCCTGGCTGCTCCACTTCCAATTCAGCTCCCTGCTAATGTGCCAGGGAGAACAGTGGAAGATGGCCCAAGTACTTGGGCCCCTGCCCAGAAGAAGCTCCTGACGCCTGGCTCCCGGTTTCAGATCAGCCTAGCTCTGGCTGTTGCGGCCATTTGGGAGCAAACCAGCAACCAGCAGATGGAATCTCTCTCTCTCTCTCTCTCTGTAACTCTGCCTTTCAAATAAAGAAATAAATCTTTAAAAAAAATAAAAACTGTAGATTTAATCCTTATACAGGGCAGTATATTTCACACTAAAAAGAAAATCCCTCCCTAACACCAAGCCAGACATATATACCTTACCTAGCTCCTACCCCAGTAAATGGCAAATACTCAGGTTCATTCAACTTATCTCTAATATTTGAAAACTTAAAAGAGTAATTTTAAGAAAGATTTATTTATTGGGAAGGGAGCTGGAGAGAGACAGAGAGGGAGGGAGGGAGAGAGACAGACAGACAGACAGAATCTTCCATCTGTTGGCTAATTCCTCAATGGCTGCAATGGCTGGGGCTAGTCCAGGCTGAAGCCAGGAGCCTGGAGCTTCATCCAGGTCTCCCACATGGGAGGCAGGGGCCCAAGCACTTGGGCTTTCCTAGGCACGTTAGCAGGGAGCTGGATTGGAAGCAGAGCAGACGCAACACAAACAGGCTTTCCACTATGGGATGCTGGCATTGCCTCAGTAGCTTAGCTCGTTGGGCCACAACACGGGACCCAACTTGGAGAGTATTAATGACGCATCAGAAACATCACTCCTGTTTATGAAACATAGTATGGCTCATTGATAAGCTCAGAAACGGTTACCAAAAGCCTGGTGTGGACTACAAAGATAAGGCACTAATGCTACGGCCCCATTAGCCATAAGCCAAAGTAAAAGCTGGTAGCATTTATGTCTTCACAGGAGAAAGTCAGAGTTAACATCAGGGATATTATTTATGGATCTTTAAATAGTTATACTCAAGACTGCCTGTGCCATTAATAACAAAAACTAACAGGATAACTAGTGTTGTAAAGTTAACAAGTATTTATGGAGCCTACTATCGTTAGAGAAGTCAAAATACAGCCAGCCAGTGGACACCAGGCAGCAACACAAAGGTGAGAAGAAACTACAGCTATAAAAAGTGCAGGCTGAACATCCCTAATCCAAAAACCTGAAATCACATGCTCTTCAAAGTCCAAAATGTTTTGAGTGCCAACATGATATGACAGTGAAAAATTCTACACTATAAAAACTGCTTCATGCAAAAACTTGTTAAAAACGCTGTGTAAAAAAAAAAATACCCTCAGCTATCTGTATGAGCTATATATGAACCATAAAAAATTATGTGTTTAGACTTCAGTCTCATTCCCAAGATATCTCATAATGTATATGCAAAGAGTCTAAAATAAAGAAAAATCCAGAGCTCTTCTGGTTCCAAGCATTTTGGAAAAGGGACACTCAACCTGTAGTTGTTATAGGACATTATAAAGAATAGCACAGCTGGAAATCAGCCACAGAAAAGTCATTTCATGGAGCATGTATGTGAAGGCTCTTTATGGAAATCCTAAGTTTAAAAGACAGTGTTACAAATACAGTCACACTTAGGTTATACCGACTATGATATCAATGGCAAGGCCCGACTGTGAACAACAGACAATATGACATTGGGGATGTATCCATCTTTTTCAGTTAATATCGATAATATAATGAACTGTCTTCACTGCTTTATTGTTGTTTTGATCCACTGTAGACATAAATGACAAAAATGAAATTATTTTTCTAATTAAAAAAAACTGCGCTCATCCAATTCCATCTTGCAATGCCTCCTGTGGCCCAGAACACATGATTGTAACATGAATATCCAAGGCTGTGTTTGTGGTCTAATGACAGTTGCACTGTGGAGCCACTGAGGGTGATGCAGCATGGCTTTCTAAGAGAGAGCATGGTATGGTACAAACGTGAGCAGGCCATCTAATATCACTGGACCCCAGCTTTTCCATTCAGCACCTAGTGTTACTGTGATGATTGAAATGCCTGGTATATAAAGCTAAATAAGTGAGCATGCAAACTTGCACATCTCTCTCTCTCTCTCTCTCTCTCTCTCTCTCCTCATCCTTCCTTCCCCTCCTCCACCATAGAAAGATTAATAGTTGAGGTTGATTTATTGCCCCATATAACTTGGCCCAAGAACAGATTGTTGTAATTGGACTCACTCATTTTCAGCATGGTCAGCAAGGACATAGAGAACAAAGTATTAATTCTGGGATTGGATAGTCTGCAGTTAGTAGAGCGTTCCACAGGTTCAACACTGCTAGAATTTAATTTGACTTTTAAAAAAGATTTATTTATTTGAAGGGCAGAATGACAGAGAGAGAGAGAGAGAGAGAGCGCGCAATAGTGAGAGCGAGAGACAGGGAAAGACTGGTCCACTCTCCAAATGGCCACAATGGTCCAGGCTGGTCCAGCCCAAAGCCAGGAGACTGGGACTCCATCCAGATCTCCCACAATGGGTGGCAGGGGCCCAAGCACTTGAGCCATCTTTTGCTGATTTCCCAGGTGCATTATTAAGGAGCTAGAATGGAAGCAGAGCAGCCAGGACCAAACCAGCACTGAGATATGAGATGCTGGTTGGCATTTCTGGCAGCAGCTTAACCCTCTGTGCCACAATGTCAGCCCCAATTTTTCTGACTTTTACTACTGTTTTGATCTTCCATTCACTTGTTCTGAATGTTTTACTCTTTGTTTGAATATTGGAATGAAGCATCAAAATAAGCATGTAAACACTGAAGACCCCTGACAAAGAATTTAAATAGAAGGTATGGCAGTTAAAGGGTTTATAGCCAAGACTCAGTAACTGATTATAGCTCTGTGTAATCATGGATGTCAGCAAGTGACAATCTGATCTGCCTTAGCCATATTGGGAAAATCCTTTTCAACTCCCTGCCATTCTAATGAATTAGTCTTGAATCATATGTTAAGACAGTCACGTTTGGAAGTCTAAATCTTATTTAGATTTATCTAAATGGATGATTCTTACTTTAAATATAGATCTATTTTATTCTTACTATTCAAAAGTGACATTTTCTCTAAAGAAAGAAATCTACTGTCAGTATGTAAGGTACCTAGACAATACGTGAGAGATTTCTCTAGGTGAGAGAAATAGCGACCAGATTTACCCTCCTGCCTTAAACTACTAAAAATCTGGACAAAAGATAGAAGTCAATGGTTTTCTGACATTATCTCGCAGACAACATGGGCCTGTGACATCTAAGAAAAGGGCTACAAACAGCATGCGCCCTGTGGGTGTGCTGGTCCCCTGCCTGTTCTAGGTGCTGCGCAGTGAAGGGGACTCCATGGTGAGGGGACTAAGCACAGAGATCCAGGGAGGCAAAGTGGCCAGAATTGCAGAGCGGACAACTAGAGAGAAATGAGGGTGGTGGTGGTGGTGGTGATGGGAGAAAGAACCCTCTAGAATGCTACAGACACACCTCCCTGAGGCTTTGGGTAAATACTGATCTGCAAACACGTGAGAGGAAACCACTCAAGACCACTGGAAAGGAGTAGGAAGAGCAACTCCCAGGGCTCACATAGTTGGAAATAATTTGTGTTCCTATCAGTCAGATTGCAAGGCTCTTGTAATAGGCAAGGAATCCAACAGACTCCCCAGAAGGACACTGCCAAAATAGTGGGGCTAAATTAGTCCTAGACTAAAGGCTTCTGGACCTACCATCAGGATCAGTCTTTAAAAGGACTAAAGTGATTCCAGGAAACTTAATGGAAATCCAAAACAGAGGCCAAAACTAATTATAACAAAATTTAGTTACAAAGAATATAAAATTTACCATGCCTAGAACAAACTGGAAGACAAGACCCTTAACCAGAATAATAAAAAAAAAAAACACATATGAAAGGGATGCAAAAACCAGCTGGCAAGGATATTAAAACACCTCAACAGATATGTAGCATAGATGTCCAAGAAGTGCAGGAAAACACGAACACGAGGACAGGAGAAGAAAGGGGGAACTGTAAGAAAGGTTTAAATCAAATTTTTAGAGACATAGAAACATAACATCTGAAAAATGGATGGGATGAGATTAACAAAAGATTAGAAACTCCAGAAGGAAAGATCCATGAACTTGAAGACACAGTACTAGAAATTATCCAAAGTAAAGCACAGAAAGACAGGATTTTGCATAAAAATGAACAAAGCATCAGCCAGCTGTAGGATAATATCAAGGAATCTAATATCCATGAAACTGAAGCTCTGTAAGTAAGAAACCTGAGGAGGAGGGGAACAGGGAAGGAATAATGGCTACAAATTTTCCAAATTTGATTATAATTATAATCTACAGGTTCAAGAAGCCCAAACCCAAGTAGTACAACTATAAAGAAAATGAATCCAAGGCACATCACAATCAAATTGCTGAAGTTATAAAAAGATAATCTTAAAAACAGCTAGAGAAAACTACATACTTATAGTGGACTAAAGATAAGAATTGTAGCAGATTTCTTATCATTAACTATGCAATCCAGTAGACAATGGATGGAAATAATTGAAGTGCTAGAAAAACAAAATTATTTATCCAGATGCACAATGCTGGCTCCCTACCAACCTTATCTAGATGAATAATATAACATTTTGTTCAATAACAAGAGAACATACATTCTAGACCATAATAAGTCTCAATAAATTTAAGAGAATTGAAATCACACACAATATAGTGTCTGAGCCTAACATAATTATCAGTAACAGAAAGCCATTATGAAATCTCTAATGTTTAGAAAACAACCAATGTACTTCAGAATAACTCAAAGGTCAAAGAAGAAATCGTAAGGAAAAATTAAAAATATTTTGAATCTAATGAAAACAAAAACATGAAATATCAAAATTCATTTGTATAGCTAAAGCAGTACTTTGAGGAACTTTTATGGTATTAAAACATCCATATTAGAAAAGAAGAAAGGCTTCAAATCATGAATCTCAGCTCCTCTCTTAAGAAACTGTAAAAAGAAGAGCAAGGGGGCAGTGTTGTGCCACTCTTAAGGAACTATACCTCTCTTAAGAAACTATAAAAAGAAGAGCAAGGGGGCAGTGGGTTAAGCCACCACCTGCAGTGCCGCATTCCATTTGGGCACTGGTTCAAGTCCCAATTGCTCCACTTCTGATCCAGCTCCCTGTTAATGTGCCTGAGAGGGCAGCAGAGCATGGCCCAAGTGCTTGGGTCTCTGCACCTGCGTGGGAGACCCAAAAGAAGCTCCTGGCTCCTGGCTTTGGCCTGGCCCAGTCCTGGCTATTGCAGCTATCTTTCAAAAACATAAGATAAATCTTAAAAAAATGAAAAAAAAAAAAAAGAACAAATGAGATGCAAAGAAAGAATAAAGAAGGAAGTAATAAGGATGAGAATGGCAAACAATGAAATAAAGGCAGAGAAGCCGGCGCCGCGGCTCACTAGGCTAATCCTCTGCCTGCGGCGCCAGCACACCAGGTTCTAGTCCCAGTCGGGGCGCCGGATTCTGTCCCAATTGCCCCTCTTCCAGGCCAGCCCTCTGCTGTGGCCAGGGAGTGCAGTGGAGGATGGCCCAAGTGCTTGGGCCTTGCACCCCATGGGAGACCAGGAGAAGCACCTGGCTCCTGGCTTCAGATCAGCGCCGTGCACCGGCTGTAGCAGCCACTGGGGGGGTGAACCAACAGAAAAAAGGAAGACTTTTCTCTCTCTCTCACTGTCCACTCTGCCTATCAAAAATAAATAAATAAATAAATAAATAACAACAACAACAACAACAAAAAAGGCAGAGAAACTAGAGAAAGATCGATGAAATGAAAAGCTGGTTCTTCAGGCAGACCAATACAACTGACAAATCTTTAGACAAAGTGATCAAAAAGAGACAAAAGATACAAATTACCAATAGTAGCAATTAAAGAAATCCAACTGCAAAGGAAGACCTTTCTCTCTGTCTCTCTCTCTCACTGTCCACTCTGCCTGTCAAAAAATTAAAAAAAAAAAAAGGATAAGCCAAGGGGCTGGTGCTGTGGCATAGTGGGTAAAGCTGCCACCTGCAGTGCTGTCATCCCATATGGGCGCTGGTTTGAGATCTGGCTGCTCTACTTGATCCAGCTCTCTGCTATGGCCTGGGAAAGCAGTAGAAGATGGCCCAAGTCCTTGGGCCCCTGCACCCATGTGGGAGACCCAGAAGAAGCTCCTGGCTCCTAGCTTAGGATCGGTGCAGCTCTGGCCATTGCAGCCATCTGGGGAGTGAACCAGTGGATGGGAGACCTCTCTCTCTGCCTCTCCTCTCTCTGTGTAACTGTGACTTTCAAGTAAAATAAATAAATCTTTTAAAAAAAGGATAAGTCAATATTATCAAATAATTTATGCTGACAAATTAAACAACTTATGTAAAATGGGAAAATTCCTTTAAAGACACAAACTATTGGCACTTACTCAAAGAAATAGGTAGCTTGAATAGCAGAATAACTACTTAAGAACCACAATTCTTCATTTCTAACCTTTCCACAGAGACAGCTCTAGGCACAGATGACTTTACTGGTGAATTCTACTAAATATTCAAGAAAGCAATAATACCAATACTATATAAACACTTTCAGAAAGTAGAAAGAGAGGAACACTCTTACCTACTCATTCCATAAAGCAAGGATTACCCTGATGCCACAGCCACACGAGGGCATTAAAAAAATAAAATACGTTGAAGGGTACCTAGCGGAAGAAGACAAACAGCCTATGCAGCAGAAACATGGGGACGAGAAAGAGGCCAGAGGATGGGAGGGACTTCAGATAGTGTCACACTGTCCTTTGTGGAGCGTCCCTCAAGCACGAAGCCCTAACTGACATAACATTTAACAGCACAGGCTTACGGAGCTAGACAGCTCGGGTTCAGGGCCAGGCCCCACTGCTTACTATAGCTGTGTGACTTGGGCCGAGTCACCTAACTTCTCTGAGCTTCAAACTTTCTAGCCATACAGGGACATGATAACAGAGAACCTCCCTCGTGTGGTGAAGATTAGATGAATACATTTCAAATGCTTACTCCAGTCCTGGCGCATGGTAAGCACTACCTACTTGTTTGCTCAGCTTATTGCTATACTGACTACTTTAGTGGGTTGTGGTTTCATTAGGTCATAATATTTGCCCTCAAAGTGAACGTTAAGCAGTACAATTAGAGACATTCCTCATTGTATTAGCTCCCTGTTGCTACCATACCAAATTACCACCCACAGGGGCTTTAAACGACAGCAGCGTGTTCTGTCACACTCATGAGTTTCACTGGGCTCTGCAGTGTTGTGCTCTCTCTGGACGTTCTCAGGAATAACCCATTCCTCGGGGCTCCCAGGTTCAGGGGCTGCCAGCACTCCTGCGCTAGCGGCCGTGTCGCTCTAATCTTTGCCTCGATGGTTATGAAGCTTCCTCCTCATCTCTGCCTCTCTCTTGCTAAGGACACGTTGTGAATGGGTTTAGGGCCCGCCCTATGCCCAGGATAACCTCCCCGTGTCAAATCCTTAACCATGTCTGCAGAGATCCCTTTTCCTTGTAAGGTAACAAGTACAGGTTCCAGGGATTAGGACCCACCACACTCACCAGTTGGGGTGGATGGATGGATACAGTGTGGGGATCACAACATCAATAGCATTAGTTTTTAAAGGACGTTTAAGGCTCGCTACAACTATCTATTGGCACACACACTACATTCCAAGGCACAGTCCATTCATCTGGATGCAGGTCCCAAAACCGGGAGCAGTGTCCACAACGGATTCTAACACCTCTGTGGTGCTGGCATGCAAACACAAATCTATAAAATTATGACACTCATCACAGCTTGGGATTTCTGGTGATTCAAAAAAATATTTTACTAAGATCACTAGTTAGAATCAATAAAATTGGGAGAAACTGGATTTGATGTCAGGAATTATGACTAAAGGAAGGCTGAAAAAAACTGACTCCATCTTAACGTGTATGGGTGCCTGGGCTTGGACCCTGTGTATCTCCGCTACAATAGACAGTAGTGAAAGCCTTCGATTCTCTACTTGAAAATCTGGCTCTCGTGGGGCTGGTGCTGTAGCACAGTGGGTTGAGCCTCTGCTTACAGCACCAACATCCCATGTCAGTGCCAGCTGCCCCACTTCTGACCCAGCTTTCTGCTGCTGTGCCTGGAATGTAGTGGGTGACAGTCCAGGCGCTTGGATCCTGCCAGTCATGTGACAAACCTGGATGGAGTTCCAGGCTCCTGGCCTTACCTGTCCCAGCCCTGGGCACTGCAGCCATTTGAGTAGATGGGAAATCTCTCTCTGTCACTCTGCCTTTCAAGTAAATGTATAAATCTTAAAAAAAAAGAAAATCTGGCTCTCTGAATTACTAGCAGCTTGCTGTGGGAGAAATTACTTCACCACTCTCAGCTTGCTTCCGCACTGGTGAAGTGCTGCAGAGTTGCTGGGAAGATTTTAAAAAGAATCCGTGTAATGCCAAGTCTATGACAATTAGCCTGTACACAAATGTTCAGTAAGCTGGAATCTCAGTTATTATTATGTAAAAAATGCTACTATTTATAACACAGCTCCATCTTCTAGTCCATTTCAGTAGAAATCCTTAACCTGTCCATTTTCAGGGGCAGGGGAGTTACTCCTTTGGGACTGACCTCATGGGGGTCACATAGAAAAACGCATAGGAAATTCTGCAGCCTGCCTTTCTGGTATGCATATCCTTGGGGCAACAGGAAAAGAAGAAGGAAGGAAGGACTTTGTAAGCCAGCCAAGGACAGGAAGAAGGGCCCCAAGAGTTTAAAGTGTGACTGAGAGGGGTACCAGGCAGGCCTCGAGGCTTGGGAAAAGCAAGAGAAAAAGTTAAGAATTTAAATAGCAGAAGTCTAAAGTGCTACAACAGATTCGTTCTCTGTAGGAATTCAACGTTAGGGCCTTGCCTTGCCCTTAGGAGAGATGAGGGCTGAGAGGATGGAGTTATAACAGGGACAATAAAATCAGGAAGCAACCAGGCTGGGCCAACCTAGGCCAGCTCCCTTCCCCGTGAGCACAGAACTGGGCCTGGGCCTGGGCCTGGGATAAAGCTGAGGGCAGACAAGGACCACCGACAATGCAGCAAAGTTTATATTTAAGGTGAATAAAACTCCAAGAACACGGTGTGCTGCTTCTCTCAGTAGCTCCAGCAGTTAGCCCAGTACCCCACATCATCGATGCACTGAGCTAGGACAAGCCCCGGCAGCCAATGAGAAGTCCACTCAGAGGACCCTTCTGACTGAGTGGCTCTGCCACTGGTCTCACCCTGTCCAGAGCACCCATCACATTGCTGACGGCATCTGGAAAGGCAGCTCCAAGCAGGTTCCTCCTAGGGGCCCTAAGAGCTCCTGGTGGCCCCTCTGTGAGCTCCGGATCCCTCGTCAGTGGGCCAGGCCCTTGGGGTTGGACACCAGTCTCCTCCTCGGCCTTGTTCCTGCACTCACCTTCCTCCAGGGCGCGCTGCAGCCCGGTCAGGCTGTGTGGAGCCCCTGCACCTGCTCACACACACACACACACACACACACACTTTACCCATCCTGCTTCCTGTCATTCAGGAGCTCCTTGTCCTTTGATTGTCATCTCTGCTGTCACTTCCTCCAGAAATTGTCCCCAGAGCTGCTAAGCAGGGTTCAGTGACCCCGGCCCCAAGCTTCCCCAACACCTTGTCCGTCCTTCTGTTAGGGCGCTAACTATAGTACTGAAAGTACCGCCCCATGTCTGTCTTCCTTTGGAAATCTCTGGGGTTTCAGGATGCAGATCTGTTTACCCTTGCATCCCAGCCACTAGAATGGGGGAGAGAAGCTTGAACATGTCTGTGGAAGAAAGGCACAAGTTGTGAAGACCAAACAGAAATAAAGCTTAAATGTTTGGGTGAACCAGACACAGGAGGTTACTAGATGACAGGGAGGGGTAGGTCACATCTATAATTAGACATGCCATGGTTGGCAGCCACCTCCAATATTCCCAATTGTCCCTTGCCATCATAATCAGAAACTGATCAGGAGAGGCCTGATCCAGTATAACATTTTCTATCTTATATTATTCTTCTTTAAAAAAAGATTTTATTTATTTGAGAGGCAGAGTTACAGACAGAAAGAGGGAGAGACACAGAGAGAGGTCTTCCATGCACTGGTTCACTCCCTAAATGGATGCAACAGCTGGAGCGTGGCTGATCAGGAGTCAGGAGCTTTTCCTGGGTCACCTACGCAGATGCAGGGGCCCAAGCACTTGGGCCATCTTCCACTGGTTTCCCAGGCCACAGCAGGGAGCTGGACGGAAAGAGGAGCAGCCAGGACACAAACCAGCATCCATATGGGAAGCTGGTACTGCAGGTAGAGGCTTAGCCTACTACACCACAGCACCAGCCCCTTATATTATTTTTAACCATTTCTCATATTCACTTGTCTCTGAAAAAGCAATTTCATTTTCATGTGCTTCACATATACCATCTTTTGTGAAATAATCTCTGTTTCAAATGCTCCGAAAACCAGGTTCTTGCCTCTTACTCTGATTTTTCATTTTCTCTCTCCTTAAGTAGAATGGAAAACTTCCAGTGCAGATCAAGGATGAGAATAATCTCAGTGCAGATTTACTGTGCAACTTTGGGAAAGTTATGACACCCCTATACGTCTCAACTTTCTCTCCCTTCAAACAGAATCAAGTCTACTATTTAGGAGGTCACAGGAAGAAATAAAAATAGTAAAATTTACATAGTGCATACTATGCAGCTCACATGTATTAACCTGCTTAATTCTATAACTCTTGGAGACAGGGCCTCTGGTCATTTCCATGCTGCACCAGAAGCCTGGAACACACAGAGGGGATTCTTGAAGAAGACTGTGAGAGTTGCAATTGGTAAGTGCTACAGGCAAGGCTGGAACCCAAGTACTGTGACTCCGGTGCTCCTGCTGTTATCCATGGTCTCCCCTTGCCCTCTGCAGGCCACAGAACAGGAGTGGGGAGCGTCTGGTCCACAGGCCGTGTAAGGTTTGTGAAATCATTTGGTCTGGCCCTGCCGAGGCAACTGCAGGTGTAATTCAAAATTCAATCAATTTTGCAGGATACATTTTAAGTTGGTAATTTTGTATGGCCTATGAACAATATTATAAATATCCAGTGGTCCTTGGCTGAAAAAAGGTTCCCTGCCCCTACCATAGAATGAAACTTAGAACAAAATTCCAGGATGTTCAAGCACAAAAAGGCTTTAAAATTATAATTTTTCTCAAACAAATGCATACCTTATCTTTTTAAAGATTTATTTATTTACTTGAAAGAGATTGTCCAGCCATTGGTTCACTCCTCAAATGGCTGTAACAGCTGGGGCTGAGCCAGGCTGAAGCCAGGAGCCTGGAATGATGCAGGTCCCCCTGTGTGTGGAAGGGGCCCACGCACCTGGGCTCTCCTGGCACATCAGCAGGAAGCTGGGTTGGAAGCAAGGACTTGAGCCAGAGCTCTGAAATGGGACGTGGGTTTCCGAAGGGGGCAGCTTAACCCACTGCGTTACAACAGACGCCCCAAAGGCACATCTTATTTGTAACTGAGATATGAGAAGGCCAAGAAAGGAGACACTGAATGGCAGACTTCAATCCAAACACATTTTACAGCCAAGATTGTAAGACCTCAACCACCCAACACTTACAGCTAAAATAAGAAAGTTCTCCTGTGATGCCAGCCCTCAAGGAGATGCATGGCTCGTCACTGGTACTATTCCCACAGCTCTGATGCTGCTGCTACGGGAACATCTACCCTGGGATATGGCTTTATGGATCAGCAAAATAGGCTTTTTGCAGGAGTAACTACACTTGGGTTATATATTTTCTACAGAAAAAACTTTATTTTTAGTAAATGCGTTAAATACTTAATTACATCCTATCACTCTCTACTCATGGAAACTAATTAGGGTCAATTTGAAGGAATATCCACTAGGGATACCTTTCTTTTTTTAAAAAAACAATATTTATTTATCTATTTATTTAAAAGGCAGAGTTACAGAGAGGCAGAGGCAGAGAGGTCGAGAGAGAGGTGTAGAGAGAGAGAGATAGAGAGAGAAAGAGAGGTCTTCCACCTGCTAGTTCTCTGTCCAGATGGCTGCAATGGCCAGAGCTGAGCTGATCCGAAGCCAGGAGCCAGGAGCTTCTTCCACGTCTCCAACACGGGTTCAGGGGCCCAAGCACTTGAGCCATCCTCTACTGCTTTCCCAGGCCATAGCAGAGAGCTGGATCAGAAGTGGAGTAGCCGGGACTCGAACCAGTGCCCGTATGGGATGCTGGCACTGCAGGTGGCAGCTTTACCCACTATGCCACAGTGCTGGCCCCAGGATACCTTTCAATTGTTGTTAGTCTGGTTATCATTACATTCCCTTCTGGACAATAGACCATTTAGAAAGTGCTGGATAAATATTTGTTGGTTAAATTACTATTATTGCAGAGTCAGAATTGTAGAAGCTTGCATTTCCAGATGGTTCCTAAAAAGGAATGGGTGCTTTGCAGTAGTCATCATTTGCCCTGGAGAACTTTGCCACGTGGTCTCCCTCTAACAGGGAGAACTTACTCAAGTCTTCCAAAAAGTCTGAGACCACCTTTATCGGGAACTGTGGTTTCTTATGTCTTTCTTCCCCCATCAGAAAGGAAACCAGAGAAAGATCAGGTTACACTGCTCCTCTGGGCCCGTATAAATTCCTGCGAGGTTCTCTCTTCTGTCAGGAAAAGTCTCCCTGGCAACCATATTTACACATGCCTCCTTTCACTCCCCAGTTGGTATAGAAATTAATTTGCATTGAATTGCTGAAGTTGACAAGTTAATCAGTCTAATAGACTTCCCAAAACTTCCTTCCTAAACAGTCTGCTCACTTTCTTTAAAAGTCTGAATGTAATTCTCTTTCAGCTCAAATATTTCTAAGCCTATCTAATACGTATACCAGATGCTTCTGGCTGTAGGTAGAGTAAAGGAGATTCTTGAAAGGGCACCCAGTCAGTATTATCAGTTAGCAGGATCCGGAGCCTACCACGGGACACTGAGTTCTGAGTAAGTCAGAGGTCACGCTCCCCCAGGAGCCGGGAAGACAGCCTGCACCACGCAGAACGACTCCGGCCTCAGATTCTGGGTGACCAGAGATTGCGACCTGGGTTACGGGAATGGCCATGAGTTACCAATGGCCACTCACTACTTTATCACCAAGCACTTCCGAAGCATCTGTTATTACTCGGTAAACAAGCCAGACATGGACCCTGACTTCACAGTGCACACTCAAATGTCTGAATAGTGAAGTAATACTGAGTTTGCTATTGGACTAAGGCTCACTATATGAGTTCCTGTCAGGGCTAGAACTGGGGACTTGGAGAAAGTTCGAGAAGTCCTCAGTGGAGGGGACGAGCTGGCCAAACAGTCTTTCACATAAAACGGCTTCCTTACATTTTGACGCAGACTGATGCAGCAATCGCACAAGGGTCCACAGATGGAAGGGGTTTATTTACCACAGGGCATAAGGCTGGGTCCTTAGCAGTACACCCGAGCTTTCTAAAAATAGTGTGAAAACGCATAAATGTATGAGTTATTCAGAAGCTAAACAGCCATTTACTGAACGATGACTACGTTCAAGGAATAGATTTAGTAACTGAAGTTATGTGTATGAAAAAGATCTAGTCCCTAGTAGTGACAATGTACAAAGTATTATAATGAGATACTAAAATACCAAAGAAGGATACCAATTCATAAAAATAAAGTTCAGAAATGCTTCTGAGAGATAATTCTTAAACTGAGTCTCACAAGCCAAATGGAGAAATTCGTTGTTCTAACAGGTGAATTTTGGGGTGATTTGCTATACATCAGCAGATTACTGCAGTGCCCTGTGGAGACTATACCACCAACACAAACGGGAGACTATGGAGAACGCCTACCATCTAAACTTTGTTTCAGGGTGCGTGTCGTAGGTTATGGCAGAAATCTCTGCATATATTTAAGAAAGCTCACATATCTTAGGTTTACCTGGTCCCTGCCGGAAGTGAAAAACAAGAACAAGCAGTCTGAATGGGAAAGAGCGAGGTAACCGGGGGAAGTAATACAATCTCATCATCTGCTTTCTCCCATCAAGGATCCAGGTTGGTCGGTGCAGGAGTTGGTCAAGTGTTGGTTAGTGTCAAGTGGTGCCAGGGCTTGGTCCAATCACTGCTCAGAGAGACCAGGAGAGGGAGGAGCAAGACAGGGAGTAAAAGTTGTTTGGGGGAGAGCAAGAACTATGAAAACCAGAAAACCTTCATTTGTTGCCAGTACCAGGTAATGGCTTTAAAACCAAAAATGAGGAAATCTTTTAAAATTTTTAAGTGTTTCTGCTTTTCATGATTCAAGCAGGTAGACAAAGCAGCCAAGCCAGCATCAAAGGCAGGAGTGGAACAGGAACATTCTGGACAGTGGTGTACACAGGGCCAGTGTGGTTCAAAGCTGCTGGGCAGTTCACGGTTTGAGGGACAAGTGTGGCCTGGCCACATCGTGGCTACACAGGTACCGTATCGCAGCAGACAAGTGCAGCCTACCTGCCCAGCTCCAACTTCTGCCTCCAGGAGAGAGCGCTCTCCACACCTTCCCATTAGCAGACAGGTACAAGTGACTACAAAAGGAACAGAAATGAGCTCGGGTCTTGTTTGACTTGGGAGTAACGGCACCGACACCGCAAGCCTATCTCATAACACCCTCACAGGATGATGGACGCGTGCCCAGAAGTCATTCTGCATGAAGAATGCCTTGGCTCTCGATTCTCTTCTTCTCCTAGTGCCTGGGCATCTATGTGAAGTTCAGAAGGGCTTCCTTGCGCTCTTCATTTCAGCAGGCCCAGGGAGTCCACACTGAGGATCACAGGAAAACACAACTGTACCTACAACACAGCAAGGCCTCAAAGCTGCCCGGCCAAAATAAAGGTGACGGCATGACAGGAGCACCCTTTGTGGTTCCAGGAGGTACTAGTGACATGTTCGGGTACGACTGGTTGCATAATTTGCGGGCCCCAGTGAGAAATGAAAGTGCAGAGCCCTTTGTTACAAAACCTTGTGAAGAATGTCAGGACAGCGATGACACAGCATCAGGCCCTTGGCAGTGGAGTTTCCTGGGGCGCTGTGGGGGTTGCACACCCACGAAGCTGGCTTGCCTTCAGAGGCAGACAAGCACGGCCCTTGAAAAGAGCTTCAGAGCCAGAGCAGAATGCAAAACCCATCTGTGCCACTCGTTAGTTACGTGATCCTGGGCAATTTATTAAGCTGCTCCACGTCTTTGAGAGGTTGTGCGCAATCCAGCATTGTGAGAATTAAATGGGATAATGAAGAGAATGTATACAAAGCATTTAGCACAATGCCCATCACATAGTAAGTACTCAATAAATGGTGGCTATGCTGCTATTGTTCAATGAAAATGTACAGGTAGAAATTAAAGCAGTAAGTTTAAGAAATGAAGTGCTGTATCGCTGATAAGAATACGAATAAAACAAGATTTTAGAGCAACTAAAATCACAAGATGGACAGGGAAGATTAAACCTTTGGCTTGGCTCTGCTGCTTTCTCTAACCACTTTTCTATTTTTTTTCTTCCTTTCATTGCCAAACCAACAAAGGGCAGTCTACATGTTGCTTCCACTGCATGTCTGCATCCTATGCTACAATCCTCTTTTATCTGGCTTTTAATACCCCTATGGCCACACACACACATACACACACACACAACACTAAATTGAAGCTACCACTTTTAAAAAGTTACTATTGACCTTCTTTTCACTACACACACATAATGGGCATTTGCTACTTTCTGTACTATTTCATACTGCCGACCAATTTCTCCAGCTTGCAACCTTGTCTTTTCTGGACTTTTGTGATTCTAGCCTCTCGTGGGTCATTGCATATCTAACTGGCCATGCAGCCATCAGGTATACAGCCAGTGGTGGTGAACAGAACATCTGTTAGGTGAATAAAGTGAATGGTTCTTCTGCTTCTTTGATCCTCCTTGTATCAGAGATCCTCCTCGTATCGGACACTACCATACCGACTTCATTTCTTGTCCCTACCTCCCTAAACGTAGGCAGTCTCCAAGCTTCAGTCCTCGGTCCTCTCTTCTCTTCTGTGCTTTTACTACCAGCAAATCCAACTAATCATATGGGCTCAACTATTAGCTTCTTTACAGAAGACTCTGTGACTTCTCTCAAACCCTATCCTTCTACTTCCAATCAGTCGTGGGGCATGTTTACTGCAAAGCTCCAGGATCACCCCAGGATATCTAGCACTGAGCTGCTCCTCCCCCCGACCCCTCCAAAACTGTCTTTCCTTTCTGTCTGTACTATTTTTGCTAATTCTTCACCCATGGTTAAGACTATATTTGTGGCTCAGCAGATTGACCTGCCACCTGTGACACTGACATCTCATGTAAGCAACTGTTTGAATCCCAGCTGCTCCACTTCCGATTCAAGGTTCCTACCAGTGTGCCTGGAAAGATGGCCCAAGTGCCTGGACCCCTGCCACCCACGTGGGAGACCCAGATGGGAGTTCCAGGCTCCTGGTTTTGGCCTGGCCCAGCCCTTGCTACTGTGGCAGTTTGGGGAATAAACCAGTGGATGGAAGATTTCTCTCCCTCTCCCCCTCTCTCCCTCCCGCTCTCCTTATAACTATGCCTTTCAAATACATAAAATAAATCTTTCTTTAAGAAGACTATATTTGGGCTGGCGCTGCAGCTCACTTGGCTAATCCTCTGCCAGCAGCGCTGGCACCCCGGGTTCTAATGCCAGTTGGGGTGCCGGATTCTGTCCTGGTTGCTCCTCTTTCAATCCAGCTCTCTGCTGTGGCCCAGGAAGGCAGTGGAGGATGGCCCAAGTGCTTGGGTCCCTACACATGGGTCCCGCTAACTGGTTGCAGAGTTCTCTTTCCATATGATAGTTTATTATCCATAGTGTCGTTCAGAACCATCTGAACATACTACTTTCATGACCCTGCACTTAAAAATGTTTTTAAGACAGAGAGAGAGAAGCCGGCACCGTGGCTCACTGGGCTAATCCTCCGCCTTGCGGCGCCAGCACACCGGGTTCTAGTCCCGGTCAGGGCGCCGGATTCTGTCCCAGTTGCCCCTCTTCCAGGCCAGCTCTCTGCTGTGGCCCGGGAGTGCAGTGGAGGATGGCCCAAGTACTTGGGCCCTGCACCCCATGGGAGACCAGGAGAAGTACTTGGCTCCTGCCATCGGATCAGCACGTGCGCCAGCCGCAGCGCGCTGGCCGTGGCGGCCATTGGAGGGTGAACCAACGGCAAAAGGAAGACCTTTCTCTCTGTCTCTCTCTCTCACTGCCCACTCTGCCTGTCAAAAAAAAAAAAAAAAAAAAGAGAGAGAGAGAGCAAGCAAGTGCACTCCCATTAGCTGGGCCACTCAACAAATGTCTGCAATGACTGTGGCTGAAATCAGGAACTGAAAACTCAATCCAAATCTCCCACATGGGTGGCTGGACCCAGTTACTTGAACCGTCTCTGCTGCCTGCTATTTCTGTATTAAACAGGAGGCTGGAGTCAGCAGTCAGAGCCAGATACTGAACCCAGGCACTACAATGTGGGATGTGTCTCAGCCAGCACCTTAACTTCCAAACATTCACACAGATGCCCCCATAGACTCTCCATCACCTACAGGATAAAATCCTGACTTCTTGGGCATTTAATGTTGCTACCATCTGGCTTCAACCAATACTTGCAATCTTATGACGTCTCCCACTTTAACCTCATTTTGCCAGACTGGTCAACCACATTGACTGACCTTTGAAAACTTTCTACTATATTCTAGCCCTGCTTTTCAAAAAGACGTATTCATTTATTTGAAAATTGGAGTTACAGGGACGGGGAGAAAGAGAAGGGGAGAGAGTCGAGATCTTTTATGTACTAGTTCCCTCCCCAGCTGCCTGCAACAGCCAGGCTGGGCCAGCAGCCAGGAACTCCATCTCCCATGTGAGGGTCTTCCATGTGAGAGGCAGGAACCCAAGTACTTGGGACCATCATCTGCTGGCCCCCAGGTACATCAGCAGGAAGCTGGATCAGAAAAGCAGAAGGCTGGGACTTGAACTAGACAAGACATATGATAATGGGCTGTGGGCAACCCAAGTGGCGGCTCACCCAGCTGCACCACAGAACCCACCCTGGCCCTGTGCTGTGCGAACATCATTTCTCTTCTCTGGAAGTCCCTTCTACTGTGGCCATGTCTCTGAAGGAGTCTTCCTTTTTTTTTTTTTTTTTTTTTTTTTTTTTTTTTTTGACAGGCAGAGTGGACAGTGAGAGAGACAGAGAGAAAGGTCTTCCTTTTTTCTGTTGGTTCACCCCCCAATGGCTGCTGCAGCCGGCGCACCGCGCTGACCCGAAGCCAGGAGCCAGATGCTTCTCCTGGTCTCCCATGCAGGTGCAGGGCCCAAGCACTTGGGCCATCCTCCACTGCACTCCCTGGCCACAGCAGAGAGCTGGCCTGGAAGAGGGGCAGCTGGGACAGAATCTGGCGCCCCAACAGGACTAGAACCCGGTGTGCCGGCACCGCAGGCGGAGGATTAGCCTAGTGAGCCGCAGTGCCGGCCGGAGCCTTCCTTAATCAGTGTACTCCATCACCATCTTTTTCTTTCTCAACTCCTACAACATCACAGGTTCAAGCACCTCAAAAATGTACTAAATTACTGCTTTGCATGAGTGACTTCACTCTCTCTTCACAACTCTAGGAAGTACATGGGATTACCACCCACAAGAAGCTGATGTCAAATAACTTGCCCCCAACCACACAGCAGACAACTGGGGGACCTGGGACCCGAGTCCTTGGTTAGCTGAGAATAACCCCATGCTACACCACCTCTCTCATTTCCCCGTCTCCTTCGGAGCACAAATACAGCTCAGTATTTGCACACAGGCAGGTGTTCGGTAAATATGCTGATTGAGAAGATTGCTTAAATATCACCCATGATTTTCTAGCACTTACAGAATTGTCGGTCTTAGCAAAGTGCATTAGACGTATCACCCCAACGTTACCTTTATACATGGCTTGATTTATGATGGAAATGGGAGCTTTGCCAAAAACACACCAGGATGCACTGTGAACGTGAACCACGACGGAAGGAAAGAGGAAAGGCCGAGCTGACTCAGACGCGAGGTGAGGTTTGGGGATGAGGTTCACCTCATTACTCCCGAGCCCACCGTGCTCTTCTTCTAAATGGTTAAGCACTAAAAATAGGCGAGCTGGTTGAGGTAAAATGGGTCTATTTATAGTTCCAGAGATAGACGTGAAGGCAGCAGAGTGGGATTTTCTCTGCTGTGGCAGCTGGGACCTCGGTCAGGGAAGCCCAGCCCAGGTGAATGGTGGGGGGGGGGTAGGAGCTGGGGCGGAGATGGGAGAATCACACTCAGGAGGGAGAGGGAGCAGGAAGCAGGCGGCACAGGAAGTCGCCCAGGAGGAGTCTGTCCCATCCAGCCCTGTCTCTGTGGGCTCTGTCCTCTTTGCATGAGCTGTGGACTCCTTGTCCTGACCCCTACCACAGTCCTGCCCTCTCTTAATCCAGATCCTTCTAGCTCTGATCTCATGACTCATCTCCTTGGGTGTCACAGATGTGACATCAACACTGCTCCCTGGGTCTGACTGTCCTTTCCCTTGTGTGGTTCAGACTTAACTCCCTCGGGAAGATGTCCCCAGCGCTGAACACGATGCCCAGGTCCTGAGCTCTGGACCTCGGAGCAGCTGTCAACGACTCCCTTTCTACTTGCAAATGTCAGACCCTTACTTGGAAACTTTGATGACAAAGGCAGGAGAGAGGCTCAGAAACACTGCTGGGAGGGAACTGTGGGGCAGAGAAACAGTAAGAAGGAAGACACCGCTGTGAAACTGTGGTAGGAATGGGAAAGTCCAGGCTACCTCTGCAAAGCTCTGTTGTAGAGAAACTCAGACGCCAGGGTTGCAAGAGGAAGTATCGCCCAGAGACACCAGACTCAGAGTGACGGCACTCACTGTTCCCTCTGCTTCAGCCATCCATCCTGCCCTTCCAATCGTCCCCGCATGGCAAACTCCTATTCATCCGTCAACACCTTGGCTTCTGTGTGTTCTGCTCTGGAAAATCTCCCGTCTTCCCAGACAGCTAACTGTTCCCTCCTCTGTGTTTCCACTGCTCTTTTGAAAAAGCCAGCTATAATGCTATTACCACTTTTACAACAATTCTGTCTCTCCCATTACTTCTTTGAGGACGAGAATCAATTTCTCTCATTCTGCTCTGCATCCCCAAGGACACAGCTGAGTGGCCAACATGTCCCTAGGGCTTCTTGTTGTGTGATAAAAGACATCAGGAACAACACAGCAAGTGCAATGTGCACTTCACTTGCAAAAATCAAATGGGTTCCCAGTGCTTTCCATGCGCAGTCATCTTCCCTTAATTTTGAAGAAACGCCTTTAGACTCACAAGGCAAACACTACTGCTCTAGCTCTTGCCTCCGTCGGTTTTTCATACCCACTGGCCACAGAAACATTCCCCTTACGCACACTAAAACTCCCAGGGCTAGCTCAATATTAGTGACCCATCTCCCAGGCTTCCATTTCTATTGTAGTGCAAGCTAAATTACACTGCGAGCCCGAAGCTGCCACCAGGCTCATTGAACTGGCGGAGGGGGAATAATTAAAAGACACTTCTGCAGCAGACCCAGGAGGGGGTGGCGGAGGAAGACGAATGCAAGCCTTGCTTCCTAAGAAATGTGCTGGCGACACACAGAAAACAGTCGCTTCCTCTGTTCCCAACAGCCCCGATCCAGGTGTCCGACAGTGGCCTCTCCCCCTGGACGCCGGGTCATCACCCGGCACGGAAAACCAGCGGCCAGCGCCTTTCTCGGGCATCCTTCGGTCTCCAACCTTGCGGCCTGCTTTTCCTTCGGGGAACTGTGGTCTCCCGGCAGCGCCGGCGGCCACCCAGGTCCCTGTGCCGGTGCCCCCCTCCCAGATCCCCGCACCAATCTCGCCCGCGTCCCACAGGGGGCCCCCCAAGCTAGACCGACTCCGGGTCAAAAGTGCCTGCGGCTGGGCTGTCAGGCGGCCGCTAGGAGGGGGCGCCCGCGGTGCGGCCCGACCCTCGGGGCTCCCTGCACTGTGCGGGACCTGCGGAGGAGACAGCGAAGGCCGCTCGAGGCCACGGGCTGCGGGGCCAGGCCTCCGAGCCGCTCGGCTCGCCCCGCACGGCGCGCGCGAGTGCCGGGACTGGAGCCGACTCGCCGCCGTCTCCCGCAAGCCCCAGTCCCGGAGCTCGCTCCCCATAGCCCTCGTCGCGGCGGAGTCCCGGACGCAGCCCCTGGCCCGTCGGCCCCGGCGCACCACGGTCAGTCGGTCACCGGCCCCGGACCGCTCGCTCCCCGAGCGGGCCCCACGCCGTGGAGCCCGGGTCTGACCGCCCGCCGTCTGCTGCCGGTGCCCACGGCAATGCCCCGCCCCGCGCGGCCCGGCCACCGCGCCGCTGCCCGGCGGTGACAGCTGAGAGCCCAAAGGGTTAAGCCGGCAGCGCGGCGGCCGGTATCCCCCCGCGCGCGCCGCCGGTCCGCCGCAAGCCGGCCCCAGCGCGCACGCGCCCGCCCGTTACCTGCGGTCGCCTCCGCGCTCCTCCTCCACCTGGCCGCTCTCTCCCGGGGGCCGCCCCTCAGCCCGCCCCCTCGGCTCGGCGCCGCGCACCCTGCTGCCTACTCGGACGCGGCCCGGGGAGGAGGGGCGTGGGGGCGATTACCATATATTAGCATACCGGCGCGCGTCACGTGGTCGCCGCAGCCAATGGTCACCGCGGAAAGGCGGGGATTGGGCTGAACACGCCTCTGTACTGCTCCCGGCCTGAACCGGTGGCCATGGCAACGGCTGGGCGGGCGGGGGAGTGGGGGGGCGCTGCAGCCCCCGCGGCCTCCCGGGAGCTTCTGGGCTACCTGAGCTCTGAGCGCCGCGCTTTCCCAGTCCGGACCATGGAGGGGGGCCTGCATTGGGCCCAGCCGGAGAGAGACTCCGATTCGGCACAAGCCAACACTTCCGCAGAATACGGTTCTCGGGGTCGTCCTGTGCTGTGGGCACTGTGTCAACCCGCAGGACCGCAGGGGAAACGGAGGCACGTCTAGAGCCACACCACCTCGCCACAGGGCAGGAGTGGAGCTCCGAGCCCGTCTCCAGCGAGGGTCTCCCAGCATCACCTCACCATTCCAGGTAGTCCAAGCTGTCGAGAACACTCAGAATTTGTGTGGTGCGTTTTCTGTTTCTCACAGTGCGGGCAGCCATCAGAACCGCCGAGGGCACAGGGGACTCTCCCGGAGGTGCCGGGGCCTGCCTAGGTCACACAGCTTTTGTAAAGGGCTGTGCTCAGTTACTACGATTTGTATTTGCTCGAGTTCACTGCTTCAGACACTTTGAATACCATGTTTTGAATTTTGAGTTCAAAATTAAATGGCAGTTATTGCTGTGGCCACTTTACAGATTAGGAAACTGAGGCTGTGGGCCGTGAAGGGCATTGCCTAAGTTTGCCGTGGAGGGAAGTATGGGATTTAGGGTTGGTAGCTGGGTGGATCCAGCTCCAAAGCCACTGTCCTTGCGCCAGGTTCATTTAATTTAAGCTTGGCTTTTCGAACCCCCTCTGTCCTGGAAGCTTCTTTTCTCTCAAGACAGGACTGGGTTGTCTCTAACTCCTACAGTGAGTATGGTCTGTGACAGTGGACAGTGTATTAGGGCCACAGAAGCTAAACAGGAAGAGAAACTGGAGTCACCAGGTGGGGAGGGGTATTCAATTCTCCGTGCCTCTGTTTTTACCCCTGGGGATTCGATTGTTCACCTCAAGGCAGACAAATGTGAAAGCACAGCCCATCTACACGCAGACGGGCTTAGCTCAGTGGCTCTGCACCTTGAAGGTGCTGTGTAGGAGCTCCTGGACAGAGCCCGACACCACGAGCTGAACACACTTCGCGTCATAGGCATTTCAGGAGATTCTGGAAGGTCCTTGTGAGTGTCCGTACATTTCACCTTACCAGACTGAATGAAAAGCCAACGCACTCCTAAACCGGGACTGTTGGGTGCGTCAGAGCACAAATGGAGAGACAGAGCTCCTTGAGTGAAAACTCTGACTCACTGTGTGACCTTGGACAAGTTACTCAACCTCCCTGTTCCTCAGATTCCTCCCATGTGAGATGAGAAGCCAGTGAGTTAAGGTATAGAAAGCACTGAGCACAGGTAAACCCTCCTTGATCATTAGCTGTTGCCATTCCCGTTATAATCCCTGCAGCTGTCCCCTGAGCAGACAAGCCGACCGGACAGGATCGCTCAGGGCTCCCTCGCTGGCTTCAGGGTTTCAAAGCTGCCTCCCAGCCCTCGTGGTGCATGAACAGCCTGTTGTGCTGGTGAGTCTGGTTACAGCTCCGAATGACACTCTGTCGTCTGGGGACCATAAATAATTCCTGGGCTCAAAGGAGCTGGTTTCCCACACACGTCTCCTAGCACCAAATTACTGGAGTGGCTCCTTGCAGAAGGAGATCTTGCCGAACAGTGGAGCCATAAGTCAGGCTCCTTGAAACACTTTTATGAGCGCCTTAATGAGGGAGATGAGCTGTCATCAGGAACTTGCCCGTCCTTCCCGGCCACAGGAAATGAGCTCTTTGTGCTCAAAGGGTTTCCGAAGCGGAGGCGCAAAGAGGCTTCAGGAAGTGGGGTAGGGTTGAGAAGCTGGTGGCCCAGAGAATCCCAGGGCTAAACAGCCGCCATCCTGCCATTCACCCTAAAGGGTCAAATTACTCATGGCCTTATTGCAGCAATAGTGCCAAAGGGTGGCCTGTGCGTGGAGGTCCACTGTGTGTGCCCTCCAACAGCCAGCCCTACAGCATGGGACCGCGGTTAAGGCAGGCACAGGGACAAGGGGGCGGTGCTGCCTGCAGCACTCTGCGTGGGAGGTTAGACAACTCGCTTAACCCCTTTGCCTCTCCCTGTTCACATCTAGAGACAGAACTAGGACCAGTGTCCACGTAGTAGACTCTTGGGAGGATTCAGTGAGTTACTAACTCAGAGGGCTTAGCGCATCCTAGAGACAGCGCTGGGGACCTGTTTGCTAATTAAACAGAATAAATACGTTAAGTCCCATGCAAACAAGGTCCTTGCTCTAGAGACAACAGCAGCCTTCAGTAAAGTGCCCTGGGCCCTCTCCCAACCATGTGCTGCCCTCTGCTCGCCTGATGTTTATAAATGCTGCCCGGGACCAGCAAGAACCTGGGCTAACCCGGCCAAGTCATTTTACAGCAGCTGCTGTTTCATTACGGCGTTGTCCTCAGTGTTCAATCAGATAGTCTCTGCTGAGAAGTGACGGGGATCTGGGCTGGACAGAGGTCCTGTTTATCAAAATCACCTTCCTCTTCATTATCTGGCTGTTTCTGGTAAACACCTTTGCTCTCCCATAATGAGAACAGCTAATTTTTCAAGCACTTACCTTGGCTTTGTGCTATAAACTTCGAAGAGTTCGTGGGAAAATAGAATTAAAAGAGAAGTTTATTTTGGTACAAGATTTTTTTTTAATCCATGGGTAGTTTTTTCTTTTTTAAAAATATTTTATTTATTTGAGTGTTAGAGTTACAGAGAGAGGGAGAGGCAGAGAGAAAGATCTTCCATCCGTTGGTTCACTTCCCAGATGGCTGCAACAAGCCAGAGCTGGGAAGATCCGAAGCCAGGTGCCAGGAGTTTCTTTCAGGTCTCCCTCGTGGATCCAGGGGCCCAAGCACTTGGGCCATCCTCTACTGCTTTCTCAGGCCATCAGCAGAGAGCTGGATCAGAACAGGAGCAGCTGGGACTAGAACCAGCACCCACATGAGATGCCGGCGCCACAGGCAAAGGTTTAGCTCACTATGCCACAGCACCGGCCATGTAGTTTTTTCATAATATGCATTTTCTGTGAACTTTTTGAAACTTTGTGTATCATTTTATTTAACCCAGAGAGATGCAGTAACTTGTCCAAGATCATGGTGGAAGGCAGCTGGCAGAGCCAGGATTCCAGATAGGACTGATACTCAAGCCGGAGCTAATACCACACCAGGATACACACACGCCTTCCGGCTCGCAGAGCCCAGGGAACGTGTTGAATTTATTTAACATTCTTGTCCTATCCAGAGACACCCCCTTCAGTTACCCACCAGTGCCGTGCTGAGTAAGTACTCCATCTAAATCTACCGAATGAGCAAAGATAAATGACTGTGATGTCTTCTTTTAGTGACGAAGGCCCCTTTTCTCCTGGGCTGTCCCTGGTGGGAGGACAAGTAGCTGGCAGCCCTCCCCCCCACCCCATAACACCCTCTTCCCGCTAAGTGGTCGCGTGGGAGGGCTTCCTCCTTTCCTCATGGCGGGGGAGTCGGGCTTCTTGGGTTCTGAGAGCCACAACAGAGGCAGTGGTGACTCATCGTCGATGTCTGTTTGGCGAGGACGGCAGGGCCGCCGGAACTTCTTGGGGCTCTTTTCACACTGGCCTCCACAGGTGAGTTCATTTCCTAGGGCCTCTGTGTCCAAATACCACGTGCTGGGTGCCTTAAACTATCACAGACTTACTCTCACGTTTCAGGAGGCCAGCAGCCTGAAATCGAGGTGCTATCGGGGTTGGGTTCTTCTTCGGGGCTCCAAGGAAGAGTCTGGGGTTTTCCTGGCTCCAACTCGTAGTGTCTGCCGGCAGTGCTTGGTATTCCTTGGTTTGCCGGCCGGTGGGGTAGCTCCATCCTCTGCCTCCGTTGTCCCGGGGTATTCTCCCTGTGTGTCTGTGTCCAGATTTCTCTACTCTTTATAAGGACACTAGTCATTGGTTGAGGGTCCGCATTAATCCAGCGTGACTATCTAAACTTGATGATGTTTGTTAGGATCTCATTTCCAAATAAGGTCACGTTTGCAGGTATTGGGGGGTGGAACTTGAATGTATCTTTTTGGGGAACACAAGTCAACCACAACAATGTGTTCAGGGTAGAGGAGAGCAGAGGGGAGATGGAAAATGAAAGGAGGGGATGAAGGGAGAGGGGAGCAGTCCCCTGGCGGAAGAGAGCGGGAGCCAAAGTCCCACTTAAGTAGGGGACCGCCTTTTGTTTCTTGGCCAATTCCATTCTTCCCCAAAGAGATCTGCTCGAACGTTTGCAAGATCAGAGCTGGAAGGGACTTTGCAGATGGGTTCCTTCACTCAATAATGTGTGTCCAGCTGTCCATGAGGGACAGGGCATTTGGAGAGACAAGACATGGACTGAAGAAGCTGTGGCCCTGAGACTGGGTGGGAGGCGTCTAACATCACGCATCAAGTTCTAGTCCAGCCAAGCACAGCCAGGGGCATCAGGAACCCCACTCAGGGGCCCCCTGGGTGACTGCTCAGAAGGCCACCCTGTCCCTGGGCCTGACCCTCTGGTACATTCCCAGATCTAAGTTGTCAAAAGTTGTTTGTGTCTTAGGCTCATTAAATCCAGCTTCCCAAGCTTCCGTGAGCCGGGCCCATGTTGGAGGGTCTTTGGGTCTCTCCAAAAGTATATCTAGTCACCTGTCTTCTGTTTGGTCCAATTAATTGCCTGATATTTGAAACATCATCTCTGGATGGAACAGAAAAATTGGACAGAGATAATGTCTTATTCATTTTTCTTCTGCCTGTGGTGCTAATACAGAAACCATCATGAACTTGGCTCTCAATAACCATTTGTTCAATGAATGAGAGAACATTGCTCCAATTAGTACCAAGGGCTATTTATATCTTAGTGTCCTACATCCCATGCTCAGTGACAGTACCGAGCTGGTTTAAGATCCCTGAATTCCCCTCTCAAAGTCATAGTTGCTTTAGCATGAAATGCCACTTGTCACTATCAGAAGAGAAGAGGCTTTGATCGCAATATTGGTGGCTGATAGGAATATTGTCCCCCCCCATCCTGTCACGATGTGAGCTATCAGCCTAGAGCAGTGAGCCTGAAAACTGGGCAGGCTGGGGTCAGAGATGGGGTCAGCCCAGCAGGAGTTGTCAGATCAGAGCAGGGGTGAGGAGGAGGTCAGATGGGAGATCAAAGTCCAGGAACTAGGGCAGGTACCCTCTGTGCGGACTCTGGGGAAGCTAGCTCCTGGGTAGGTCCTTGGAGCAGGCCAGGCCTTCTGCCCGAAGGTCCCCAGACTATTCTTTGTCATCCATCTGGGTTTGAGGTCCCCTTTCACAAAGAGGATACAATCAGTCAACGCTATTCAGCAGGCCTTGTGTTCACATAATCAGATAAACTTCAAAATCCTGGAAACAACCTTATTTGTTCCAGCCACACGGCCCTGGGCTTACTGCTAATGTTTAGATTTGCACTTGGAGTCCTGGTCCTGGCTCTACAGCAGAATTAGCCGACAATCCATTAAAGTACCCATCCTCAGGTCCCACCACAGAGATCCCGGCTCCCCAGGTCTGGGGCGGGCTGCTGACATCCTGAGAGGCGGTGTGACCGCGGTGGTTGCATGTGGAGACTCGAGGGACAGGCAGTGTAGTCTTCTAATTGTTCTGGCACCAACCCGAGACTGATGTCTGTTAGGCACAGTGACCTTCATTTTGTGACCCTGAAATGAAGCAAAACAGAACACAGGAGTCATCTGGACCGGGGGCTCCACTTTCTGGTAGAGTGACATCGCACAGAGCCCACGCAGAGGCTACCTTCCATCCATCATCGCCTGTCCAGTATCCCTGTTCTAGGATTCTCCTAGAACCTCCCGCACCTACAGGGCTGGGAGAAGAACGGCCAAACACCCCTGAGATTCTGCCCTTCACCCCAGACCACAGATAACTGGCCAGGGTGAGCACCTGACCCAAGCTGAGCCAATCATATCCCATCTCCAGCTGCCTGAAGCCTCTCCCCCAGGCCTTGGATGTTCTCTTGAATGGAGGGGATATAAACATGGGAGCTGCTAGCAGTGGCCATTTCCCACCATGCAAACCAGGGGGAAAAAGGGTCACTCCAGGCTGCAGTGAGAAGGTAAAACTACCTCCAGCACTTGGCTCTCCCAGGGTGCTAAGGCTCCCGCTGCTTCCCTAGCCCAGGGGCCCCGCACCGTCTCCAGCCTCTGATCCCACAACACATCCTTTTTCATCACAGTAATCCTTCCAAGTGTTCAAGGCAGATGCAGCTGGCATTCTCTGTTTTTATTTGGTGCCAGGCAGTCAGGCTTCACCCCCGAGAAAAAGCAAAGTCGGGGTCTCGGTGTGGAGTCTTGAGACCAAAAAGCCCTAGCCCAGCTCCAGAGCCTCTGCCCCTGCTTTGAATGAGTTTCTGCATCAGGGAACTTCAAGGGCTCAGAGAGCAGAAGAGACCTGGCTTTTGTACACCAGTTGGGTGCTGGGCCAGGCGTTCATGGGAGGGACCCCTGTTTCTGACTTTGCTTGGCTAAAGAGGTTTCTCTAGACAGCCACCTGTCGCACCCATGGGTGCCGTTCTCTTCCTTCATGTTGATAATTGCTCAGGGACTGACACCTGGAGTCCCCCCTCCACCTCCCCTTGGTGATTAGGACTCATCTGTCTCTCTTGCAGCAGGAAGGTGAGGTGCAGCGGTTTCTGTCCTAGTATGGCTTCCTTTAGGCCTGCCTCTCCTGGCATGCCATGGGGCTGACTGGCGTGACCTCCTCCAGTGCCTCTTCTGCTCAGCTGTGTGTGCATCCATTCCTCTGCTTGATAGACAGGGCTCACTTTGAACTGGTTTGCTCCAGGACAGCCTCAAGTGCTGCTAATTTAGTGAACTGTTTTCCCGTGATCGCTGTTTAAGCCCCGATAGTGCCCTCTCCCCATGCTCCCTGACACCCCCAGCTTCTCCCCCATGATCCGTCAGACCTCGAAGGCTTCTATTGCCTTTTCATTCCTATAACAAAATGCCTGAACCAGTCTAACTTTACAAAGAGGTTTATTTTGGCTTATACTTCTGGAGGTGCCAGGTCTCAAGGCTTGATCTGGTGATAGCCTTCTTGTCGGCAGGGTCCAGCACAGAGCATCACACAGCAAGAGAGAGGGAGTGTGAGCCTCTGTCTATACCTACCCTCTTTTTTATTTTTTTTAAACAGATGTTTTTCAAAAGAGGAAAACCAAATGGCAACAGACACATGAAAAAATGCTCAGGATCACTAGCCGTCAGAGAAATGTAAATCAAAACCACAATGAGGTTTCACCTCACCCCAGTTAGAAAGGTATTCATACAGAAATCAACAAAAAATAAATGCTGGCGAGGATGTGGGGAAAAAGGTACCTTAATCCATTGTTGGTGGGAATGTAAACTGGCAAAGCCACTATGGAAGACAGTATGGAGATACCTCAGAAATATGAATATAGACCTACCAATGACCCAGCCCTCCCACTTCTGGAAATTTACTTAAGGGAAATGAAATCAGTGAATAAAAGCGTTATCTACACTCCCATGTTTATTGCAGCTCAATTCACAATAGCTAAAACATGGAATCAACCTAAATGTCCATCAACTGAAGACTGGATAAAGAAATTACAGGATATGCACTCTTTGGAGTACTACACAGTAGTTACAAAAAATGAAATCTGGTCATTTGCAACAAAATGGATGTATCTGGAAAACATCCTACTTAGTGAAATAAGCCAGTCCCAAAGGGACAAATACCATATGTTCTCCCTGATCTGTGATAACTAATAGAGCACCTAAAAGGAAATCTGTAGAAGTGAAATTGACACTTCAAGAAGCAATGACTTGAACAGCCCTTGTCTTGACTGTCAAGGAAAAGCTTTTTTTCCCTTCTATTTGTTGAACTCTTTACTTAATATAGAGTTAATAATATGTGTATAAAGTCAATTGAATATAGAGCTCAGTAAAGAATAAGAATGGAATAAGAGAGGGAGCAGGAAATTTATAACTGTCAAGCTGTATAGTTTTGCATTATTCCTATGGACTTAACTTCTAAGTGTATAGTTTAAAAACTTGCCATGGGACCCCAAATCCCATTAAGCTGAGTGGTAAAAATGGTATCTTAAGTGTTAAAGTGGTCATATTAAGTGTTAAAGTGATCATATAAACAGGAACAAGTATCTGATAATAATAATGGATATAATTTAAAAAAGAGAGAATGTTCCAACATGGGAAGCAGTCCACACAGTAGACTCATAGAATGACAATTGCTTTAAGTAACACTCTGACCTCAGAATCAGCCCGTAAGGCTTCTTGGTTTGGCTGAAAAGCCCATGACAGTATTTCAGTCATGGAAAGCCAAGACATTGTGGCAAAAAAATGTTCTACATAAAGGATCTCTGTGAGTGAGACCCCAGTGGAAAGAAGGGGCCATCAAAGAAGGGTGTACTTTTCTCTGAAGGGAAGAGAGAACTTCCACTATGTTTGTATCCCTGTCTAAATATTGACAGAGTTCATGGATTCAGAAGGCTTCCATAGCCTAGGCTGTGCATGTCAAGAGCCTCATGTGGTCACTGACATCATGCATAAGAGTGTTAATTGTTAATTTAACAACAGAAGTCACTGTGCACTAACTCCCCATGCAGGACCTCTATCCTCAGCGAGTTGTATTATGAGAGTTAACTGTAAAACTTGTTCTCAAAGAGTTTTGTGTGTGTGTGTGCAAATTTCTGAAATCTTTATTTAGTATAGAGTTGGTCTTCTGTGTATAAAGTTAATTGAAAATGAATCTTCATGGAAAGTGGGACTGGGAATGGGAGAGGGAGGGGGGGTAGGAGTGTGGGTAGGAGGGCGGGTATGGTGGGAAGAATCATTATATTCCTAAAGTTGTACTTACAAAATTTGTATTCCTTAAATAAAAGGTTTCTATGGAAAAAACATTTATTTATTCATTTGAGAGGTAGAGTTATAGACAGAGAGAGGGAGAGACAGAGAGAGAGGGAGAGACAGAGAGAGAGGCCTGCCATCCATTGGTTTATTCCCCAAATGACTGCAACAGCCGGAGCTGGGCAGATACGAAGCCAGGAATCAGGAGCTTCTTCCAGATCTCCCACACGGGTGCAGGGGCCCAAGCACTTGCACCATCTTCCACTGCCTTCCCAGGCCATAGCAGAAAGCTGGATTGGAAGAGGAGAAGCTGGGACTGGAACCAGAGCCCCTGTGTGGAGATTTAACCTACTACACCACAGCGCAGTCCTCTTAAAGCCACAAGGAATCAATCGTGGGGGCTCCACCTCAGTGGCCTAATCCAGCTGAATCACTTCCCAAAGGATCCACCTCTAAACACCATAATGGATCAAGTTTCCACGCTCCTAGGACAATTCGTGTAAGACTTTGGGGACTCAACTTCTGAGTTTTGAGGAAACAGTGTTCAAACCATAGCAGGACCAGTCGCTGGCACAGCACAGAACGCTGGCTGGAACATTTGACTGGTTTTCCTGTTCATTCCTGCCCCTGCCTTACTCTTCAGATATTTAAACATCCTCCTTGCTTACAGGTGAGGTTTAGAGAAGCTAACTAACTTAAGTGTTAATATTTTGGAAGTTTATTTATTTATTTGAAAGGAAGAGAGAAAAGGGGAGAGAGACAATCTTCTGCTCACTAGTTCACTCTCCAAATGCCTGTAACAGCTGGGACTGGGACAGACAGAAGCCAGGAGCCTGGGACTCAATCTGGGTCTCCCATGTGGGTGGCAGGGACCCAAGTACTGGCCCCTGCACCCATGGTGTGCATTAGCAGAAAGCTGGATTGGAAGCAGAGGCAGTACATGAACCTGGGTACTATGATATGGGTGCAGTGTCCCCAGCGGTGGCTTAATTTACGGCACCTGATTGATTCTTCTGGCTGGCAATTCATTCATTCAGTTGGCAAATTTTTATTGAGTAGCAGCTTTGTGCCAGGCCTGGGCTAAGCACCAAGAATGCAATGCTGAACAAAACTAGCGTGAAGAGTCCAGATTGGTGCACAGACATGAAAAATCATATATGTATGTATGTATATGGTGTCAAACTCTGATTGGTGCTGCAGAGAGAAAGACAAGGGTGCCAAGAAAGAGAATCATGCAGATTTATTTTAGATGGGGAGCCTCTGAAGACTTTTGGAATTAACCAGATAATGAAAGGAAGAATTTTTTTTTATGGGGGGGGGGGTGCGGGGACTGCATGTTTGAAGAATACCACGTTAGGTGACCTTGCCCAAGGTTACCCAGCTGGCATGGGACAGGGCTGGGTTCTGGGCACAGGCTCCCTGACTCTGAAGTCCGTGTTCTTTCTTTCCTCCAGGTTTTGCCCCTGCCCATTCAGCCGTCCTTCCTAGATCCCTGGGTGTGGGCCTCAGATATTCTCCAAATCACTGCTGTTTGGTCTATACCATAAAAAAAATGCTATCCTGGTAATATGGGCACAGCTGTGCCTTATGGAGAGGCCTCCTGCCTCCTCAAAGAGTCTGTCTTTCCCTAAACAGAGCCACCTGAGCTCAAGAATGTAAAGGAATATTAGAAAATCTACCTGAGGAGTCTCCCACCGCAGTACAGTGAGGAAAGGAGCTCCCACTCCCGGGCTGCACACAGTGCCCACGGCTCCTCTGAAGTCACGTTCCTCACGACCCCATCCTGCAGCTGCAGTCCTGGGCACAGCCAAGGAGCCCAGGGCAGGGAACCTGAAGGCAAGGGAGAGAGGAGAACAGAGGCGCTGCCCTTGTGAACATGTGTCACAGGGTGTGCTTGCACGGCAGAGAGCGAGGAGTCCCGTCAGCAGTGGGGAGAGGAGGCAGCAGAGGCACCAGGAAGACCCAGCCTGACGGGGGGGGGGGGGGACACGGCTCACTGCCTCCCGACACCCATTGTCCTCAGTGAGGTCAGAGGTTTCCCGCTGGCTTTTGGTAGGTCTAGACTAAGGGACAGGCAGAGTCCAGATCTGTATCGTCTGCTGATTTCTGCAGCGCAAATGCTCCCACCAAAGTTGATTTCAAGTCATGTCAGTCAATGCAGAGCTGGGGAGAAAATGTGTTCAGTCGGCTCTCATGAGCCCACGGGAGCTGGTTTTGGGACACCACTGACTATCTCTTCCTTTTCCTTGTTCAGCTGATAGGAACTCCCCCTCTGACTTTTATCAAGGAATTTAGTCACCTGCTAGAAACTACATTTCCCAGCTTCCCTAGATGAGAAATGACCGTATACTCGTAAGAAAGATCTAGTCAATGGCCTGTGAATGGAAGTGATTTGGGAACTTCTCAATCAAATCCTTAAAAGGGTCACTGGTTGATTCTCTCTCTCTCTCTCTTGCTCTCTCTCTCTCTCTCTCTCTCTCCCCCTCTCCCTTTCCTACAGGCTGCAATGCAGTCATGGTGTAGATGAGGATAATACCACAGGGGATGGCAGGAGCAGTGGATTAGAAACAACCTGGGTCTTTGAGCCCTGCCCAGGAGCAGGGCTGCCCGACAAGCCTGGGCCACCTGCTCACCTCTGCACTAGTCTGTGAGGAAGAAGCCAACATGTACCTCATTGAAACCTTGAGTTTCGCCATCTGTTTATTAAGGCAGCCTCCCTTGAACACTCACACCTGCCCCAGAGCCACCTGGGACTGGGAGCATTTTTGGCTCTCTTTACCTCAAACTCTGCCCTCCATTTTTTTATGTCAAATGATTCTATTATAATCCAAAGATTATTTGTCAGCCTTTGGTGGGATGTGCCGCAGAAGTTGCCCCCAGATCTCAGTGGCTGACAACAACAAATTTCTTTCTCACTTATGTTCCCAGCAGTGGTCCCTTAAGCTTCTGCCCCATATGTCTTCACAGTCTAGGTCTAGGACTGAAGGAGCAGCCCCTGTGTCTGTCTGAAGACAGAGGACAAATGCAATGGTGAAACTTTGCAAAGTCTCTTAATGCTTCTGCTAGAGTGTGGCATGTGCCGTTTCTTTTCTTTTTTTTTTTTTTTTTTAAGATCATTTATTTGAAAGGCAGGAGAGAGAGAGAGAGAGAGCTTCCATTCACTTATTCACTTCCCAGATGGCTTCAACAGCCTGGGCTTGGCCAGGCTGAAGCCAGGAGCTAGGAATTTCTTCCAAGTCTCCCACGTGGGTGAGAGGTACCCATCTACTTGAGCCTTCACCTGCTGCCTCCCAGCATGCATATACACAGGAAGCTAGATCAGAAGCCGTGATGTGACAGAAATCCAGGCACTCCCGTATGGGATGCGGGAATCCCACCCAGTGGCTGAACCAGCTGCACAGTGATACCCGCCCCTGGCATGCATCATTTCTGTCCCTTCCACCGGCCCAGGTCATGCTGCAAGTCTCATTGCAGTGGCAGAGATGGGGAATCCTCTTCCTGAGAACCCAGTAAACTGATGGGAATAATAGGACCTCCCCCAAGAGCCCAAAGTGAACATGATGCATCATGGGAGGGAAGGTGCTACTATGATTGCCATTTTACAGATAAGAGCACTGAGGCTTAGAGATGGTAAAGGCCACACAGTCATATGGTCTTCTACTTGCTCTTAGAACGAGAACTTTCTGGGAATCTCACCTTGACTTGTCTGCTATAGACAATACAGTTGTTAACCAAACCTTGTCGATCGGGAATACCCTTTGCCTTCTGTAGTCTATTTTTGGAAGCCAAACTCAGGAGTCAGTGGAAAGCTCACTTAGGCTTAGCTTGTAGAAAGAAAAAGGCACCTGCAGGCCAGGAAGGAAGGAGGTTGGGTTCTGATCCAGGGGCTCTGCCAACACATCCCTGTTCAGACTCAGAACGTCGCTCTCTGGATATCGGCTGTCTGCACACGGACAGGCCCGGGGCATGCAAACCTATTCTGGCTCCATCTCGGTCTGTTTTCTGTTGCTATAATGAAGTAGCTCAGACTAGGTCGTTTATATAGACCAGAAGTTCATTTGGCTGACGAGCATCTCAGGGCATGGGGCCAGCACCTGCTCGGCATCTGGTGAGGACCTTCAGGCTGCACCCTCACACGGCAGAGGACATCGCTTGGAGAGGCAGAGCAGGCCTGCCAGCTGGAGTCCCTGGGGATCCCGCCCTCATGACCTCATCTCGTCCTGATTGCCTCCCCAAAGCCCCACCCCCAAATACCATCAGCATATGAGTCTGAGGATTAAGTTCCCATTCTATGAACTTTGGGGAACAGGTTCAAACCATGGCAGGCTCTAAGAAGCTAATATCTAATTTCACTATTCCCAGAGGAACATGAGAAGCCCTGTTTTTTATTTAAAAGACAGTCTTGATAAATTGCTCCTGCCTGTTCATTTGTGCAGTCACTCAACCATTCAGTCAGGAGTGGACGGTGCGACCTTTGTCCCCGGTCTGCTCCAGGCACTGGGGGTGCAAGGATGAGTCACATCCAGGCTTTTGCTTCCAGGAGTTCACAGCCCTTTGGAGGGGACAGATAGAGATAAGGATCATGGGAAGCCTATGTTGAACATCCTACATACAAGGCAGGGCGGTCAGAGCTGTAAGGAACGTGCACAGAGACACTGAATCTGACCCGGCTATGGTGCTAGCCAGGAGGAGGATAAGGAGAGAGGAGCAGGCAGAGGGGTGAAGATGCTGCCTTCAGGCTTGGAATTATGGGACATGCAGGAGGCGTTCTAGCAGGCCTGGGGATGGCTGAAACCGAAGCCAGAAGGAAGTGTAGGTTCAGGATGTAGATTGGAGGGGGCAGTGGTCATTTACAAACAGATGGTCACTGAAGCCACGAAGCACCCGAGATTGGGATTTTTCCATCCGTCCATTGCTTCTGGATGCTGGGTCAAGATCAGTGTCCTGAACTTCAGCTGCACAGGGTGGCCGCACACAGCAGTGCTTCCCAGAGAGGGCCCTGCCGGGGACTGACCTGAGCGGGGTGCAACAGCATCCGAGCTGGCCCTGAAGAAACAGCCCCAGTCGCGTTTTATGGCCTTGTCTGACTCTGGAACACGGAGAGAGGGCACCAGGTCATCCCCCAGGCAGCAGCGACATCAATCAGACAGCACTCTGCTTCCTGAGGCCCCAGCCAAGAAGCCAGGACCTACCCAGCCCTGACCGGGATCAATTACAGGCCACTGCTCTGCCTGCCGGAGTCGCTTCCCTGGGCTTGTGCGGGCCTGGCCCTGAGAAGCCCCTGCGGGGAGGCAGCTCCCACACAGTGTCTGTGACAAGGTGCAGAGCTTGAACCCGGACAGGGCAAAGCAGCCAGAGCTGTTCCCCCTGAGAGAAGAGGGTAAGAGTAATGGCAATGAAACAACAGCATCGGCTGTCGTTGACTGCAGAGGGCCAGATGCCAGGCCCTTTGCTTCCCTGACTTAATCCTAACCTCACGGTGGCCTTTTGATCGAGGTTCTGCTGAGACTCAGCGAGGCCCAGTGGCTCGCCCTGGGGCCACCCACTTAGGAGGTAGTGGCAGTCCAAGTTCCAATCCAGGTCTGTCTGCCTCCAGAGGCTGGGTTTAAAAACTGGCTGACAGCACCTATCTGGGGGAGTCAAATAGGTTTGGATTCAAATGCTGGCTTTAGCTACTTCCAATGATCTGAAGCAAGCGCTGAACTTTGGAAACCTCAGTTTCCTTATCTGCAAAGTGGGGAAAACAGAACCTACCTTGGGACATGGCTATGAAGACTGAGAATAATAAATGGGGCGGGCGTGTGGCTCAGTGGTTAAGCCACTGCTTGGGATGCCTGCCTCTCAGATCGAAGTGCCTGGTTTGAATGCCAGCTCCTCCGCTTCTGTTCCATCTTCTTGCTGTTGCTCACCCTGGCAAGCAGCAGATGATGGCTCAGGTTCTTGAGTCCCTGATGGAGTTCTGGGCTCCTGACTTTGGCCTGGCCTAGCCCTGGTTACTGTGGGCAGTTGGATTAAAAAAAAAAAATCAGTGGATGAAGATCTCTCTGTCTCTCAAATAAAGTAGAAATAAATTAAAAATGTAAAAGGATGGGGCCGGTGCTGTGGCGCAGCAGGTTGGTGCCCTGACCTGAAGTGCCTGCATCCCATATGGGCACCGGTTCTAGTCCCGGCTGCTCCTCTTCCTATCCAGCTCTCTGCTATGGTCTTGGAAAGCAGTAGAAGATGGCCCAGGTCCTTGGGCCCCTGCACCTGCGTGGGAGACCTAGAAGAAGCTCCTGGCTCCTGGCTTCGGATCAGTGCAGTTCCGGCCATTGTGGCCATCTGGGGAGTGAACTGTCAGATGGAGGACCTCTCTCTCTCTCTCTCTCTCTCTCTCTCTCTCTCTCTCTCTGCCTCTCCTCACTATGTAACTCTGACTTTCAAATAAATAAATAAATCTTAAAAAATGTAAAAGGATGATATTAATAAAATATAACACATAAGAGGCAGTGTTATCACCCTCCTCTGTCCCCTCCTCACTGCCACGTACCCTTGCTTTCCAAAAAGCCAGCATCAGTGAGGCAGGTGATTTGCTGTGGCTGCAAGTGAAGGGAAAGGAAAAGTAACTGAGAATTGAGGGCAAAAAGCAAGCAGAGGCTGGGTCACGAAAGGTTGCTTTGTAAACCATGATGAGGACTCTGGGCTTGATCCTGAGGTCAGGTGCAGCACTGAAGAATTGTAAACAGGTAGAGGAGTAATGTGGTTGATTCTGCTTCTCAGAGAGAAGGCCGTTCGTCGATGTCTAGGACACAGTAGGTGTTCAACAACTATTCATTGACCAGATTTGCCCGCAGCTGCTGCTTCTCCCAGGTTTCCTTGTTTATGAAGATCAGGTATACAGTCTTGCTAGCCCAGGGATGGCTGTGGATGCTATCATGCTATCTACGAGAGCCAAGAACACAGATAATCCTGGGTCCAAGGAGGCTTCAGGTGCTTTGCGAACAGGATGCATGGGTTGCACAGACACAGTGTGTCTGCAGTCACATCCTGCTTCTTCCCTACCCATGGGCCTCTCTATTCTTAGTTTTAGTTTCCCTAGCACTTTGGTTGCATGAGGTCCTTGAGTTTTCACTGGCTCCCTCTACATGATGAACTTGCAGTCATGGGTTTTTTAAAAATTAATTTATTTGAAAGGAAGAACTTCAGGAGAGAGAAAGATCCTCCATCTGATGGTTCACTCCCCAGGTGGCTGCGAAGGCCAGGGACTGGATCAGGCTGAAGTCAGAAGTCTGGAACGCCATCAGACTCTCCCACATGGGTAGCAGGGGCCCAAGTACTTTGGTCATCTTCTATTGCCTTCCCAGGTGCATTAGCAGGGAGCTGGATGGGAAGTGGAGCAGCCGGGACTCGAACCGATGTTCATATGAGATGCCAGCATCATAATTGGTGACTTAATCCACTGTGCCACAATGCTGACCCCTGTCTTGGGTTCTTTTGAGTGTTTAGGCTCATGATTTGTCTTTTTAGTTCAGAATCTATGAGAGAATCAAATGGGCCTAAGCTCACCTGTTCATGCAGTGTGGATCTTAGTGAGAGAGGCATTCATACCTGATTAAAATCAGTATTCTATGAGCAAAAAAATGGAGAGGGATAGTTTCTGGGAAGGCGATCAGTAGTGACCACTATAGTGACCACAAGTCGTTATGCAATCTCCGACCGTGATAAATGCTTGAAGAGGTAGAGGATGCTACAGGGGGACATCATTGAAACAGTGTGGGGAGGGGAGGCTTCAAAAGGACTGTGAGTGTCTGCTCTGAGACGATGTTGTACTGCTTAGTGCAGGCTACGCTGCCACAACCAAAGTCCCCAAATACAGCAGCCTAAACGAGAGATGTCTACCTTCCTCATGTGAATAGTTCAGAGATGAGTAGTCCATCTACTCAGGGTGGGCAGGGCTGGCTGTGTTCCAGGGGGTGGGCTGGGACCCAGGTTGGGGAGGCGATGCCATTCATGTAAAGCTCCTATTTCTGGGTGCAGGGCAACAAGGGTGCCCACATCCTAGTGGCAAGAACTCACAGAGCCACATCTCACTGCAGGGGCGGACTGGAGGGTCCAATCCAGAGCGGCATCCAGGCCGTCCGTCAGAGCCCCGGGGGGTATAGCAAAGGAAGAGGGAAGAGAGCCCCTGAAAGCTATCCCCAGTCTCCGCTGTGGGCACCCTGCCCTTGAACAGGAGGTGAAAGACCAACGGCACAATAAGTAGGTAAACGCAGTAGGGGAGCCTAGGAAGAAAGGGACTTGGCATGGGAGACATTTCTGCGGCCCCCGAGGCAGGAGCTCACGGGCACTGGGTTCAGCACGAGAAGTGGGGATGGAGCTAGCAGTACAGGCAATGCTTTGGAGTAACAGGGAGAAGAGGAGAGAGGCAGAAATAGACAAATCGAGAACAAAAAAAAAAAAAAAAAAGGAGGGCTTTTTTAAGAAGTTGGGAGAGCTTTGAGAACGTCTTCAGGCAGAGGAAACCTCAGCAGAGAATTTGCAGATGTGGGAAACAGGCAGCTGTCAGTGCAGACAGGAGGGGATCAAGGACGCAGAGAGCAGCCTGGAGCAGAGACCTTTCTCCTGAGACAAGAGGAAGGCAGCGGGGTGGGTGGGGGGCATGGGAGGCAGCACTTCCTGCCTGATAGCACCGCTCTCCGAGTGAACCAGAGAGAGGGGATTCCTGGCAGAGAATAAGCAGGTGGTTGAGCAAGGAGTGAAGGAATCTGTGCACCCATGAATAGATTCACATGACTTTGACTCACGTATCCAAAGTCCACCAAAGCAGCTCAGTCTAGTTTAGAGACAAAGTAGGAGGTGGCTTGTAGATCCAGAGGCAGGGAGGGCCTGGGGGCTTCAGAGAGAACCCGGATCCAAGGATGTGGACGGCTCCATTCTCTCACTGTGCCGTGGTCCATAGCACAGGCGTGGGAGGTATGGAAGGAGTGAGAGGAGTCAGGAAATCTAGAACCTGGAAGGGGAATTGAGTTCCTGCTGGCTCAGGTTGGAGGTTGAAACACGAACTCTGGGTCTAAAATATATTGTGATTTAATGTGTATTTGTAAGTCGGTGACACACTGGGGGCCCCCTGAGTTAGGAATGCAACGGTGAAAACAGTAGGTGTGCTCCCAGTGGGTAATTTGAGAAAAGTTAAATTAAGTGTCTTTATAAAGGTGCTGGCAAGGTTTAGGGAAACCATAAGAGACAGTGACAGCAAAGCTCTTGTCATCCCGAGGTCTGAGAGGAAAGAGTGGTTGCCTGAGTTCAGGGGGTCTTCGTGGAGAGGCCCCCCAGCAGAGGCTGAGATCTGCAGCCTCACGCTGGGAGAGTCATGGGGACTAGGACCCTGTCTTTCTCCTACCCACCACTCTCCTGCTAGGGCTCCCATTGACTGAACCCAACATGAAGTCTGAGGGCAAGAGTCCTCACTGAGGCGGTTCCTAGAGGTCAATTTCCTGTGCCCAAAGCCGGGTGGGTGTGGCGGGGCAAGTGGAAGACTACGGGGGGCTCGTCCCGGGCTCTGCCTTACACACATGCATGATGGACTCAGCCCCGCTGAGTAGCTGACGACCACCGTGACACTAACAGGACAGCCGGAGGCCTCGCTTCTGCTGGCGGGAGGGAAATGTGCCCATCCTGATTTTTAAGGGAGCTCCGTGATCGCAGTTTAGGTGTGAACAGGTATGTTTGGCAAATCGGGAGAGAAGGGGGCAATTACAGAAGGCAAGTTACGGGCACCAACCATGAGGAAGAATCCATTTAGCTGGTGCCCAGCGCGGTAGGCAGAGCAGTGGCCTCCCACAAATGTCTGTGTTCCCATCCCTGAAGCCTGTGTATTTGCCGCCTTACACAGCAAAAGGAGCTTTGCAGAATGGGATTAAGTTAAGGATTTTTTTTTCTTTTAGATGATCTTGGATTATTCAGATGGGTCCAGTGTGTTCACAGCATTCTTACCAGAAGGAGGCAGACAAATCAGAGTCCAAGAAGGCAATGTGAGGACAGAAGTGGAGGAAACAGTGATGGGGGCCAAAAGCTAAGGCATGCAGGAGGCATCTAGAGGCTGGGAAAGCTAGGGATGCGTTCTCCCCTGGAAGTCATGCAGCAGGCTGACCCATTTTAGATTTTTGGCCTTCAGGGCTGCAAAATAATATATCATATTATCTTCAGCCACTCACTCGATTTGTGTGACTTTTGTTATGGCAGCAACCGGAACCTAATAGACTCAATTATGATTGTTTAAACTGAAAAGAAACAACAGAAAAATATATACGCAAGTAAAAAGAACCACTTTGGGAATGAGCCGAAGGACTGTAACCTAGGAAAGGGGCTATGGCAAAACACAGGTACCCCCAGAGAGGGAAGTGTGGGGGAAGCTTTGTTAGCAAAATGGGAGACATTCGTATACGCTGCTTGAATACACAGTCCAGTGGTCTTGGAGACCTGCGGCAGGAGTCGGTGGCAGCTCAATGGTGCAGCTGTCCTTGTTGGAAGGGCGTCTTGTTTGAATTGGTGCTGTCTTTAAGAGTGTTAGGGATAAATGTGGGGTAGGCATCTGACCTAGCAGTTAAGTTGTTGGTTAGGATATCCACCTGCTATATTGGAGGGCCTGGGCTTGATGCCCACCCCTGGCTTCCTGCTAATGCAGACCCTGGAAGGCAGTGGTGATGGCTTAAGAGGTTAGGTTCCTGCTACCCCTGTGGGAGACCCGAATGGAGTTCAGGCTTCTGGCTTTGCCTCACCATTGAAAGCATTTGAGGAGTCAACCAGCAGATAGACCCTCTCTCCCATCCCACCCCTATCTTGCTGTCCATCTTCTAAGAAATGAATAAAAAGTTTTTTTTTTTTTAAGTAGATGCGGATACAGAAGTCTGTCTGTACACACCTAGCATGCAAAGCATGGGGTTCACGAAGGACCTTTTTGAGCCAGTTCTGGTCTCAGAGGGGCAGAACACGAGCTCCTCTCCTCCATGCTCTGAACTTTTTAGCTCTTGTCAGACCCACTTCATCTTTGTATCAGTGATGTTCACCTTATAATTGTCTCTCTCTCTCTTTTTTTTTTTTTTTTTGACAGGCAGAGTGGATAGTGAGAGAGAGAGAGACAGAGAGAAAGGTCTTCCTTTGCCGTTGGTTCACCCTCCAATGGCCACCACGGCCGGCGCGCTGCGGCCGGCGCACCGCGCTGATCCGATGTCAGGAGCCAGGTGCTTCTCCTGGTCTCCCATGGGGTGCAGGGCCCAAGCACTTGGGCCATCCTCCACTGCACTCCCTGGCCACAGCAGAGAGCTGGGGCAGAATCCGGCGCCCCAACCGGGACTAAAACCCAGTGTGCCGGCGCTGCAAGGCGGAGGATTAGCCCAGTGAGCCGCGGTGCCGGCCATAATTGTCTCTTAAACACGTTAGGGACTGGTCAGTGGGAGCCGAATGGATGAAGGAGCCTGTGGTAAAGAATGAGACCCGATTCCGGCCTGAGAAGTGCAGGTGGTTTGTGGCTCTGGGTTCAGCATCTGTGTGTATCTGTATGTGTGCAGGGGAAGATAAAGGCAACTCTCTAAATAACATGCAAGCCCAGGACTTGCAGTCCCGCTGTGGTTCTCCACACGGGGAGCAGAGCCCAGTGGCGGGGGGTCAGTTCCTCTGCAAAGCCCAGGGTCAGGGGCACAGCACTGGTCTGAGAGGGGTGGCCGTGGCAGCCCAGCAGAACACCACGCAGCAAGCAGCACAATGCTAGCATCTGCCCAAGCTGAGCACTGGAGGGCGTCTAAGGCAGAGTGCAGGACCAGCCCCGGGCAGGGCCGGAACTCCTGCGGACACCAAGGGCATGGCGGCCTGGGGATGGCTCGGAGCCCCGCAGTTATCTGGGTCAGAGATGGGGAGGGACTGAGCTAGCAAAGGGGACGTACAGGTGCTACTGCAGCCTCATCACACGAACATAGCTCTGTGGCCTCCTGATCACTTCGGTAACACAAAGAGAAGGGATCTCTTATGGACTGATTTGTGACTCCCTAAAAAGACATGTTAGGGTCCCAGTGCTCAGCTCCTCAGAATATGACCTTCAAAGACAGGGTCTTGAGGAAGGCATTGAAGCAGCAGTTAAGACATCTGTGACCCACATTAGAGAACCTGCGGTTGATTCCTGGCTCCAGCTCCTAACTCCAGTTTCCTGGCAATGCAGATTCTCGGAGGCTGCAGTGATGGCTCAGGTGGCTGGGTCCCTGCTGCCCATGTGAGAAACCTGGATTGCGTTCTCGGCTCCTGCCTGTCTCCCAACCCCTGAGCACTGCAGGCATTTGGAGAGTGAACTAGTGGATGGGAATTCTCTATTTCTCTGCCTGTCAAGTAGATAAAAATGACATAAACAAAAACTTTTAAAAAGGTAGGGTCTTTTTGCAGAAGTAACAAGGTCACGAGGGCAGGTCCCCATCCAATATGACAAATGTCCTTACAAAAAGCAGAAATTTGTGCTCAGACAACACAAAGGAAAGACAGTGGAAAGAGACAGAGAGAAGTCGGCATCTGCCATCTAGGAGAGAGGCCCAAGGCAGAGGCTTCCTTCACAGCCCTGGAACGAATCAGCCCTGCTGATACCTCAACCTCACACTTTACGCCTCTGCAACCATAAGATAGTGCAACCATAAAGTAAGTGACCAGCGTTGTGTTCCTGTGTTACGGCAGCTCTAGCAAACTAATACAGAGCCATTGTCTCATCTTGCCTCCTCCATTCTGCATCATCTAGGGCCTCAGCTGCTGGCCTCTCTGTATGCATGAGTGTGTGTGTGAGTGCGTGTGTGTGTGAGTGCGTGTGTGTGTGTGTGTGTGTGTGTGAAGGGCTGGGGACCAATGGGTCAGCACCACTGTCACACCCAGCGGTGGATCAAGGGAGCAGGTACCATCCTGCCTCCTGGGCAGAGTGGTTGCCGGCGTCTGCAGATATCAACGGTGCCTGGCAGGAGCAGCTGTGGGAAATCAGGCTCAGAAGGCTGGAGAAGCCCCACGGAGGAGCGTGGGGAGTCCCTGGGGTCAGCAGCACAGCGGGGCTGCAGTGGGAACACACTCGTGTCGTGGCATGAGTGAGACGTGTCCTGTGAACCATAAACCCCGGGAGACAGTGCAGAGGAGGTTGCAGACGCTCGCTTGCTTACCGTCACCTTCACAAACACACGCAGATCCACCCTCTCCACCAGCAACTGCCGTTTCAGCAGCTGGCGGTGGCCGCTCCCCAGCTTCCTCTCCTGCATTCGGAGATGACGCTGCTCCAAGTCACGGTGCACTGTGTGGTCTCGGGAAGTGGTCCCCCAGCTGTTAAGGCTTTAGGGAAGTGGGAAGAAGCTCGCCCCACAGGGAGGCTTTGGGTGTTGCCTTAGATCAGCTTGGGTGAGGTGAGCCCCTGGGTGGAGCACCCTGGGACCCAGAGAGGGAAAGGTGGTTGAGACAAGGGAGGAAGTGGAGAGAAAGCAGAGACGTGGCTGGGTGCAGCATGTTGAAGTTCTGTGGGGTGGCAGCAAGGCGTGCACATGGGGACCTGATGGGAGGTGGGGCTTGCAAGCAGACAGGGGCCAGATTATGACAATGAGGTGTCCCATGGTGCTCCCTGGTGCTGGATGGAGTCCTGGCCTGGCCTGGGATGTCACCCTCCTCAGGAAGACCTGTGACTGCAGCCTCCGGCCGAGCAGCTTGGGATGCCTACTGGCTGATGAGCCATTCCTGTCGGTGACTTTCCAGTGTACAACACGCTTTCACAATTTCCAGTTACCTGTGGCTGCATAGCACACCAGCCCCAAACAACATTCACTGTGCTCACAGACCTACCATTTGGGCAGGCACATCCAGGCTCCATTCTGCCTTAGCTGGGGCATCTGGGACCCTCTGAAAGCTCTGTCACCCACAGTCCAGCAGTAGACACTGGGCCCTCTGCCGGGGCTATGATTGGAGCCCACATTTGGCCTCTCCCTGTGGCCTGGCCTTTTTTTACAACCTCGTGGCTAGGTTCCAAGGGTGAGTGTCCTCAGAGTGAGGGCCAGGTGGAAGTTTTCCCAATTTAACCTTGCAAGTCTGAGCCATTTCCTCTACAGGCTACTCATTAGCGGCCGCTCACTAAGGACTGCCACATGCAAATGCGACAGAATTAGATGCTGCTACCCTACTTGTGGGTCTGCTTCTCAGGAAGGAGAAATGAGAACCTCCATGAGACATCGTCGCCACACAAAGTCATGTATTTGCAGCAAATCTAGAGACTGTGGGAGATAAAATCTAAAGCCATTGGCCAGCGCCACGGCTCAATAGGCTAATCCTCTGCCTGCGGCGCCGGCACACCGGGTTCTAGTCCTGGTTGGGGTGCCGGATTCTGTCCCAGTTCCTCCTCTTCCAGTCCAGCTCTCTGCTGTGGCCCGGGAGTGCAGTGGAGGATGGCCCAAGTCCTTGGGCCCTGCACCCGAATGGGAGACCAGGGGAAGCACCTGGCTCCTGGCTTCAGATCAGCGTGGTGGGCTGGCTGCAGCGCGCTGGCTGTAGCGGCCACTTGGGGGGTGAACCAATGGAAAAGGAAGACCTTTCTCTCTCTCTCTCTCTCTCACTGTCCACTCTGCCTGTCAAAAAAAAAAAAAAAAATCTAAAGCTATGGCTCCCTGGGCAAAAGGAAGAGGGCATCTTCTATCTTAGGGGAGAAGAGTAGGCAAGAGGGGAAGTACTTGTCCTCACATGTCGGGGTGGGCACGGGCTCATGCAGGCACAGGTGAGAAACATGCTTAGACATATGCATGCCGTGTTCAGAAGGCTTAAGTGCCTCCTGGTGTGGAGACCTTACCATTCAAGCCAGGGAAAGGCGCACCCCCAGACATCGGTGCACACGCAGTTGCCCTGGCTGTGATCAGGACTGGTTCCAGCTAATTTCTCCCATCAGTTGAAGCCACCTGCTTGCTCTGGCGAAGTCATCTGTTTCTATTGTCTGGGCCTGAAAGACAATTTAATGCAATGTTCCTCTTCTGCCTAGCTACCTAAAGGGAGGAGCTCTTCAAACCCTTGTTAAGTGGATCACAATGCCACCTTTTGTCCGCAGAACTGTCAGAAAATGGTGGCTATGCTTTAACACCGCCGCCGTGCGGTAGGCCTGATAATATTCCAGAGAAACAGTGACTTGCCTAGATCACATAAGCACCAAGGTCGAACCCCAGCAGGACAACACACACACGAGTACATGCACAAACACACAGACACATACAGGCGCACATAGCAAGTGCCTCTGGTGCCTAGCCCTGTGTCACTGTGTAGATGATGGTCTTTTCAAGCTTAACACTTTGGGGCCGGTGCTGTGGCGTAGCAGGTAAAACTGCCACCTGCAGTGCCAGCATCCCATGTGGGTGCTGGTTCGAATCCTGGCTGCTCCACTTCCAATCCAACTCTCTGCTATGGCCTGGGAAAGCACTAGAAGATGGCCCAAGTCCTTGGGCCCTGCATCTGTGTGAAACACTCAGAAGACGCTCCTGGCTCCTGGCTTCGGATGGGCACAGCTCTACCAATTGGGGCCAGGTGAACCAGTGGATGGAAGACCTCTTTCTCTCTGCCTCTCCTTCTCTCTGTGTAACGCTTTCAAATAAATAAATCTTAAAAAAAAAAAAAACTTCAAAAGTTGGACTCCTAATTTTCCTAAACTGATTGTCCCATGGTCTTGAGATCATCTTTGATTTCTTCTCACATCCATATCAAATTCATCAGCCGATGTTGCCAGTTCTATCTTCAAAATGCATTCAGACCCTAACCATGTCCTTTTTGTTTTAACTTTCTACACATATTTACTTTATATTTGTTTTTATTTATTTTAAGTAGGCATGATTATAAACTCTCAGCTGAATGCTAATGGACTATTTATTTATTTATTTGACAGATAGAGCCAGACTGTGAGAGAGAGAGAGAGGTCTTCCTTTTTCCGTTGGTTCACCCCCCAAATGGCCGATACAGCTGGCGCTGTGCTGATCCGAAGCCAGGAGCCAGGTACTTTCTCCTGGTCTCCCATGCAGGTGCAGGGCCCAAGCACCTGGGCCATCCTTCACTTCCTTCCCGGGCCACAGCAGAGAGCTGGACTGGAAGAGGAGCAACCGGGACAGAACCTGGCACCCATATGGGATGCCGGTGCTGCAGGTGGAGGATTAACAAAGTGAGCCACGGCACTGGCCCCCCTACCCATGTCTTAACCTCTTAACTAACCCACGTCTATCACCAGGGTTCCATGTCATGTCTATGAGTGCTGTCGCAATAGATCTCCACTTACATCTCGCTTCTGTCCTTCTCATTCCCTTCCCCAGCCATTCTGCTCTCATCACAGCAGCCTGAACAGTTCTTGTGTCATAGCACGAATCAGATCCTGTCACTCTGCTTAAAACCCTGTGGCATCATAGGCTAAGCTGCACCCGCAATTTATTCCACATGGGTGGTACTTCAAGTCCAGGCTGCTCCACTTCTGATCCAGCTCACTGCTAATGCATCTGGGAAAGCAGCCGATGATCCAAGGACTTGGGCCCCTGAACTCATGTGTGTGACCAGGATGAAATTCCTGGTTTCTGGCTTTGGCCTGGCTCGGCCTTTGGCAATGCGGCCATTGGGGAGTGAACCAGCAAATGGAAGATCTCTCTCTCTCTCTCTTTCTCTCTCTCTCTCTCTCCTTCTCTCTGTAACTGCCTTTCAAATAAATAATTCTTAAAACTAACAAACTCTATAATGACCCTATATCTCCTGCAGCATAAAAGCCAAAGTCAACACCACAGTCTACAGGCCCCACCTTAAGCTGTCTGTTGGCCCCAGACCTGGCTGACCTCATTTCCTGCCACTTTCCTGGTTTGATTCATGTCAACCGCTTTTGCCTCCTGGCTTTTGTTCAAGTGGGCCAGGTGCACCCCGCTTCAGGGCCTTTGCACTTGCTGTTTCCTCTGCCAGACGGCTACACGACTTCCTGTCCCTCCTCCAGGCATCTGCTGCAGTGTCACCCCATTGGCAAGGTCTTTCTGGAACATGCTATTTAAAGTGGCAACTCCAACTCCACCCCTGTTTCTCTCTAACTCTCTCCATTGATTTATTTTTCTCCACAGAACTCGTGATTACATTACATGTTACACATTTGGTTTTTAAAAGTTGTGTGCTTTCTCCCACTAGAGCTAAGTTCTGCAATCTCAGGGATTTTGTGTTTTGCTCATTGCTTTTTTTTTTTTTTTTTTTACTACTTAGAGCAGTGCCTGGCACATGGCAGGCTATTATGTGTTTCAAAAACAAATGAAAACGATGATGACTTCACCCAAGCACCCAAGTTCTCCTGGTGTTTCTAAAAGCAGTGGGGTATGTGTTCCTTTCTTGCATATGGTGCAGCCTTTATCATTTCAGCATGGTCCTTGGGCCATCTTCTGCTGCTTTCCCAGGCACATTAGCAGGGAGCTGGATCACTTAGTGATTTGGGCTTAAATTCTATTTTGTTTTCATATTGTTATTGTTACCAAGTTATATTCTTTTCTCTTCATTGTTGGAATGACTTCAAAGTGTTTTAAGTTCAAAGCCATGTTATCTGCTAAGAAAATATAATAGGAGAACAGAATCTTCTAACGGCTTGGGAGAATTGTTTTGTCTCAGGCAGAACATTCCTCAAGTGGTGACCCACATGCAAAGTTGTCAGTTTTGCGGTTAGTAAAAACAGACACACACAAGCACGCACACACGCACATACACACACACGCAGACACATTCACAGGACTACCAACTTCCCAAAACACGAAGACAAAGGCTTTCACAGGTGGGCAAACTTACCAGGGAAGGGAACAGCTATTGTAAAAGCCCTTCTTGGCAATGGGCCTGGCCATTCTGAGGAAGAGTCTGGGGTTGGGGGGGCTCAGTAATGTAAGAGAGGTGGGCCACTCAGGTAGAGCATGCTAGGTCATAGATGGGAATCACTTTTTATTCTAAATGTGATGAGAAGTCATTGAGGTGCTGAAGCAGGGGAGTGAGAGGACCTGGTGTGTGTGTGTGTACACTTATATATATATATATAATTTTAATTTTTTTGACAGGTAGAGTTATAGACAGTGAGAGAAAGAGACAGAGAGAAGGGTCTTCCTTCTGTTGGTTCACTCCCCAAATGGCTGCCATGGCTGGCGTTGCACCGATCCGAAGCCAGGAGCCAGGTGCTTCTCCTGGTCTCCCATGCGGGTCAGGGCCCAAGCACTTGGGCCATCCTCCACTGCCTTCCTGGTCCACAGCAGAGAGCTGGACTGGAAGAGGAACAACCGGGACTAGAACCCGGAGCCCATATGGGATGCCGGCGCCGCAGGCGGAGGATTAGCCAAGTGAGCCACGATGACAGCCCCTATATAATTTTAATTTTATTAAAAAGGCAGGGAGACAGAGCAAGATCTTCCAGCTGCTGCTTCACTCTTTTTTTTTTTTTTTTGACAGTCAGAGTGGACAGTGAGAGAGAGAGACAGAGAGAAAGGTCTTCCTTCTGTTGGTTCACCTTCCAATGGCCGTTGCACCACGCTGATCTGAAGGCAGGAGCCAGGTGCTTCTCCTGGTCTCTTATGTGAGTACAGGGCCCAAGCACTTGGACCATCCTCCACTGCACTCCCAGGCCACAGCAGAGAGCTGGACTGGAAGAGGAGGAACTGGGACAGAATTCGGTGCCCCGACCGGGACTAGAATCCGGTGTGCTGGTGCCACAGGCGGAGGATTAGCCTAGTGAGCCATGATGCTGGCCTGCTGCTGTACTCTTTAAATGCCCTCAACAGCCAGGGATGGCCCAGGCTGAAGCCAGGATCCTGGAACTAAATCCAGGTTTCCTAGGTGGGTGGCGGGGATCTGATACTGGAGTCCCTACCTGTTGTCTCCCAGGAGTGCATTAGTAGGAAGCTGGCAATGGAAACAGAACCAAGACCCAAACCTAGGCCCTATGACAGGGGATGCAGGCATCCCGAGCAGCATCTTAACATGCTGTGCCAAACATCTGCCCCTGGGCTTATAGATCTATAATTAACATTCATTTATTTGAAAGTCCGAGTTAAAGAGGGAGAGGGAGAAACACAGGGAGAGAGAGATATCCCATCTGCTGGTTTGTTCACTCTCCAAAGAGCTGCCACAGTCCGGGCCTGTGCCAGGGTTCTTCCAGGTCTCCCGCATGGGTGCAGCAGCCCAATGCTTTGGGCCATCTTCTGCTGCTTTCCCGGGCACATTAGCAGGGAGCTGGCTGGGAAGTGAAGCACTGGGTTCTAACAGGTGCCCATACGGGACGCTGGCATCACAGGCAGCAGCTTTACTCACCAGGCCACAGCACTGTCCCGCCCCTGGTTTATGTTTTTAAAGTCTTCTCTGGATTCTGTATGGTGGTGGGTTTCAAGGAGGTAAGAATGAAAGCAGAGACGATGGCCATGTAACTTGGGGGTGCCTAGGGACTGAGACAGGAAGAAGCGGGCAGACGCAGGCTGGGTGCTGATGCAGAGCCACAGGGCTGACCTCAGGGCATGAGCGAAGAGAGGAATCAGGTTTGGAGCTGGAGCATCTACGTGACGGTGTCTCGTTATGCGCTGAGACTTCCCCTAACATGGGGACACTGGTGGGAGGCAGGTTGGGATGAGCGTGCAGGCTGGGAAGTCAGGGGTTTGTTCTGGCTGAGTTTGAACTGCTTGCCTGACCCTGAAGTGAAGATTGCAAATAGGCGATCGGATCTACAATTCCGGAGTTCAGGAAAAAGTCAGTGCTACCGATGCGGCTTTGTTAAGTCACGGGCAAACAGATGGTGTTTAAAAACCACGCGACTGCATATGGTCCCAGAGGGAGAGGATGCAGAGGTGAGAAGGGGCCTTGCGGTCCCCTGGAAAGAAGCTCATGGTTGGGCAAAGCTGAGTGGGAAGAGCAGAGAAGGTGCAGAGGGCGGGCCCGGCTAGAGTCCAGACCAGGGGTGCAGCGAAGCAGAGGTGACAAGTGACAACCACAGAGAACTGGCCTGACTTGTAAGCATTCCCAGAAGCTGGCAAGGGACCTGATTTCCAGGAGTCTTGCAGGCCCAGGGCTCTGGTGGCCGCTGCTCACACGTTCCCGGGGAGCGTGGCATGCTGTTGGCGGGAGACTCCGAGACGGTATCTGGGGTGTTGCTGAGGATGGGAGGCCCTACCCCTTTTATCCCCGGACCGCAGCAGCCCTCTCAGAGTAGCGGTGGCTTGAAAGAGGGAATGGAGTCGGCAGCTAAGAGCCCTTGTACACTGGATAAAAAAGGAGATTATCTAAATCGTGAAATCTGCAGGCCAAAAGTGAAAAGACTGAAAAACCAGGACAGTTGATTCCCAAGCATTGCCCCCCACCCCCGCTATCGGCCCTGGGGAGCTTCGTTGTTCCCCTTAGCAACAGATCGTTTTGCTTCTCCCCCTAGAGCCCGCCGAGAACCCCGTGGTCCCCAAGTAGAGAGTCTCACGCAGAGGGGGTTGATGGAGGACCCCAAGAAAAGCAAGCTGCTGGTTTCTGCTTCCCTCTGGATTCCCACAAAGGATCCCTGGGGTGGGGAGGGGGCAAGTTCAGCACCTACAAGGAAGAGATGTGGTCGGTGGTGGTGGTGGGTGAGGAGATCAGGGAGGGGTGAGTTCTGCGCCCTCCAAAGCCGGCCCTGGGTTTTAGTGGAGCCTGGTGTTTGCTTGGGCGGAGGCGGCCGTTGCTGGCGGTGAGAAGGTAGAAGCTACCGGCAGACTCCTGTGTTGGACTCAGTGGGCCCCCAGGTGCAGCTGATATAGGTTCCCAGAGAGACCCCCCCCCAACACACACACATCTGGCCAAGGAACCTGGCTGGGGTCCTCAGACTTTCTTTCAGTTTCTGGACACAAGAGGAACCACAACTGAGACCACAGGCAAGCCCGGGACTCTTTCACTTCCCCAGACCTCCCCGCAGGCCCACCCAGCCGCTCTGCTCTGCAAACCCTGCCCCGCTGCCCTGCTGGCGTCCCCATTTGTTCTGGGACTCAGTGAGAGACAGCTCCTCGTTCCATGGCCCTCGGTCAGTCTCCCGTCTGTCCTTGTGATGTCCGAAAGAGCAGGAAGCAAGGGCCTGCCCGGGAATCGCCCCTGACCACCCCAGAGCCACAAAGACTTGCCACCGAAGCCCAACTGTCGCCTGGAGACCCACGTGGGGAGGTAGCGATGGCGGCTTTCTCGCTGTGGGCAGAGGAAGGCGCCTTGGCAGGCCCCAGGATGTCTCCCCTGCAATGTTTCTTCTAGGGAATGGGGGGTGGGGTGCAGAAACAAGAACCATGCCGTTAGGATGAAGAGAGGGTAGTGCAGTGGGGCCTGTGTTCTCCACAAATGTGAGTTGTTTCTATTCCTAAAAGGCATCCTGGGTGACCAAATAAAAGGGGTCCTGGGAACCCACACACATCCAGCCGTATCGTTGAGAGATGCTTACCAGGATGTCCGACAGAGCAAGGTGCCGACAGCGGTAGTCTTACAGCGTTCAGTGTTGGGATGAGAATTGAACTCGGGCAAGCAGGACCTGCTTGAATGGAGGATGGCAGAGTTGCAGCTGAGCTGTTTCTTCCTTTGATTTAGAATCGACTATGCTTTGCAATGACGTGGCTGAGCAAGGATGCCACCGGCTGGCCAGCTGACTGCTTCCCGAGAGGCCAGTGCTTGGGCTTGTAGGAAGTGTGTCTCCCAGGAGGGCAAGAAGGCCAAGGTGGGGTTGGGGAGCACACTGAGTGTGAAGAAAAGGAGGTGATGGGGTCCAGGGACCAAGGGACTGCGTGGGAAAGGAAGTGAGACGGGTGGGTGGGGGCGGAAGGAAAGTGGGCCCTCCAGAAAGTGGACATCTATTTCCATTTGATTTATTGGTTTATTTGTTTGCAAAGCTGGTCTCTCGGTTCTCTTTCTTCCCACAGCAGTTCTCTGGGCAGCCCTGGCCAAACTCTGGCGTGAGAACTTGTCAGGCTTCAGCCTCCTTCTAGGAACTCCTTACCCCATAGCCCCCAGAGGGGCTGGAGATTCAAGGGGGTAGAGGGGGGGAGACTTCTGGGCCTCAGGAGCTTCATTTTATTTCCCATGGTTGGGGGTGGAGGCTGCTCCTTGCCCCCCATACTCCATCCCCACCCATCCTGACCACAACCCTGGGTTTTGAACCCACCTCTCTTTGGCCCTGGAAAATCCCCTTCTTGTCTCAGTCTCTCCATCTGAGAAGGAAGGGGTTGGCCCAGGTGAACACAGCCCCTTTCTGGCTCAGGCAGCCTGTAGCTCTGTAAGCCTCCAGGACTCCTGGGGGAGGACTGGGGAAAGGAAGCAGACCCAGATTTTCCCGTGCAGCCCACAGTTGGGGAATTGCGATAAAGTAAGCTAATCTGGCTCACGCGACAAGGGGAAACTGAGGCAGTCATATTCTAGTATTTGCTGACTTTCTACATATTTTAAATTCCACTCTTCTTGCTTAAAAAAAAAGATTCAGAGACACAAAAACCAAGCGGGAGAAAACAGATGGAGAGAGAGAGACAGAGGGTTCCTCTCTTCCGTTTACTTCCCAAATGCCCATTATGGCTGAGGGGGTTAAAGCTGGAAGCTGGAACTCAGTCCAGGTCTCCTGGGGAGGTGCCAGGAACCCAACTACTTGAGCCATCTTCTGATGTCTCCCAGGATCTGTATTAGCAGAAAGTTGGAGTGAGGAATGGAACCTAGGTACTCCCATGTGGTACCCAGGCCTCCTAAAACGGGCCTTAATCTCTCACTTTAGCGCTTCTCACTTTAGAATAAAATACTTATTTATTTATTTATTTTGCAAGTCAGACGAGAGAGCAGAGATAGGTAGATAGACACACCGAGAGTGAGAGAGAGAGAGAAAGAGAGAGAGATTTCCCATCGACTGGTTCACTCCCCCAAATATCCCACAACAGCTGGGGCTGCACCAGGCTACAGGCCAAAGCTGGGCTATTTTGCTACCAATCTGCACATTGAGGGAAGTGAGAGTCTTTTTACATACCTTTTAATTGTTCCTTTTCTGAGTTTTAGCAGCTGCTGCCTGGTTCACCGACTTTCGGTTCTTGCTCTTCCTCTTTGGACCCTGACATCCGAAGCTGGGCGTTTCTCCACGGATGCTGCTTTAGGGTTCATGTTTTAGTGTTGCTGGGTAGCATTTTTGTCTTTGTTCAGCTAAGACGCTTCCTGCTTTTCCTTAGGCTTCCCTCTTGGCCCATGGGCCCTCCACCAGTGTATCTGTCATGTTCCAGACCTAAGAGCCCTGGGCTGAGAGGTGTACTACAGATGCCTTATCTTCCTCCTTTTTCAATTGTATCCTTCCGTGAGTGCAATTTCTGAACTTTAATGAAGGCATTTCTGAAAAAAAAAAAAAAAAAAAAAAAAAAAAAAAAAAAAAAAAAGTTATAGTTAGAATTTTTGTGGCCTACTTAGTAAAATTTTTGCCTATCTTAACACCATGAAAATAGTCCATGTTTCCCCAAAAAGATTTATTGCTTTATTTTTTGTATTTAGGTTTCTGAGGAGATAAACGGAACAAACCAGGTATCTTTTGGTAAACCAGGGGGCTGCCTATGCTGAGGTCTGTTTCTGGACTCTGTTCTGTTCCACCTGTCTATGTGTCCTTGGGACTTACAAGTGTTCCTCGGGTTTGCTTTCAGGGCACATGGTTACATGTGGGCGGATAGCCACAGCTGGCCCCTGCACAGCTTCTTGTCCTTCTCTGTCTTGCTCTTTGCCCAGGGAGGCCGCCCTGAACTGATCATGCTAGAGTTCCTTCCCCAACCCTGGATTGCACGAAGGCCCCCTCCCCCACCCTGGATACACTAGGGCCCCCTCCCCCACCCCAGATTACACTAGGGCCCCCTCCCCCATTTGGATTGCACTAGGTCCCCTCCCCCACCCTGGATTGCACTAGGGACCCCTCCCCCACCCCGGATTACACTAGGGTCCCCTCCCCCATTTGGATTGCACTAGGGCCTCCTCCCCCACCCCTTCTGATTCTGAAGCCAGTGCAGAAGTCTGGTGACAGCTCAGAGGGAGAGAGGAGGGGAGAGACCAGAACATTCATGCCCCTGTTTCCCTTCCTGCGAGGTCCTCCCAGGTTGGTTTCATAATTGGACCGAAGTCATTGCTGCTCTCAAGGCAGCTGGTCCTTCCAAACTCTCTCTTTCCAGGCTCTGGCAACATCTCCCAGACGTTATCCCTTTCCTTCAAGGAGAGCTGACAGTGCCTATATCGCTAGCTCTTCCTGGCTTCCTGAAGTAGCCCGTGATCCCCCTGAGTCCTGCTAACACTTTTGTGATTAGTCCCTTTGCACAAGAACCTCTTAGAGGGGACTCTCTGTTCATCCATCTGTCTGTCTCTCAAAATGTATTTAAAATTCTAATTTGAGGGGCCAGTGCTGTGGCACAGTGGATTAAAGCCCTGGCCTGAAGTGCCGGCATCCCATATGGGCACCAGTTCAAGTCCCAGCTGCTCCACTTCCGATCCAGTCTCTGCTATGGCCTGGGAAAGCAGCGGAAGATGGCCCAAGTGCTTGGGTCCCTGCACCCGGGTGGGAGACCTGGAGGAAGCTCCTGGCTTTAGATCAGCTCAGCTCTGGCTGTTGTGGCCATTTGGGAAATGAACCAGTGGATGGAAGATCTCTCTCTCTCTCTCTGGTTCTACCTCTCTCTGTAACTCTTTCAAATAAATAAAATAAATCTTTAAAAAATCTAATTTGAATGTGCTTTTCCCTATAAAGATCCTAACTAAAGCACTGGTGAATTAGAAAGTTTCTTTTTAAACTATCTAGTATTCAGCATCTTTGCTAACCATTCTTCAATTTTAAAAGTCTGTTTCCAAGCAGTGGAAGATGGCCAAGGGCTTGGGCCCCTGCAACCCTCATGGGAGACGCAGAAGAAGCTCCTGGTTCCTGGCTTCGGATTGGCTTCGCTCTGGCTGTTGCAGCCATTTGGGGAGTGAACCAGTAGATGGATGACCTTTCTCTGTCTCTCCTTCTCTCTGTCTATAACTCTACCTCTTAAGTAAGTAAATAAAATCTTTTTTCTAAAAAAAAAGGTCTGTTTCCAGAAATTCTTGGGACCCTAATGTAACCAGGGCGTCTTACAAATGGTGACCCTGGGGCTTCTCCTTTAAAGTCCACATAATGTTCATTTCTGAGCCTTTTCTTTCTTTCTCATTCTCCTTGCTGAGGATTCCATCGTAATGTTGAACAGAAATAGAGGTGTCTCATTTCCAGCTTTAGATGGAATGCAGTAGATGGTTCTTACATTTCTTGTAGAGTTGGGTAGACAGCCTCTCCCTGTGGAGAGCAACCGAGACTGGACTAAATTACTGGAATTGCTAAGACGAATTCTATGCATCTGATCTCCCACAACCTGGAGCTGAGAGAGAGTAAACAACTTCTACACAGCTGCCTCACCAATTCGACTGATAAGCTGCAGGAGCTGATCCTGCTCCTGATTGGAGGAGAGCAGTGTGCTCGGCGTGTGGGCAGCAGAGTTGGGATTGGTGGAAGAGGACTATAAAGGAGGAGAGAGACAACATGCACCAGGAACATCTAAAGGGAACATCTGTGCAGCCCCCGAGAGAGCCGGCCGGCGGTGTGCCGCTCCTCTGCGGAAGCAGGGAAAGCGGTGGGGGTGCCGCCGCCCCTCCATGGAGGCGGGGGGGGGGTGGGTGGGGGTGCGGCAGCTAACCCAGGACGGCGTCGTTCCTCCGCGAGTGAGGGAACGGCAGCTAACCTGGGAAGGGCCGGGCAAAGAGAACAGCGCAGGGTCCAGTGTCGTTCCTCCGCGAGAGGGGGAGCGACATCTCCCAAGTCAAGGAGTTTGTCTTCTGAGCAGATCGTGGTTCGCTGCATTGCTGGCGATGGTCACCTCCTGCCCTCCCTCAGACCCTGCACGTCAGGGTCCACGCCCAGGGGACCTTCCCTCCCTGTGCCTGCTTGGAAGGGCGGGAGCAGAGCTGGCCGGTGCTCCCAGCTGCACCTGGGCTCTTGGTCTCTTCCAGGCAGAACAGGACGTCCACAGGGCAATGTTTTCATGTTTTATTATTCTTACACAGCATCTGCTTTTTCAAAATTCCTGATTTACTTCTCGTTTCTGTTAAGAGTAAGGAGAGGGAGCAGTCAAGGGGGTGATGAGGAGAAGACCCCATTTGTAATTTGCAACAATCCTCCGAAGCAGGTATTAGGATGCTTGTAAAGAAACTGGAGCTCGGACCGGTGGTCCCCAGCATCTCCCACTACTGTGGCAGAGAGGGATCCCGAATCCCTGGCGCCAGAACTCGTGCTTAGGATGCTACTTCCTTCCTCGTGGTGGAGAAGTGAACCCTGGCCCCATTTCACCACTAGCATTCTTCCCCTTCCCCCTGACCCTCGGAGCCCTCATCCCACCCTGACATTCAGTTCCCCAGCCGTTCTGCAGATTGGAAGCGCTGGGACCCTCTGACCCTGCTTCTGGATCCCTTCGGGTCCCTGCTGTGAGTATTGTGTACATACGCGTGCAGAGGGAGGGGGTGGGGGCTGGGAAAAGGAGGGGAGCTAGTGGGGTTCTGATTCCACTTCTCTGTGGCCCAGGCTTGGAGCTGCGATGGGCAGGCGTGTGCTGCTGCCTGGTCTGCTCCTGTGTCTTCCTCCGGCTGCAGGCTGGACGGCTTCTAACTGCCTAGTGACCGAAGGCTCCCGGCTGCCTCTGCTGTCTCGCTACTTCATAAGCTTCCGGCTGTACTCTAGCCTGCCCCTCCTTGCCACATGCTTCTCGGTGACCAACCTGACCCAGGCCTTGGAGGCTGTGCCGCAGAGGGTGCAGGGGCTCTGTCTCTCTGGTACTGTTTCTGTTCTGCCCCAGGATGCCTTCTCCAACTTTCTGGGACTCAAGGTCCTGGAACTGAATCTCCGTCTCAGCCGGCTCCTGCCAGGAGCTCTGCGGGGCCTGGAACAGCTGCAGTATCTCTGTTTCACGGCTCCCCCAATGAAAAAGACGCCACTTTTCCTACCCCCTGATGCCTTTAGCGGCCTCAGTGCCCTCCAACAGCTCAGTTTCTCGGGCCCCTGCCTGGACGAAAGCTTGGGTGTCCGACTGCCTCCTGCGCTACGGCAGCTGTCTGTCACACACGGTTGCCTTCAGGATATGGGGACGCTGGCCAACATCTTCCCAGATCTGGTGCAAGGCGCTTCCTCTGAGGATGCCTGGACCCTGGACAGGCTGGATCTGTCCTTCAACGCGAAGCTGCAGAATATCAGTTCTGGGGCTCTCCAGGGCCTGAGACTGGGGACCCTGCGTCTGGACCGCACCAAGATAAAAGCAGCTGCAGTGCTGGGACTGGGGTTGCAGAGTCTGGACACGCTGTTCGCGTCATCCTCTGACACGGTGGCGCTGCCTGCCGAGCTGGTTGCCTCCTTGGAGCTGCAGCAGCTGCATTTGGGGGGCAATCGGATAAAGCGCATAGCGCCGGAGGCCTTGGCTTCCTGCCACAGCCTGAAGACCTTGGATCTTGGAAACACTGGCCTGACGGAGCTGCCACCAAGTTTCCTGGCCACCATGCCCAGGCTTCAGAGACTGAATCTGGCCCAAAACCAGCTGCAGGCTGTCATGCTGTGTGCAAACGAGACAGGGCCTGTGTCAGGCCTGTGGGCCCTGGACATGTCTGGCAATGGATTGCGCATCCTGCCTCCAGCCACCTTCTCCTGCCTGCCACAGCTACAGGAGCTGGAACTTCAGATAAACCAGCTGACTCACCTGGAGGGCCAGATGTTCCAAGGCCTGCAGAAGCTAATGACCTTGAACTTGCACAGCAATCCTTTGGTATCCCTGGGTGAGGGCTGGCTGGCTCCTCTGCGTGCTCTGACCAGTCTGAACCTGCTCAACACCCATGTGGAGCTGAGCTCAGCCGGGGCCTTCTGGGGAGCAGAGAGTCTGCAAGACTTGAAGCTGCAGCTCCCCCGTGGCCCTCCTGGGGTGGCGTTGTCCCTGCCCACCAGGCTGACCAGCCTGGAGCTGCACGCTGTCCCAGGCAGGAAGCCCTGGGAACTGGCTTCTAATGTCTTTCCAGTGTTGCAGACAATGACTTTAAAAGACTGGGGCCTGCAGCTGGGGCCCCAGAATATCTCCAAAATCCTCCCCGCTCTTCGCCAGCTCTTTCTGATTGGCCGGAGCTTGGAGGCCCTCTGCTCCCAGGACGACTCTAGCTTCTTCCTGTGGCAGCTCCCCACGCTGCAGTCCCTGAAGGTCCAGGCGCTGGGACACATCTCCAGACCCTGCCGCATCACGGGGCTGCCCAGCCTCCAGGAGCTGAAGCTGGAGTCCTTGAAGTCCAGAGCCCAGCCCCGGCCCCTGCAGCTGGCAGAGCTGGTGGGGGAGCTGCCCCGGCTGGAGGTGCTGCAGCTGTACCACACGGGGCTGCAGACCCTGTCCGCTGCTGCGTTCCAGGGCCTCGGCAGTCTCCAGGTCTTGGTGCTGATGGGGGAGGACAACCTGGTGCTGGACGACAGCCTCCAGGACCACAGTCCCCGGATGCCCCAGTACATGTACATTCTCTCTTCGTCCTTGGCCTGTCTCTGCGCCAATGCCTGGGTGGCACCCTGGCTGGAGAGGTCCCCTAGAACCTACTGGCACATCAGAGCGTACCAGATGTGCCCGGCAGAAGCTGAGGGCCGTCCCAAGAGCCCTCTCTTCCCCTTTCTCCAGAGCCACTGCTTCCAGACCTTGGAGCTGGCGCTTTTTGTGGGCTCCTCCTGCCTGCTGCTTCTGTTGATCGCCTTGCCCCTCCTCCAGGAAGCCCGCAACTCTTGGGTCCTTTATCTCCAGGCCTGGCTCAGGGCTTGGCTCCAGGGTCTGTGGGGTCAGAGGGGCGAGGGCAGGAGATTCCTCTACGATGTGTTCGTGTCCCACTGCAGCGAAGACCAGGGCTGGGTGGTGCAGGAGCTGCTGCCTGTTCTGGAGGGCTGTCCTCCAGCTGGCCGCGGACTGCGCCTCTGCCTCCCCGAGAGGGACTTTGAGCTGGGCAAAGACGTGGTTGACAATGTGGCCGACAGCATGGCGGGCAGCCGGGTGACCCTGTGCGTGATGAGTCACCGGGCCCTGCACACGGCCCGCTGCCGCCTGGAGCTCCGCCTGGCCACCTCCCTGGTGTTGGCTGCCCCTCGGCCCCCCGTGCTGCTGCTGGTCTTCCTGGAGCGCATCTCCCGCCACCAGCTGCCCCGCTACCACAGACTGGCCTGGCTGCTCCGCAGGGGCGACTACTGCCTGTGGCCCGAGGAAGAGGAAAAAAAGGAGGGCTTTTGGGCTTGGCTGGGGTGCAGGCTGCGGCAGTCTGGGTTAGGGTAGGGTGGGTGCTTGTGTGCTGGGGGCTGGGCTTAAGAAAAGCAAGGCAGCCTGGCAGGGAGCCAGCGGGTATGTGTGCCGGGGCGGGAGACAGAACCCAGCTTCCTGTAGGAGGTGGGGGGCACTGCCTGTGTGCGGAGGGTCACTTGTGAGGAGCACAGGCTCTGGAGGCCGGATGGGAGGATCCGGGAGCTGGCAGGTGGCCATGCAGCATGAGACACATTCCGACAACCTGCAAACCCTCAGTAAATTTACTAAATCCACAAAATGCTTGGCTTGCTGGAACTTTATTATGATGATGACGATGACGTTTTGAACGGAAGGCAGAAGGTGAAGGGGCAGCAGCCACAAACTGCAGCCCAGAGGAAATGAGCCTGGGAATGCACGGGGCAGGGTGGGGGAAGGGGCTCTGAGCCGCCCGAGACTGTGCGATGGGGTCCAGGCCAAGTCCGACCAGATCTTCAAGGGACAAGAGGGCCCCCTCTGCCATCTGGGTTAGAGAGGGATTGGCAGCCGAGCACTGCAAAGCTGGGATGCTGCCCAGGAGGCAGCAGATTGCCTGCTCCCGCGGTAAAAACACGAGGGGGCGTTCTCATCGATCGACCTCTGAGCCTCACAGCAACCCTGGGGGGAGGAAGCTGCCCCCTTGCTGCTGTGTGCCGCAGCCCTGATAAACCACGGGTAGCTCCCAGAACACCGTGCGCTCCTGCCCCTGGGCCTTGGAACGTGCTGCCCCTCCACTGCCGGAGTCTCTGTCCCTGCACACTCGGGCACTTGCCTCCATGTCCTCTGAGATCCAGCTCAGCTGTCACTTTCTCGGGAAACCTCTCCTGACTTCTGGGTCTGGGTAAGCTGTTGTCGCTGGGTTCCCACAACACCCTTCACCCCCTTTTCTCCAAGAACTGGTCACAGATCTGGGGGCCTGGAACCGTGGCACCCAAAATGGGGCATGGAAGATGACTCCCCTGGGTAAGAAAATGTTGAAACATCTCTATGTATTTTTAAAATTTTAAACTCATCTTATTCTGAAGCTAGACTGCCTGCTTTTTAGCCAGCTGACTTTGGCCTGTTAACTTCCTTGTATCCCAGTTTCCCCCTTTGTAAAATGGGCTAGCCTCAGACTCTCCCTTACAGGGCTTTGAGACAATTAATTGAGTTAATACATTTAAGGCACTGAGAGCAGGACCTAATTGTACATTGCAAATGTTCAGGAAAATGAGCTATTATTACATGTATATCATTGACAAATTTTTAAAAAATATTTATTTGTTTATTTGAAAGGCAGAGTTACAAAGAGAGGGAGAGACACAGAGGTCTTCCATCTGCTGGTTCATCCCCTGAATGGCCACAACAGTGGGGGTTGGGACCAGGCTGAAGCCAGGAGCCAGGAGCTGCTTCTAGATCTCCCATGTGAGTGTAGAGGCCCAAGGACTTGGGCCATCTTCTACTGCTTTCCTAGGCCATAGCAGAGAGCTGGATTGAAATTGGAGCAGTTGGGACTCGAAACGGCCCCCATGTGGGATGCCGGCACTGCAGGCGGCGGCTTTACCCGCTACGCCACGGCGCCGGCCCTGGTCATAAGTTTTGCTCATAGGAATGCTGGATCCAGAAAAGTTTGCAGATAAGGCCCTGGAGGCAGGGACCAGGTTTGGATTGTGACTGAGAGCCTAGTGTTGGGGCAGGTCAAGGTGGCACTGACAACCGTGGGCAGCATGCTTGCAAACCCAACCCTGATGCACATCACAGAGCACCCAGGCCCAGTTAAGCTCTGCAGGGCATTTGATCTCTTGGGACCTTTCTTAGTTTTCCTCTTCTGAAAATGCTAGGGCATTCCTAGACAAAGGTTTAGGAATCCACGGGCGAGTCCAGGCTGGATTTGTGGTGAAGCGCGCCCTCTAGTGTCCTAATGGCGCCCTTCCTTCTCCTCTTGCCTCCTTCCTCTTCAGGGCAGAACAAGGGAAGTAGACCCTTGCCTGACCCTGCGAAGCTGCCTGGCCAGCTTCAGACCCCGCCACACTCTCAAAAGTCTCCAGACTGCCCCGCCCCCCGAATCCCATACCACACTGTTCCCTCCACCATGGTGCCCAGTGGTCTCTTCCCCATAGAAGTGGAGCCCAGATGAGCCCCACATACCCACGTGGAGTCACACACATAGTTTTAAGCTTTCGTTTCAGGTATGGCTCGTATTGTCCGTGTGACCTTGTGCAGGTCACTTCTTTCTAAGCACTCAGTCTCACAGGACTGCTGTGAGAATTCAACCACACGCAGTGTTTATAGGTCGCTGTTATGTCCACTGAGTATTGAATGACCCAAGTTATTACTATAAATAAGTTGAAAAATGGTTCACAGAGAAGGAATTTGAACTAGGTCATCAAAACTAGGAAATCCCTTAGTTTTAACATAGTCACTATGTCCTTGCCAGTGCTAGGTACTGTCAATTTGCCCGAAGTCTCAAAACCATTAGTAAAAGTAACAGCAGCCAATGGTTACGAACCGACTTCTATGTGCCAAGCTCCTTACACACTTTCTCCTGCTGATTCCTCTCAATGACTCTATCAGGAAGATGTCATTATTAGGGTTTCCATTTTACAAATGAACAAACCGAGGCTTAAAGGGGTTAGGTGAAACCTGCCCAAAGTTTCACCACCACCGGTGAGCTTGGGCGAGCTCTGCATCCTGCATTTGAAAGCAAGAAACTTCAGACACAAGCGCTTTGCTTTACCCAGGGCATCTCAACCTTCACAACACCCTGCAACGTAGGTGCTATTCCACCTGCACTTTACAGACTCCCCCCACCCCCCAAAAAAGTGCGTTTAAGGACACACAGCCAACATACTGTCAGTGCATACTGACAGCCAGCATTCGCCGGTCAGGACCCCGACCCGGAGCTAATCGGCTAGGTGTGTTATCTCATGGGGGCCTGTCAAACCCCAGTGACATGGATGTAATTATTATCTTCACGTCACAGGCGAGAATTCGTCTAAAGCCACGCTGCTTAGTTGTGAGCTGGAAACCGAACCCTCAACTGCCCGACCCCTCCTGCCCACCGGTCTGGACACCTCCAGCCACCCCTCCCCTTATTTCTCCTTTGATCTCTCCGGGTCCACGGCTCCCTCCCACCCTTCAATAGGCTCCGCCCCTTCCCGGTCCAGGCCCCGCCCACCGGGCGGTGCTGTTCTCCCAGAGCCTACGAGAAAGGGTTGGCATCGCAACAGGCCCCGCCCCCACGGGTTGATTTGTCCCCGTGCCAGGACCTTGAGAAGGTTGCACATCTATTAGCTGACGACATCTGAAAGGCAGCGAACGGAGGGGGACGTCCACTGGCGCTCGCGCCTTGCCTTCTGGGAGTTGTAGTCTCAGACGCCCCGTTCCTGGGGTGGCGCCGTTCGGACTCCGCGTCCCAGCATCCTCTGCGCGAACTCAGGAGCACTTCCGCCCTGTTGTGAAGTGGGTGTCTCGGTGGGTGAGTCCGGGTGGCGGGGCGGGGGCAGCCGGGACTCAGGCTCTGGGCTGGAGGTTTAGGAGTAGGCGGTGTCAGAGGGGGCCGGGGCAGGTGAGAGGGGAGGAAGCGGCTGAACTGTGCGGCTGGAGGGAGAGGGGCGGTCAGAGGATGAACGCCCGGCGCTGGGACGGGTCAAAGAGGGGTCGGGGAGGAGGAGGGAGAGAAAGGGCCCTGGGGGGGGGAGGAGGGTCCTCGGAAGGAGGCTCAGAGAGGTTTGGGAGGTGGGAGCGTTCTCGGAGAGTCTGGAGCCCACACAAGGAAGGGTCGCGAGCTCTGGGGCCCTGGCCAGAAGTCAAGTCCGAGGGCCTCAGCTGGAGCCCGACCTGAAGGAATAGCGTTTCCGTCTCTGCCTGCCGGCCTAGAACAAGGGGGCCCACCCCGGGCTCCGCCCTCAGGGATGTCGCCTCGGGAGCCCAGTGGGAGGGACCGGCTGCGCGTTCTGTCCCGAACTTCCTTGTGCCCGAGGGAAGTGAATGGCAGTCTCCCAACATGCCTGCCCACCTGCTGACCCACGGATTGCTCTCCCATTTTCCCGCATCTGAGGGTCACCACATCTTTCTGCTTCTTCGATGTGTCTCGAATCCACCCCTTTCTTGGCAGTGTTTTTTGCCGAAGGCACCTGCCTTTCCCCTTCTCTTCAGCGTGGACAAACGCACGGTAGCCAGTGTGGTCCGTTTAACCCACTTGAGCGGTCTCTTTCGCCCGCTTGAAGGCCTTCTTGGGCTCCAGCTGCCTGTTGAATTAAGTCCAACCACCCTAGCCTGCTATTCTAGACCCTTGCTAAACTTCCTTTGCAGCCTGCCTCGTGCATTCCACACTCCAGGGCTGTCGAGGCTTTCCCCATTTCCTGAGCAGGCCGTTTGGCTTTCTACCATTTTGTATGCTGTTCTCTGTGCTCAGAGGATGCACCTCCTGCCCTGTCCCATTCTCTGCCAAGAGAGCCACTCTTCCTTCAAGAAGCAACTCAGCTGTCACTTTGTTAGGTTCTCGGAAGCAGATTAAGTGACCGGCTAACCCCCATGACTTCCTATGACTTCTCCTTAGATGACAGTTATCTGTGATTTTTTTTTTTTTTTTGGCTCCTTCTCTGAAATCTGAGTACCTCCAGGAGAGGAACAGCATCTGCGTCACCTTCGATTCCCCACTGCTCAGCTCAGAGCATTGACACTGCTGTAAACCAGGTCATTCGGTGAATATACCGGGAATGTGTGAGCTGCAGTCTTAGCCTGGCGAGCTGTCCAGGGACAGGGGCTCCAGTCTTTGACGGGACTGCAGGAAGCTGAGGCTGGTTCATTGCCAGAGGAGGGTTCAGCCTGGGATGGCAAATACATGGAATAGTGCTGCCACTTCCCTTCACTGCGTCTCTGGCAGTCCTGGCTGATTGGTCAGAACGTGGATTCACCTGGGACTCAGGGTCCTTGGGACACACTCTAGGCAGCCACTTCCAGTTGATTGAAACTTGTGTTTTAAACAAAACCTATTTGCTTTCCCTGGTTTAAGTCCTGAAGTGTGAAGTCAGCCTGCTCCTAAACCAATATTTGGACCATCAGCCAAGTGGACCTAACAGCTGTTGGGAGCTTAGGAGCTTGCTTTCTTTCTTTTCTTTCTCTTTGGAGGTCAAGAACCAGTCTAGGTCTTTCCCGTGGGACTGGGGAAGATCTTCCTACTCTTCATTCATTGGGTGAGCTTTTCTTGTCTACATCCATCCTCTCTACCCCAACACCCAAGATGCCTGTTAGCTTCCTTGTGTGTGAAAAAGGATCCTGATGTTAACAGCAGTCAACACCTGGCCCTCACCTCTGTACCTTTTAGGTCTTCCTGGGTGGTAGAAGAGACTTCTGAGGTCACTTAGCTGAAAGGGTACAAAGTAATAGCCTCTGCTGAATGAAGCTCACCTCATGCTTTATTTAATCTTCATGTTTTTTGTTGCTTTTGAAACAACGGTTTGTTGCCAGTGTTTAAAAATCCAGACTTCTAGCAACTCTTGGAAAAATTGGAAGACCTGAGAACACACAAGCCTTTTGTTTCCCCCAGCCCTCCATAGATAGCCAGTGTTCCCATCCAATTAACATCGTTCATTGACTTCTTTTCCATAGCAAGGCTCCTGTAGACTTGTAGCCCCGAATTCTCATTTTCCTTTCCCTTTGCTCTGCCCCCATCATGCTGATTGGGGCCCCTGGGGTAACTGCTAAGTAGGGTCAGTGGTAGATTGTGGCCCAGATAAGGTAGCTGCAAGGGCTACCTGACCAGTCTAAAGTCACACAGCTAGGAAATGGCAGGAAGGGAACTAGAACCCCCGTCTGCGCACTCCTGCCTTAATGTTCTTGCTGCTGTCCCATCCCATCTTCCCAGGAGTTTGATGACTAGCAGTACATAGAAGGTATGTGATGTGGTTAAAGAAAATGATTGGAGAAAAGGGATCTGGGCTTAGATGCTCACTCTACCAGTTGTGTCACCTTAAGTGAATCATGAAGCTCAGTTTCTTCAAATGTAAGTGAGGATACAGTGGAGTCATACTTTACTACTCGCTAATTACATCCTAAAGTCAGCACAGAAGGTGAAAATCACATTCAGCCAAAAATCACAGTTGGCTTGGAAAATCCTTTGGCAAGGAGCCATTTCTGAAGTCAACACACAATCTTTCAGTAAGTTAACCAGCACAGCTGAGTTTTCTTGTTTGAACACTAGATCAGAGAGTTGGCTTGTGTTAGAGACCAGGCTGTATGAAAGATGCTCCGCTCAGACTCAGTGAAAAGAGAGGGAGCAGTGCAGCCATGGCTGTCACCACCACATGCTCGCTCTGCATCAGACACATAGTAAGTAGAACTGCTTGCACTACTTATATTATTCTCTTTCGCTTTCTGGTCTTTGTATGTAGTGTGGGTTACAGGTCTGTGAAGTGCAACTCGATACTAATGATACTACCTGCTTGTCTGGAGGACTCAGTGAGATTATGAATGAAGGGCACTTAGCACTATGCCTGCACTTTGTGGGCACTCAATAAGCAGATACTCTTGGAAGCCCAGACATTCCTAGTAGTGTCAGGGCTGAGGAATACCCTTGTCCATTTTCTCTTGGTCACCTCTCATAGAAGTCACCCTGGTGTTGGCTGATGGTGTTGATCTCCCTCTCTCCACAGTAGGTTACTGTCCACATTAGTCTTAAGGAAGGAGTGGAAAAGGTTGTGGTTGCATATAGTCCCTGGGGCTTTCTTATTTCTATTTGACATTAACCTTTGGGTTTTTAAGGTTTCCCAGAAGAAAATACCTATTATGTGAGACTCAAGGCTTTGGGCCAGGAAGAACTTTTAATTGCTGTTTTTCCCCCCAGAAACCTTTTATTTAAGGTGTACAAACTTCATGCATTTCATAAATACAACTTTAACAACACAATGATTCTTTCCACTGTACCTGCCCTCCCACCTGTTTTCCTACCTTTCTTCCTCCTCCCTCTCCTAATTCCATTCTTATTTTTTTACTAAAATCCACTTTCAATTAACTTTATACACAGATTAATTCCATACTAAGAGTTCAACAAATAGTATGAAAAAAAAAATACTGTTCCTCAACAGTTTTTTTTATTTCTCTTTTGATTTCTTCTGTGACCCACTGTTCATTCAGGAACATGTTGTTCAGTCTCCATGTGTTTGCATATGTTCTAGAGCTTCTTGAGTTGTTGATTTTCAACTTCATTCCATTGTGGTCAGAGAAGAAGCATGGTATGATTTTGATTTTCTTGAATTTGCTGAGACCTGTGATCTATCCTAGAGAAGGTTCCATTCACTGGTGAGAAGAATGTGTATTCTACAACTTCAGGATGAAAAGTTCTGTAGATATCCATTAGGTCCATTTGGTCTGTAGTGTCAGTTAACTGTTGTTTCCTTGCTGATTTTCTGTCTGTTTGATCTGTCCATTGCTGAAAGCAGGGTATGGAAGTCCATTACTCTTGTATGGGAGTCCATGTCTCCCTTTAGATCCATTAACATTTCTTTTAAATAGCCAGGTGTCCTGTAATTAGGTGGATATACATTTATTATAGTCACATCTTCCTGTTGAATTGATCCCTTAATCATTGCATAATGCCATTCTTTGTGTCTTTTAACAGTTTTTGTGTTAAAATCTATTTGTGTGATACTAGGATGGCTGCACCAGCTCTTTTTTGGTTTCTGTTAACATGGAATATCTTTTTCCATCCTTTCACTTTCAGTCTGTTTGTATCTTTGTTGGTGAGATGTGTTTTTTGTAGGCAACACAAAGATGGCTTTTGTTTTTGAATCCATTTAGCCAGTCTGTATCTTTTAACTGGAGAGCTGAGGCCATTTACATTCAAGGTGACTGTTGATAAGTAACAACTTGGTCCTGCCATTTTCCCATAAAGATTTCTGTTGCTTACTATGGATTTCCTTTATGCTGTTACTGAGATTTTCTGCCTTCACCTTCTTTCATAGTGATGACCATGTTTCTGTGATTCTGTGTGAAGCACATCCTTAAGCGTATTTTGTAAGGTTGGATGAGTGGTGACAAATTCTTTCAATTTCTGTTTGTTATGGAAGGTTGTTATTTCACCTTCATTCATAAATGAGAGCTTTGCAAGGTACGTATTCTGAGTTGACAATATTTTCTCTTAAGATTGGAATATATCTTGCCTGTAGAGTTTCTGATGAGAAGTCTGCTGTGAGTCTAATTGGAGATTGTCTGAAAGTAATCTGGTGTTTCTCTCATGTACATTTTAGAATTTTCTTAATGATTTACTGTGGAGAGTTTGACTACAATGTGTTGTGGTAAGGATCTTTCCTGGTCATGTCTATTAGGAATTTTATGTGCTTCCTATAGTTGGATGTCCCTTTCTTTCTCCAAATTAGGGAAGTTTTCTGTAATTATTTCACTAAAAAGGCCTTCTACTCCGTTTTCTCTTTCTACACCTTCAGGAAATTCTAAGACCTGTATGTTGGGTCATTTGATAGTGTCCCATAAATCTCCAACACTGTTTTTTAGCTTTTTAAATTTCTTCTTCTTGATTTTGGTCTGTCTGTAAAATTTCCCAAGATTTGTCTTGTAACTTGGATATTATTTTTTCTGCCTCACTGAGTGTGTTGTTAAGGCTTTCCACCACATTTTTTATTTGATCTATTGAATTCTTCATTTCCAATATTTCATTTTGATTTCTCTTTAAAATCTCAATTTCATGTGAGAAATTTTCATTCATGTCATGTATGGACTTCTTTAATTCATGGATTTGCTTTTGATTACTTTTAAGTAATCCTATGATCCATTTTTTGAATTTCGTTTCCAGCATTTCTTTGGTCTCTTCATTTTCACATTCTAGTATTGAAATGTTGCTGTGTTCCTTTGGAGGTGTCACTTTGTCTGCCTTATTCTTGTTTCTTAAATTGCTGCATTTACTTTTAGGCATTTGTGGAGATACTTGTTGTTTTTTAGTTTGTTTGTTTTTCCCTGTGATGGCTTTTATCTTTTGGCTATGCCTCTGTGGATTAGTGGAGTGTCTGTTTTTTCAGTGAATACCCTGAGGGGTGTACTGGGTGTGGCCAGGGAGCTCTGTTCAGTGCTACAGGGTGAAAGGAGTGTCCAAGGTGATACCCAAATTGGGTGTGGTAAATCTCTCTCTCTCTCTCTCTCTCTCTCTTTTAATCAGAGGAGAGATTTAATCTGCTCTGTTGGCATAGTCTTATGCTCACCCCCTCTCCTCCAAGGAGACCCTAGTGCCTGGTTGCTAGCCCCAGTGGGTGTAATATTCATTTGCACTGCCACAAGAACCATACAAAGGATCTGTGCAGTTGTCTGTGTGAGCATGGATCCTGCAGCAATGACCCTGACCAGGGAATCTGAGAGCCCCAAGTGTGTGGAGACATCCATAGTGACTGCCCAAAGACCCAGCCACACCCTGCGCCCTCACATGCAGCCACAGTGTTTTCACAGTCCCAGCACAAAGACCTCCACAGTCACGAGCCCTTAACCCCTGTCAATTCTCCCAGCCGGACTCAGGGGTCTTCTCTCAGCTGGATACTGGGTGTACAGACATGAGATGTTGCAGCTGTTACAGATGTCAAAAATGGCACCTACTCCCTCTCAGCTAGTTACTGGATGCAGGTGCTGGGTGGTCGGGGAGAGAAATGTGCCCCCCTTTTTAGCCTCTAGGTTGGCAGGTATACTGTTCCCCATAGGGCTCCAAGCCGGACTCTTACCAGTCTCTTCCCTCAGCTTTATCACCAGAGGCTTAGGCTGTTGCAGTCTGGTCTCGCTTCACTCTTCAAAGCTGGTTCTGAGGCTCTCAACTGCTGGGGTCCTGAGTTGTGTGCATCCACACCCTCCACGTAGATCCACAGTGTCCCTCTAATTTGTGTGGAGTTTCCTCTGCCATTTTCTCCCTAACTCTTCCCTGAGATTGCACTCTCTCCATTTTTTAAAAACTATCCTCCCCTAGACTAGAGCAGTAAGTCCCCTCCCTGTTCCGCCATCTTGGTCTCTTCCCTCCACCCATTTTCGGCTGTTATGTTGTAGTGGCTTCTTTGTGTTGGAGCACACACATCCTTGCTTGTGTCTTTTACTAGACTTCAACTTCCTTGAAGGTAGGGACTGTCTGTTGTGCTGCTGTTGAATCTCTAGCTCCCAGTACAGTGTACCTAGTGTGTATGACTGTATACAGTGTGAATGACTGGTGAATTAGCGCTTGCACATGAGAGTGACAGAAATGTGTTTGTATAGTCCATCTGTAAGGTTGTGGTTAGAGAGAAAAGTCTCCTGAATGGTTAATTATTTAGTTTAATATAAGTTTTGGACCTTTCATGCCCACTGGGCTCTTGATCTACCAGATTTACCATTTGAATAAAAGACAAAAAACCTTTTTGATGGTCCCACTATTTGTCAGGTACTGGATTGGACACTGAACACAGATTTAGGTAAGTTTCAGTATTGGCCCCAAGAACTGAGTTTAGTGGGGCTGTCAGATGTGGAAACAGGCAACTCTGTGAGTGTAGGCTACCACATCTTTTAGAGATACTTTGGGGTTTGCTTTGGGAACCTGGGACTAGGGAGGCAGTGCTTGGAAATCAGGGCTGGGAGCAGGACATGACATGAGGGCGTGTTGATGAAGTCTTATCAGAGGAGGCACCATTTGAGCTGGTAGCTGAAGAATGGGCAGGATGTTGCCAGGTAGCCATGCATTCTACTCCCCGCCTTTTCCTTAGTGTATGGAGGTTTTTAGGACAAGCCTTCATTTTTCATCGCCCTTGCCTTGTTTCCATACAGTCCAGTCAGATGACCTAAAATGCAAAATGCCACCCTCCCTTCATTCTCAGTTTAGCTGTGTCATAGCCACTTGGAAGCAGCTAATGGCCTCCTTTGAGCCAGAATTTTTTTTTTTTATATCATCTACACTTGTTTGAAATGTCACAAAGAGAGCATTTTTTCAGATAACCCAGCATGAGTGTCATCAAGGAAGCAGTCATCCCCTTGGGGACACATATACATATCCCTCTAATATTAACGTAGAAAATGTATCACAGAGTGATGGCAATGGAGAGGAGAAAGGAGTTCCTCTGGCATGAACAGGAAGGTCGTTTATTCTTGTTTTATCGAGTGTGCACAGAAGGGGATTAGTAGTAATCCTTGCTTCGTGACACACCAACGTCATTAGTTGATGGGTTGTTCCTTTGCTGTTTACTGAGGGCTCCCTGTTTGCCTGTGTGCACTGAGCCCTAGGCTAGATCCCTCTGGAAGCTTATGATCTAGTGGGTGAGATGATTACAATAAAGGGTTAGGACTGGGAAAACAGAAGATACTGTGGAAGCTTGCTGTTTAGGACTGGATCTTGTTTCAGGAAACAAAGGCCTTGTGGAAAAAATGTAATCTAAGCCAAGACCCAGTGATGCGAAGAAAGGGAGGAGGAGGCTGCAGCACAGGGAAGGGTTCAGAGGGCAACACAGTATAGGGACTGCTTGCAAGCTGTGCAGCTAGAACACCCTGATGCGTGGAAACTTGAGGAAGAGATGAGGTTGGAGACATGGGCACGGTTTGTGCTTTATGCTCAGGGAAATGGGAGAGTGCTGATGGGCGTTTAGTAGGGAAATGACGGAGTCAAATTTGATCTAGTCTAGGCAGCAGTGCAAAGGATGGACCGGGGTTGGGGGAGGGGAGTGGAGGCAGAGCTGTGAGTTGGGCAGCTGATCAAGTGAAAGACACAATGATGTCTGGACTGAGGAGGTGGCCCTGGGGATGTGGGGACCTAGGGAACATGGCTTGGTGATGAGTTGGATGTGAGGGATCTTGGAGGAAGATGACCAAGTGTCTGGTGTGTGTAGCTTGATGGCAGGTGATGCCTTCACTGATAAAGGGGAGGAGGGGGCACCAGACAGGTTTGCAGGAGAATGTGATAAATTCGATTTTGACACATGAGTTTGAGGTGCTAAGGGGAGCGTCCAGTGGAAACATCATGTAAGTGTTTGAATCTTGGGGTCTAGAGATTTGGAGACAGTCATGACTGGAGTTTTGGGAATAATCTGATTGGACGTTTGTCGCTCCCCTCTTCATGGAGGAACGACACTAAACCCTGCCTAGGCTTCCTATCCGAGTCACGGCACCATTATGTCGCTCCCCCTCTTCGTGGAGGAACGACACAGGACCCTGCGCTGTTCTTTTGTCTGCTCGGCCCTCCCCGGGTTTGCTGCTGGTTCTTCCCGGGTTGGCTACCGACCCTTCCACCTCCGTGGAAGGGCGGTTCCCCCTGCCACTTTCCCCACTTCCGCGGGGGAGCGGCACACCGCCGGCCGGCTCTCTCGGGGGCTGCTCAGATGTTCCTCAGGTGTTCCCCTTAGATGTTCCTGGTGCATGTTGTCTCTCTCCTCCTTTATAGTCCTCTTCCACCAATCCCAACTCTGCTACCCACACGCCGAGCACGCTGCTCTCCTCCAATCAGGAGCAGGATCAGCTCCTGCAGGTCATCACCCAAGTTGGCGAGAGGCAGCTGCGTAGAAGTTGTTTACTCCTCTCCCAGCGCCATATTGTGGGAGAGCAGATGCATAGAATAAGTCTTAATTCAAGTAACTTAGTCTAGTCTGAGTTGCTCCCCACAGACGTTGATGAGTAATGCCAAATGGGTACGATGGCTGATGGGGAGTGTAGAGGGGGAGAAGGATTTTGCAAGGAGGGCATCATTAGAAGAATGCCAGGTTTTAGAGTTCAAAAAGAAAGGCCTTAAGGAGGGGGTGACATTTGGAACCCAACTTGAGAGAAGGTTCGACCTTGGACATGTGTAGAAGGGAAGAAGGCTACACTGGGCAAGTTCTAGGAGGTTAGAGGCACCAGGTTAAGGTATTTGGGTATGTCCCAGAGGATTTAACCATGTGCTGTCTTCCTCTAAAATGTGCTGGCTGCTGGCGTCAGATTGTGGTGTCATTTCTGCATCTCTTAACACCTCTGTGCCTTGCAAAGGTGAAGGAAGGTGTAGGGGGATGAGGAAAGTGAGGCTCCTGGATCCTCTTGCTCACTCTGTCCTTTGTCTTTCTTCCTTCAGAGCCTTGGGGGAGCAGTCCTTGCCTCAGGAACCCCATGGAGGACGCCCTATAGATGCAGGAAGCCAAAGACAGCCCAGCTGAAGTGAGGCGTCCAGGCTAGACCATGGCTGTGGTCTTGGACTCTTGGGCCCAAGCCTCTCCCCCTCCAGAACCTGAAGACTTCCTGATTGTAAAACTGGAGGAGGACTCATGGGGATCAGAATCCAAACCCCTGGAGAACCACCATGACCCTGTCCCTGGGCCCGAGGCCTCCCGCCAGCGTTTCAGGCAGTTTCAGTACAGGGATGCGGCTGGACCGCACGAGGCCTTCAGCCAGCTCTGGGCTCTCTGCTGTCATTGGCTGAGGCCGGAGATCCGCCTCAAAGAACAGATCCTGGAGCTGCTGGTGCTGGAGCAGTTCCTGACTATCCTGCCCAAGGAGGTCCAGACCTGGGTGCAGGCGCGCCACCCTGAGAGTGGGGAGGAAGCAGTAGCCCTGGTGGAGGATTGGCACCGCGAGGCCCAGGCCGCGGGACAACAGGTGAGGCAAATGCTCTGTTCTCTAAGGAGTCTGTCGGCCAAGGTGGGGGGCTGGGACTGGGTTAATAATAGCCCAGACCACTGTAATGATAGCAGTAATTGATGGGCAACTGACATTTTCCGAGCCTTACTGTGTAGCAGGTACTGTTTCAAGTGCTTTATGTGTATTAGTGAGATAAGTACTGTTGTCAGTGAGGCAGAGAAAGGTGATCTGTCCAAGTCACACGGCTTCTAGGATGATGGAACCCGAATTTGAACTCAGTGTATCTCTAAAGCCTGTACTGCCTCCTACAACAGGACTCACACTGTGGCTCATCTGAAACGTCTTTTGTTTAGCAAAATTAGCAAAATGTTTTCACATATGTGATCTTGGATGCTTTTAGCAGTAATGTGGGTGGACAGAAATGGTATTGCCGTCCTCATTTTATAGATGAAACTAGGCCCTGCAAGCCAGGTGTTCAGAGGGGTCACTCAGTAAGTGAACCAGAGGCTGAACCTAGATCCTTAGCTTCTGAGGTCATTGTTCTTTCCACTACACAACAGATGCCTCTTCTGCAAAGTATGGGAATTAAAATACCTCTAAGTCATGAAGCTCAAATAAGATATTAACTGACATTCTGTAACATTCACTGTGTGCCACACACTGTTCTGAGCTTGTTATACGTATCCTTCATCCAGTCAGCCCAGCAACCCAGTAAGGCAGGTACTGTGATCATTGCCATTTTTCAAATGGGTAACTAGACAAAGTCTGTTGTTTGAATTTAGATAACTAAGTGGTAGAGCTGAAATAAGGGAAGCGGATGTATCATGTCGCAGATTTCACATTCACAGTTGTTTTAATTTGCAAGTGACTGAAGGTCTGTGATACAATTCATAATCATGCTGTTACACAGCTCTTGTCCTGCTTCGAGCTGGCATCCTGTGTGGAACAGGTCCTTCACCTGGCCATGAGCTGGGCTAGCCAGCCAGAGTCTTCACCTCAACATAACCCTGTCACTTTCCGCTTGTTATAGTCAGAAATTCTTAGGATATTATGCCTAACCACGTTTTGTTTTGGGAAATTAGAGGATTGGGAACCTACCTGATGCAAATGGCAGGGTTTTTCTGCAGCTTTAAAATGGAATGCTCTATACTGCTGTGAGGTTGGGGGAAGAAGGTTTAAGAGCTGTGGCTTTGCTTCTGATTACCAGCTGATTAAACGTATGGTAAGAGTAATATTTAAAGTTACAGAACTATGTATAAGAGAGTGTGCCTCATTTTAATTGCCACCACCCCCCATATAATTTCTTTGGGTATTTGGGCAGTGAATAAACAATGGAAGTCTTAGGGCTTCAGAGCTGGAAGAGGATGATCTTGAGACCCAGAGATGAGAACAGTCTTTATGATTCCTCATCTGTAAAGTGAGAGTGTTGGACTAGACCAGAGGCTGTCGAAGTATGTCCTTGTGAGCTGACTGAGGCTTGAACTGCTTCTAAAATAGAAAATAAAATAAAATAAAATAAAGGAATGGAATCTTCTCTATTATGTTTATTTTTCTGTCTTTATTTATTTGAAAGGCAGACACACACACACATACACACACACACATCTTCCATCTGCTGGAGTTGCTTCCCAAATGTCTACAACAGCCATGGCTGGGCCAGGCTGAAGTTGGGAACTGGGAACTTAATCCAGGTCTCCAAAATGGGTGGCAGGAATCCAACTACTTGAGCCGTCACCTGCTGCCTCTCAGAGTGCATGTTAGCAGAAAGCTGGAATCGAATGCAGAGCTGGCATTCAAATGCTCCTGGGACTTTTGAGTTTTGGCTTTAACTTTTCTGGCTACTTCAGAGTGCTCACAAATTTCAAAACCATTAGGTAAGTAGCAAAGGCACTACTTTTCAGGTAAATGTGGTATAGTTTATGCTCTTGCATTGCAAGGTGTGTGACTTAGTTACCTCCTGTGCAAGAGAAATTTATTTGTAGTGAGATGAATTATATCAACTATATTCCTCAAAGTGAACTGCCACCTGAAAAAAGTCTATGTCTGTAGACTAAATCGCTCATAAGATATTTTCCTAAAGGGCATTTTCAGTTATGTTATTTTGTTATTTTTAGTTTCTTTCCATCTATTATCGCCAATTTTTCAGGACCCGCTTGCTGCCAGAAACACAGGTGTTTTTAAAAAACGGACTTTACTTTTTAGAAAGTTTTATATCCAAGGCAAAATTGAGCAAAAAAGTAGAGTTCTGGCCCCTGCCTCCCTCCCAACATAGGTTCCCTTTGATGAGCCTATATTGATACATCATTATCAAAGTCCACAGTAGAATCAGGACTCTTGGAGTTATACATTCTATGAGTTTTGACAGATGTGTAGTAATGCCCACCAGGAGTGTCATACAAAATAGTTTCACTGCTCTAAAAATCCTGTTCATTCTACCTATTCATCTTTCTTCTAACCACTGGCAACCACTGATTTTTCTACCGTCTCTGTTTTGCCTTTTCTGGAATGTCATATGGTTATAATCATATGATATGTAGCATTTGCAGATTGCCTTTTTTGACTTAGTAATATGCGTTTTGGGTTCTTCCGTGTGTTTCTGTGGCTTGTTAGCTCATTTCTTTTTAGTGCTATGCAGTATTCCATGGTGTGGATATATCACAGTGTAGTTAGCCGTTCACCTACTGAAGGACATCCTGGCTGCTTCCAGGTTTGTTCCGGCTTTTGTGTAGTACACAGGCATTTTTGATGGATTTGTTGTTCACTGCCCCCCCCCCCAGTATTCTACTGATTTTAAGAAAATTAATCTTTTTTGTGAATAGTGTGTCTAGTGAATTCTGAGGGTCACAGCAAAATTAAGAGAAAAATAGAGTTCCCATATTCCTCCTAATGCAAGATAAGCACAGCTCTCCCTCTGTCAACATCCTGCACTGAATTGAAGATCTGTTGTGAATGTTGCACCTACCTTGACAATCATTATCACCCAAAGTCCTTAGTTTACACTGAGGCTCACTCTTGGTGTTGTGCATCCTATGGGTTTTGACAAATATGTAATGTGTGGTACCCACCGTTATAGTATCAGGAGAGTTTCAGCTGCCCTGAAGGTCCTCTGGACTCTGCATATCAGCTTAATTATCCCTCCTGCGTCTCTCGACTGTGGAAAACACTAGCCTTTTTTTTGGCTCCATAGTTTGTTTTTTTTTTTTTTTAAGATTTTATTTATTTATTTGAGAGGTAGAGTTATAGACAGTGAGAGGGAGAGACAGAGAGAAAGGTCTTCATTCTGTTGGTTCACTTCCCAAATGGCTGCAACGGCTGGAGCTGCACTGATCCGAAGCCGGGAGCCAGGTGCTTCTTCCTGGTCTCTTATGCAGGTGCAGGGCCCAAGCACTTGGGCCGTCTTCTACTGCTTTCCCAGGCCTCAGCAGAGAGCTGGATTGGAAGAGGAGCAGTTGGGACTAGAACCGGCGCCCATATGAGATGCCAGTGCTGCAGGTGGAGGGTTAACCTACTGTACCATGGTGCCTTTCCAGAATATTATATACTTGGAATCATATGGTATTGCAGCCTTTTCAGATTGGCTTCCTTCACTCAATAGTATACACTTAACTTTAATGCATTTTGAAAAATGCTTTTTTAGCTCATTTCTTTTTAATGCTAAGTAATACTCATGGTCTCAATGTTTACTGCAGGTTATTTATCCACTCCCCTACTGATGGACGTCTTGGTTGTGTCTGTTTGGTAGCTATGTATAAGGCTGCTATAAATGTCTGTGTGCAGGTTTTTGTATGGACATAAGTTTCATTTCAGTTGGGTAAATACCAAGGAGCATGATTGCTCCATCATATGGTAAGAGTATGTTTAGTTTTGTACAAATCTGCCAAACTGTCTTCCAAAGTGGCTGTGCCATTTTGTATTTCTACCAACATTGAATGAGAGTTCCTGTTGCCTCACATGCTTGCTAGCATTTGGTGTTGTATTTTGGATTTTAGCCATTCTAATAGTTGTCTAGTGTGTCTCATTGTTTTATAATTTGCAGTTCCTGAATGACATATGATGTTGATATGCTTACTTACCATTGCTATGAGAAGATTTCAGCAAGTTCATGGAAATGCATATTATGAAACTATGCATAGACTTTTTTGCATCAAAGAAAACTTAAATCAGCTTGTTATAACATGTCTGAACAGGATCTAGTTTGAGGCACTAAGATGGGTAAGACATTGGTTTGTAAAGAACCCCTCAGAACAATATGAATTCTGCAAATATTGAAATAAGAACAAACTGAAAATTTGTGGTGAAGCTTGAGTGGAAGCATTGGAGTTTTATGTAATGTTTATGGGGACTGTGGCCCAGAGAAATCAGCAGTTTACAAATGAATAACTTGCTTTAGGAAGGGACCAGATGATGTTGAATGTGAAGCCTGCTGCAACAGATCATCCACATCAAGTTGTGCAGAAAAAATTGCTTTTGTTTGTGCCCTGGTTGGAGAGCAGTGATTAATGGCAGAAACAGTAGCCTACATCATAGACATCTCAGTTGGCTCAGTGTATACAGTTCTGACTGATAAATTGAAGGGGAGCAAACTCTGTGCTTCATAAGAGTGCCCATACTTGTGCCCAGATCAGCTTCAGATGAGAGCAGAGCTTTCAATGGAAGTTTCAAACCAGTGGGATCAAGTCCCTGAAGGATTAAAGAATTATAGCAGGAGATGAAACATTTTTCCAGTACGGTTCTTAAGACAAAGCACAAAACATTGGCTTCCAAGAGGTAGAAGTGGTCCAATCAAAGCAAAAGTGGACCAGTGAAGGGCAAAGGTCATGGCAACAGTTTTTTGGGGATGCCCAAGGCATTTTGCTTGTTAATTTTCTAGAGGGCCAGAGAATGATAATATCTGCTTTTCATCCAAGTGTTCTGAGA